>NC_081407.1:783435250-783756750 GCF_030272615.1 Cryptomeria japonica
ATGAATTCAATTTTGAAGGGATGGCCAAAGCATGCAGAATCAATGTTGTAGTTAAGACCCTAATACAATATTTGATTTCCCATCAACCGGGTGAAGATATCTTTTAAAGAATTTTGTAGAGGAGTGGATGCAGAGCTATCTTCTTTAGGTACAGAGCAAGTCAGTTCAGTTGCAGAGCAAATTCCTTCAAGTTAAGAATAGGTTTTCTCGTACTCCTATGTAGCAATTCTTGTGTGGTGTGTTTCAGATAAGATATTGATTCGTCACAGAAGTGTCTAGGAGTGGTATTCATTTCTTATGTTTTTTAAATGGCTCCTAAAAGAGAATTTTTTGGCAAAGTCAATTATTCAGAAAGGAGTGTCTGTGATGATTTTCTGGAATAGATGACGTTGTCAACTAATCAGGCATTGAAGGCAAAAGAATTAGTGCCTAGAGCTCCCCATTTAAAGATAGGAGAAGGACTGTATGACAAGGGTAACTGGTTGAGAGACCCACAAGTTGGATTGTTTGGGTTGGGGTTATTTAAGATTGGATTTGGAATGAGAAATTATCCAGCCCCGCAAAACAGTATTTGGGAATTAGATGTTGGGAAATTGGTAGTCCCAGGGGTATTTATGGACATAGATTTGTTGACCCAAATTGCGCTCAACTATGATCCAGTCACAAGAAGCATTCAGGATATAAATGGAAAAACCCTTATTGAGATTAATGCTAAAGAATTCAGGAATGCTTTTGGGCTGAATGAGTTTACCAATTTTCTAGAACCCATAAATTTCAAATCATTAGCTCAAATTTACAGTGCACAGAGGAGTCATCTCAGGAACGAGCCTCTCAAGGAGTTTTTTGTGAAGATAGGCGGGTTGACAGTTGTAGGACCCAACACACAAGAGCCCTTTTCATTGAGTATGTTCACCCTGAGGGCTAAAGGAATGTATTGGGCACTTTGCCAAGTTTTGGGAGAAGATGCTGAAGCAAATATGCCAAATCACTACCTGTTAATGATTGCTCAGATTTTGAATCCTTCTTTTGCAATTACATTTGATTATGCTTCTTTCATTGCTGATGCTATCCATGGAGGGCTAATAGGAATAAAGAATGGAAAGGTGGATAGGCCTTTCGGATGGTACTCACTCCTGATGCATCTATTTCTTTTCAAAGGTGGTGATTACTTTGCCAGTGGACTGGACCTTGTCAAGGAGAAAGAAGGAGAAAAAATGCCGGTACAATTATGGAGTACTGTGTTGTCATGGGATAGAGAGGATGTCAGTTTCTTGAAGTTTGACAAATACCTTGCATCCAAGATTAGGACTCTCCTCTGCTTGGAGAACCCAAGAATCCCCAAGGATCTTCTGGAATTCATAAGACCAAAAGAATTCGCAGAGAACATAAAAATTGTTCACAATTGGGGTGACATTTATTTGTATCTAGTCTCGACAGTTTTCAAAGTGTTTGGTTTTAGAGGCACCCCATTCTTGTTACCTTAACAGGTCCCTCTCAAAGTGGGAATTGCAGAGATCCTTAGACAATTTGGTGGTGTACAAGAGGCAGAGTTGACAGGCAAGGGTAAAGGGACTATTATCTCTGTAGCTACCATAACCCACCAATTTGTAATAACAAAGGGAGGTTGGAATTGCTTTGAGGATTTTCTCAAGCCTTATCATTTGTCCATTGCAGTCTCCAGGTGTGCTAATCCAGAAGACTTCTTCAATGACATGTTTAGAAAGAAGGCAGCATGTAGAGCTAGGCCCCATCAATTTCAATTTCTTGAAGACCTCATCAAAAATGAGTTTGATCTAGATGAGCAGGAGCTAAGGAAAGAGAAATGGGTGGCTTATAAGAAAGCCTTGGATTTCATGCATCAGTTTGATGCTAGCTATGACCCATTGTCTAGCTTTTTCCCTCTAGAGGAGAAAATAAAGTTTTTAATTGTTTGCTTTGAAGATGTGATTCAAACCCTAAAGGAGAAGAGGGAAGCTGTAATCAAAAGCAACCCTGAAAAGGTGAGAATGATCCTAAGTAGGTCAGCTTCCAGCAAAGCAATCCCTCCTAGTGATTATACACTGCACAAGAAATCCAGTTATAGTGTGTTGATGCCTACGACAGGGGAGCCCTCTACCTCTAAAGGAAAGAGGAAGATACAAGATGCCATTGACATCCAAGAAAGCCCAAAGAAGCAAAGGGTAGGGAAAGAAGTACAATCAGATACACCTTTGTATTCCCCATCCCAATCCCCTATCCATAGAGGAAATGAGCAAGCAGTAGCTGAGCAACTCCTACAGTTAAGTAGTCTAGGGGAAATTGCCTACACTTATGATGAAGTGGAAGAAGGAATGCCAAAAGAACCCCTTGCTGCTGAAATGGATATTACCACCACTGAACTCAAAGGCCAAGAGTGGGATCCTGAGATAAAGTAGGCAAGTAATGCCTTCTTGGCTGACAACAATTTTGTCACATCAGAAGCATTTATGCAGTTTATATGGAAACAGAACATAGATAAATATAATGCTAGATGTGAAAAGAGAAAGGCTGAGCAACCTAATAAAGATCCAGCCCTGGTAGAAGAGGAAATAAAGCAAGAGATGATGGAAGAGTTCAAAACCATCACCCCTGAGCAAGGGAGAGATATAGTGGCACAAGCTGGAGTGCTTATTTTACCCGAGTGGGATATAGCAGATGCCCTGGTACTAGATGCAGTGAGGAAAGAGACCAAACCCATGGAGGGAATTACTTTCAATAAGGATAATGTTGCACTCATCATGTGGTCTCTTAAGAGAAATGAGAGTAAGAAGAGCAAAGATACCCCAGGGTCAAATTACCTTGGTGGGATGATGGTGAAAAGAGTGCAGAGTACAGGGGTAGTGGAAGCTACTAGCACTGTGTTAGAGACTGCAAAATTTAGTGTTGCAGTAGCAGAAAAGGAAGCCAAAGAGAAAGAGACCCTCCAAGTCAAGTTGGAAACAATTTTGAAGACCTATAACAGTGCTAAGGAGGAGGTAAGAGGTAAGGATAGCATCATTGCTAAGCTGCAGAGCTAGTTGACTGGACAATACCATCAAGGTGAGTCTTCAACACTGATGATCTCCTCTTCTTTTGCAAGACCTCCACCTACTAGCCCTATCATTGAGTTTCCACCATCTCCAGCACCCTCCAGCTCTCAAATGGTTGAAATTACTCCTCAAGAATTAGAAACTTAAAACAGGCTCAGGCCTTATATGCAAAGAAGTATGAGGAGAGAGTAAGGGCCACAATTTCCAGTTTTGCAGATACAATGAATGCCTCATTGCTCTACAACAATGTAGGTAAAATTGTGGATATATTGAATGAGCTCAGGGGAGACAAGGCCATTTTGACACCTATTTTTGACAAATGGAGGCCTAGGGAGCAAGATTTAGAGTTTATGTGTGTATCCTACAATGAAGCAAGGGCCAATCCCATCATTAGATCTACTTCTGACATCACTAAAGTTTTAGTACAATTAGCAGCAGAGGTGGATAATGTTGATAGGAAGGTTAGTTTGTGTAAAAAGGAGTATACTAATCAAGTTTTTGAGTTGCTCCCGGGATTTTTTGCTAGCCCGGATCAATTAAAGGACAAACAAATGTGGCTTAAGGAGATAGAAGCTAAATTGTCAGCAAGAATTAAAGGAATTATTGATCTAGATGATGCTTCTTTCTTTGTTTTGACAATGCAAGAGATAGAGAAAATTAAGTCACATTATGGTTTTCTCAATTCAGAAGTCAACAAAATGAGAAATTCTTGGAAAAGGTTGACCAAGACTAAGGATAAAGTGATTAATTTCTCATGGCCAACAGAAGAGGTGTATGATGAGTGGACAACCAAATATGCCACCCATGATTCGGAACAGTTGGAGAGCGCCCCTGAAAAGGTAGAAGAGGTTGCAACCGAATAGCCTGTTGAAGAAACTACAGAGGCCGAAAAGAGATTGTAACTATTTTTGTGAAAAGATTGTAACCTCTTTATTTTGAAAGAAATGATTGTAAGAAACTTTCCTCGAGAAGTCCGAAGCTTTGTGCATCCATGTTGTTATAAATGGATACCAGGACTAGAGGAAGAGGGATCGCAAAAGAATTGTAAGAAAATGTTGCAGAAATTTATCTGAGCTTTTCTAAGTCTAATGGAGAATATTCAAAAACTTCTTGTAATATTTCTTGAACTTAATATCAATATATAGACCATCGGTTTTGAGTGAAGCTTTGTGTCGTCTTCAAGTGTGTTTACAATTTGTTTACTGTTTTCATTCTGAATAATCTAGGGTTATTTTGTTTGAATGGAATTGCAAAGCAATTTTTAGTAGAAGTGTTCGCTAGCTTTTCTCTTTAGGAGGGAAATTAAAGATGCGGGGATCACTCATACCAGTAAACTCTTTGGAACAGACTTTGAATTTTGATGATCATAGCTTAATTTGGAATGCATAAGTTCTTATAGGTGTCAGGCATATACAAGGATTAATAGAAACCAAGCCAACGGGATGCATAAAGATATTTTGTTTGAGGAGTATTATCTGAGTTTAGATGACTCTGTGACCTTGGATAAGGCACTGGTATTGATTGAAGTTGTTTATTGCATGTTTTGTTGATCGAAATGCTGAATTTAAGTATAATTTCCATTCTTTTGTTTTCAGTTAATTTCAAGGTGAATAGATCCACTGGTTTTCTAGACTGGTTTGCTGTGGGTTTATGTTTGAAAGTGTGAATTCAATTCACAAAGGCATTACCACCTAGGCTCTGAGTAAGTCCAAAGTGTAGAAGGTTCAATCAAATCTTGTCATATGTTTTCTTGAGAATTTCCTTATCTTTGATGTCTCTTCTGCACCAAGTTCAATCATATTATTTTAAGGATGTTAAAGAGAATCAGATTTTGAAGACAACAGCTCAAACAAAATATTATCTTGTTGTGATGGGCCATATTGGAATGAGAAGACATGGACTTACTAGACAATGGGGGAGGGTATGTTGAAATGTCTACAAGAGAGGGTTTTTTCTTAGGTGGAATTGGATTGAAGTTTAAAGAGGTCCAATCAACATGCAAGCATGTGTTAGTATCAAATTCAAGCATCTCAGATTTGCTAAATAAAGAATGTTTGAAATCTAATGACCCCCAATCATTTTCTAAGAGTTCATTTTTAGTAACATCTTTAGTAGGAGGTGGTGTATTTGTCTAATTTGGAGAAAGATTGTAGGAACTAAAATAGTATATTGTACTTCAATTTATATATTCTTGTTGGATTACAAAGTAATAACTTCATTATTATATGTGTAAGGAACTACATGATAATTGGGTTGGCGATTCACTCCTCTCTTAACAACATTTTTTGGTTTTTGTTGAGGTCGGGTGACATCTTGATGAAGGTGGACACCAACCATAGGCTTCTTAGTAACATGAATGGTATTGATTTCTATCTTGGTTAGGTTATTCATTTTTGGGAGAGTAAGAAATGGAAACATTATAATGATGAGAATTGGTATCATCCTCTTGCTCCAAGGTATCTTTATGATTAAAAAAAATTAAGGGAAGGGACAATAATATATTATTAATGCTTCAGGGTAAAAGCACAAAGTTGTGTCACTCTTTTATAAGGGAAATGAGCAATCTTGATTCAACCTTTTAAATTGAATCAGTAGAAAGTGAAATATATGTTTTGAATTTTGAAATTATGTAAACTAATAAAATGTATATTTTTTGTATTTCATGTTTTTTAATTTTTTTTTAAATTTAAAAATTATTTGAATATACTTTCTTATAAAGTAAACATTGTAATTTAGTTGTTGATAAAATAATGAAATTGAAGTTATACGAGGCATCACACTTTATATAGTAAATTTTACCTTTTTCTCTTTGATAACTTGAAACTTTAGTGCAAAATTATATTTGTAACTATTTTTTATGTATATGTATTTGTCAATAAATTTGAAATGTTGTGTGTACTAAAATATAACTCTTTCCATTTGTTGTCACCATTTTTCTTAACTATTTATCCAAAATTGGAAAGAATTTTATCATCTTGACATAGACTCTTTTCTCTGGTGTTTTTATTTTTCTCAAAAGTTTTAAATAAATTTTAGTCTTTTCCATTTACAAGATAATCAACCTTATATTTTAGCATTGATGATCTACATTAAATAAAAATTAAATATAAAATATAAAATATAATATATGAAAACTAATTAAAATATTAAAAAATATATATGATGAATACTAAGAGGGGGGGTGAATTAGTATGCCAATAATTACTGTACTTAAACACTTTACTATTCTAATATTAAATCGGTAAAGTAGTTTAGCAAACAAACCGGTTGGCACATATGCAAACCAAATAGAAAATAATGAATTCACCCACATAAGCACAAACACCATAACACAAGATATTTTGACATGGAAACCCAAATGCGAAAAACCACGGTGAGATGAAACTCACAAGTAACTATCTGCAGAATAGGAACCAAATCGATTAAGGTCATACAATATTCTTTACCAGAATAGATTCTGTTAGGAATCTCAATCTCTGTTAGGAGATAAGTTTGATTAAAGACTACCTTGCTAGAGGATTTTAGATCCACAGATGTGAACCACCTTGTTAGAGGATTTACAAAAGGCTTTTTGGGCCTACCCGGTTAAGGGCTTCAGACTTGTCAAAGATGTGAGTAATCAACAAGTGAGTGATCTAACAAATAGCACAAATTGCTTGGTTAGATCCTTGATTGCTCATTCCTAATGCATTCCAGCATTACTTCAGTCTTCAACATATTCACACTCTGCTTTTTCTCACAGACCTGAACTTCTCTTCTATAATCACACTCACAAAAATTCATCAACCACCTTAAACCCTAGCAACAACCTAAAACCCTAGACATGATGTCCTTATAAAGGAATCTAATTTCATGTCGGTCCAATAATATTACAATACAATTTCCTAGGTTCGATGCATCTAGACATATTTGGTAACATGACACAAAAAGAACCGCCAGAGTGTCGGCACCGCAAAACAATCGGTGGATGGTAACTCATCACAAAATGTCGGTTGGCAACTCATCATAGAGTATTATCGGTTCAAACAAAATACCGGTTTAAGAAAAATACCGATTGCTGGTTTGACGAAAATGAAGATTGGGAAATATGAGTTGTGCCGCTTCGTTCCTTTGTATCGCTTGAGATCCTCGAACCGCTTGGGATCTTCATACCGCTTCAGATTGGTAAACACTTTCTACAAAACACCGATAGTCTAAAGACTATAATACATCATACCGGTTGGAACATATACCGGTTGAGCTTTAACTCATACAAAAAAGTGATCTCATAGGAAGTGTGTGTCCATCAATGACAATCACAACATAATCATCAAAAATGCCAACAATCTCCCCCTTTTGCATTGATGGCAACACTTAAGAAAATTTTGACATCTAAGTGTTTTACAATAAAGAATATGCCATAATCAAAATTACTCCCCCTAAGCATATACACTATCCCTTTTGCAGAAAATGCAATGTGTACTACTCCTTAACAGAAATAACATGAAAGTATACATCAAAACATCAAAATTTATATACTTCTCCCCCTTTGCCAACAATGACAAAAATATTGCACACTAACCCCTGTTTCATTAGTATTAAAATAGTCAGTGTTTATGACAGTAAAGAGTAAAATTTGTCAAAAACTAATTTAAAGTCCTGGAAAAATTGCTTCATGGATAAGGACCATGACTCAAGTAGGGTTGTAGCCACCTCTTTCTCTGTCTGCATTTGGGAGACCTATTCTTCCATGGCATCTATCATGCTCATTTCTTGAGTGATCATTAGGGCATCAAGATTTATATAGCATTTCTTGAGAATTTGCAGTCTTGGCAGTAGGACCAGTTGAAGTTCCTACAAATTTCGTGTTTGGTTGCTTATCTCTACCACTAGTCTTGCAGACTAAAGTTGAAGCTAGTGAACAGTTTGTCCATAGGTGGAGAAGGAGTCATAGGGCATCTTGAAGGTGCTAATAAATGACTGCAAATTAGTTTGCATTTTGTCCTTCTGAGTGAGCACATCATCACAAAATAAATGAGGTTGACAAATCTTGTTGAGTAGTAGATTGCCCTCATTCATTGCATCTCTAATGTCCTTCTATGCCTTCTGGAGATAAGACTGGAGCTCTATTAATTTTCTCACTAAGGCAATGTCTAGAGCCTTTTGATGTTCCTTCTTGGCATTTACTTCTGTGACCTCTTCTAGGCTTTGCACCTGGTCTTCTACAACTATACATAGGAGCTTCAATTGTGCAAGTGAGGAATTGGTACTGAGAAGGTTCATACCGGGTATCAAACTGGTAAGAGTGTCCACCACAGCTTGGATAACATCTTCCTCCTTTTTCTCCTTAGAGCATCCAATCGCTCTTGAGCAAACTTAATGCTCTGTAGCAGCTCCGATTCATTTGTAGACTGGAGGTCAATAGGACTAGTAATGTTAGCCAGTTTAGCCTGACTACCGGTTGCCATTGGGGTCTCCACCTATGTGCTCTTTTCCGCTACTTCCTTGTCCTTGGCTTTTTGCTTATCTTCTTGAGCCTTCCTTTGCTCCTCTTCTTCTTTCTTTCTTTTCTCTTCTTCTTGTCTCTTCTCTTCATCTTTTCTCTTCTCCTCTTCTTTCTTTTCCTCTTCCTTCTTCCTTTTCTCTTCCTCTTGTTTCTTATTTTCCTCTTCTCTTCTCTTCTTCTCCTCTTCTTTCTTTTCCTCTTCCTTCTTCTTCTTCTCTTCATCTTGTTTCTTATTTTCCTCTTCTTTTCTCATCTTCTCCTCTTCTTTCTTTTCCTCTTCCTTCTTTTTCTTCTCTTCTTCTTTTCTCTTATCCTCTTCATCTTTCTTCTTTTCCTCCTTTTGTTTCTTATCCTCTTCCTCTTTCCTCTTTTCCTCCTTTTGTCTCTAATCCTCTTCATCTGCCTGTTTCTTCTTCTCTTCTTCAGGTTGCTTCTTTCTTCTTCTGCTTGCTTCTCCTATCATGTTCCTTTTGATGGTGTACCCTGAGTAGCTTTTTCACTATCTAAGGCATCAACATCAATGGGGTCCATTTTTTCTATGACTGGTTCTCCTTCACTGTTATACACCTCATCCGGTTTGCCAGTTTCTGGTTCTTGCTTAACTTTCCTATTGGCTTCAGCCACTTGATGGATCTTTAGAGCATCTTGAGCATGAGTATGTGTATCTTTTATCACTTCATGAGCCTTTCCTTCTAGTAATAGGAGTCTTCTTCTTCTCATGAAGAAGAGGCCTTTGTATTTATTCATAACTTTGAAAAGTTCTGAATTTGATACATCAGGAAAATATTGAGGAAATATTTCCTCCCTTATTTCCTGTTCCTTTTCTATGGCAATGTGACATTTGTTGTCTAAAGAATTATACAAAGAATCTGGTGTCTTAGATCTAATTTTTGAAGGCAACCGGTCATTTACACACAAATACTTAATGATTTTTTGTTCAACTTCTTCCTTTTCATTATCATTGAAGTCATCAAAACAATCAACTAAATCATTCAACAATTTTCTCCTAATATTCTTTATAGTTCTTTGACAATGTGTCAAAGGTTTGTAAGAAGAAATATCAATATTTACCAGTGCAGATATTGTCGGTTCATTCTTTGTCTTTTTCTTCATTTGCCTAGTCTTCTTCTTAGGCGGTTCTTCTGACACAGTTTCTTTTGAGTCCGGTGTACTACTTTTTGTCTTCCGCTTCCTTTCAAAGATTTTGGCAGGTGCAGCTTCCAGTTTCTTCTTAGCTGGTGACCACTTGGTTAGTTTGGGACTGGCTACAGTAACCGGTGTCGATGTTGAAGGCACTACCTTTCCTTTCTTTCTAAGGGTTCTACAACTGGTGTAATCCTTTCCAAATAGGTGTCGGTTCTCTTTGCCTTAGGATCAAGGGGTGAGGCGATTAGGGTAGAAGCATACCCATCCAGCATATCATACATTACCTCATAGCCCATAGGCTCCACTTCTTCCTGTCTAGGCTCAATGGCCTCCATTATGCATTCATCCACTTTGATGGTGAAGCAGATGTCTTGCTCATACTTTTTTACTATATCACCAGATATCCTTATCCTTTGGATCATCTTGCATCTAAACTCATCAAAGTACTTGTTCAGTGCTTCCGGATAGCTGGTTCCAACTGCTTGTAGACTTTCCTTGATTTGTTTTGTCACCAGTTGGTCGGCAAACCACTAAATGTCACCTACTCCTGGAAAGTAGCCTTGGAAGTAAAAGAACAAACCAACGAGTAGTTGTCCAAACTTAAATCTCAATGCATTGTCCTATTTGATCAACTTAAGATTCAACATAAGTTGTCTTTGCATACAAGTGCACAGATCAAATGATGCATCTTCCTTGATCATCCTGTAAGTGGAATTTACCACTGCATCAGAGACATAATTAATTCTGCTAGTAGAGAACGTCTGGTAACCTATCACCATGCAGGCATACTTGACCAGATCATCCTTGATTGAGTTGACAGTCATTCCATGTGAGTCACTCACTGAACCGGTGAGCTTGGAAATTTTAGTCTTGCTGACCTTCCTTAGGGCTGGCACTTCCCTTATGTTATAGAAACTGGTGATGACATGAATCGCTTTAGGTGTGATATCATGCATCCACTCTAGGTACATCTTATCACCGTGTACCCTGCTTAGAATAATATGAATGTGATCATCCGAAAATTCTTCAAGAAAATAAACTGCATTGTGAAGTTTCTTCCTTTCTAGAATGCTGAATTCCAATTTAATCTTCTTATCCTTTCCGCAAAATAAGCTCAGCTGTGAATGGATCACAAGAGACCCTAGGTCTTCCATTTTGTAGTCTATCTAATTGGAAATGCCTTCTTCTACTATAACACTAGTAGGTACTTGAGACAGGGCATTGTATTTCGACTTTCATTTAATGAAGTCCATAGAATCAATGGGTGTACTAGAGCTATCGTGTGATGTGGAAGCCATGATAAACAGAGAATTTTGAAGAATACCTTTGTAGATTGAAATTTAGGGCTTCACAATTTGAACTACGCTTCACACTCCTTCGGTTGTAGAGATACCACTTTGCTTTCTACTCTCCTTCAACAGATGTTAGCTTCAGATTCTTCTTCAAGTTTTTTATAGACTCCTTGAATCATCGTGTAAATCACTTTTCTTCGCTCTACACTTGAAAAATTTCTTTGCTCAAAAAATGATAAGTGAGAAATGATTTGAAAAATCCTTTTAAATAGGTTCTCTACGTACCATAATAAATGCTCCACTATTAGGGCGTAAACCCTAATTTGCCTTTTACCATTTTCCGGTCTTCTGCCAACTGATAGGTATCTCATACTGGTTAAGGTCTTTTACTAGTGTCAACTAGGGGTTCGAAGTATTTCACCATTTGCTCCCCCTAAGCTTTTTTGATGCTTAGTTTTCTGGTTCATTGATTTCCACACTAGGTGCAGAAACTAGTTCTTCATGCAACACCACTAGTTTCTTTTTCTAGGTTTTGTTCATATCTGCTTGAACAGTTTCAATATCAATCATTCCTTTCGGAGTGATTGGTATGTCATCTGATATGTTCTTTCTTGTTCTGCAGAATCTGGCAATGTGACCCGATTTGTTGCAATGATAGCAGACCATTCTAGGTGCTCTCCATTGTCCATTGTTCATGTTACCGGTCTTCCTCCTGCATGTTGCAATTGCATGACCATGACAATGACAGATCAAATAGTTTTCTCTCCATCCGGTTGCCGCTTGATAGCCATCGCTTCCTGACTGATGATTAAAGGTATTAAACCGGTTGGGATTCTGGTTCACAAAAGGTTTTGGACCAACTCCTTGAATCCTCTAAGGATATCTTCTAGTGTTGTTCATAACAGACCTGCATTTAGATGCTTTATGCCCAAACTTGTTGTATGCATAACAATTACCATTGAACTTATTGGATCTAGGTACATTGTTTATAAAGTAAGGAAAATTATTGTAGGCTTTGCTTCTACACACATTAGCAGTATGTCCTTCTTTAAGACAGTTAAAGCAAATAGGTTTGAACTTTTTCTTACCTTTACCTTTGAATGTCAGTTGCTTCTTTGATGCTTCAGCATTTGCACTAGAGGTCTCACCTTCCTCATGATCGGAGTAACCAAGTCCATCAGTATTCTTGATAGGTTTGGCCGATTCAAGCTTTTTCTCAAGCTTAACACTACTCTTGTTGAACTTAGCAAGTATTTCCTTTGACTCAGAGAGTTCTTTGGAAACAGTAGCATTTGTTTCCATCAAGTTTGCATTCTTGAAGATGGCTATGTTTTGTTCTCCTTGCATGTCTTCCTTTTCCATTTTGCTTTCATGGAGGTGAGCAGTAAGTGCACTGATCTCTTGCTTCAATTTGGAGATTTCATGATCTTTGTCTTTTACTAGATCTTCAGCTTTCCCCCTATTCTCAAGTTGTTGACACATTCAGATAGTCAGTCCTTCCAGCTCCTTTCTTAGGTTGGAATTGCTCTCATTCAGCTTTTCTACTTCTTGAATTAGGGCTTCCATGTTCGCTTCATCAGAAGAACTATTTTTAGATAGCTCCATCAGTTTTTCAGCATGCTCTTTTCTTTTTGCTTGAGAGACCTTATATTTGACCATAAGATCATCATAGGCTTTCTCAGACTGAGTGAGTAGATGAGTAAATTCCCTCACAATGTATTCCCCCATATCTCTTTCCAAGTGGTTAAACTTATAGAAAGGTTGGCTCTGATACCAATTGATGAATACTAAGAGGGGGATGAATTAGTATGCCAACAATTACTATACTTAAACACTTTACTATTGTAATAGTAAACCGGTAAAGCAGTTTAGCAAATAAACTAGTTAGCACATATGCAAACCAAATAGAAAATTACGCATTCACCCATAGAAGCATAAACACCATAACACATGATATTTTGACGTGGAAACCCAAATGGGAAAAACCACAGTGAGATGAAACTCACAAGTAACTATCTGCAGAATAGGAACTAGACCAGTTAAGGTCATACAATGTTCTTTACTAGAATAGATCCTGTTAGGAATCTCAATCTCTGTTAGGAGATAAGTCCAATTAAAGACTACCTTTCTAGAGGATTTTAGATCCATAGATGTCAACCACCTTGTTAGAGGATTTACAAAAGGCTTTTTGGGCCTACCCGGTTAAGGGCTTCAGACTTGTCAAAGATATGAGTAATCAACAAGTGAGTGATCTAGCAAATAGCACAAATTGCTTGGTTAGATCCTTGATAGCTCATTCCTAATGCATTCCAACATTACTTCAATCCTCAACACATTCACACACTACTTTTTCTCATAGACCTAAACTTCTCTTCTATAATCACACTTACAAAAATTCATCAACCACCTTAAACCCTAGCAACAACCTAAAACCCTAGACATGATGTCCTTATAAAGGAATCTGATTTCATGTCGGTCCAATAGGATTACAATACAATTTCCTAGGTTAAATGCATCTAGACATATTTGGTAACATGAGACAAAAAGCACCACCAGAGTGTCAGCACCACAAAACAATCGGTGGATGGTAACTCATCACAGAGTATTACCGGTTCAAAAAAAAATACCGGTTTAAGCAAAATACTGGTTGCCGGTTTGACAAAAATGAAGACTAGGAAATATGATTTTTGCCGCTTCATTCCTTTGTACCTCTTGAGATCCTCAAACCACTTGGGATCTTCATACCACTTCAGATCGGTAAACACTTTCTGCAAAACATCGATAGTCTAAAGACTATAATACATCATACCGGTTGAGCTTTAACTCATACAAAAAAGTGATCTCATAGCAAGTGTGTGTCCATGAATGACAATCACAACATAATCATAAAAAATGCCAACAATATATATTGGAAAATTCACTTATAGATCTATAAAAGGGTATTTTTATATTTCAAAAAAAAAAAAATTTATAAGAGTAGTTGTTCAAACATCAAGGTTTTTAAAAAAATAAAAGAAATTCATCATTAAATCCAAAGTCATATAAAATATACATCTAGTAGACAATTCCAATTGGAAAAGTTGTGGCCCATATATAAGATAGATATAATGAATCTCTATAGACCATATATTTGACTAAAATTAATTTTTAATTAGAATTGCGTAACTTAACTTGTGCTATAATTTGTCCTGAAATGTGACACAGTTTTATGCATTTACTCTTCTTCTCTAGGGGGAAGTTCATTAAAATTAATAGAAGGTATGGTATCACTAAGAAAGGTAGCTACAATATCATCCCCTTGCAACAAATAATCCTTATGGGAAAGGTATATTTTATGAAAAGGATGAACATCATTCTCCAAAGCTTTATATTTTTGATGAAGATCTTTGAGAGAAATGTTCACATTCTCTTATTGCACCAATGTGCCCTCATTGGTGGTAATAATTTTGGGATCTAGGGAAAATCATAGCTAAGAAAGAAAGGGATAACAAAGTTATCATCATATGCATGAAAGGGAACATCATGAGCATCTTGAATGTGTTACATAGTTCAGATACCCGAAAGACAACTGAGAGGGGGGGGTGAATAAGTTGTTATAGATTATAGGAAACATTACTAATTTAAAATTTAATACCGAAACACAAAACATTAATACCGGAATATGAGTTAATCCAATTAATCATAAACAATAATCACATGATAAAATCCATCCACAACACCAAGATTTGTACGTGGAAAACTCGGTAAAGGGAAAAACCACGATGGGAAGCCTACCCACAGTCAGATAATACTTCTGTAGTAAGTATGTGAATTACAATGAAGGGGTCTGCACTTGTAGGAAGGCCAATAGACTAGAGCACATTGCTCATCACAAAAGGAGCCTCACTGAATATATATAGATCTAGACTACAATTAGGAGAAGTGTTGAACTACAAAAGATAGCATATCCTATGCATGAGTACAGTCCTAGTTAAGCTCAATACCAAAGGACTAAATTCTCTTACATAAACCCAATTTAATCTCTAATGATCAACCAACTCCTCTACCTGAACGATATTACATTATTCTCACATTACATTCCTTGACCATGACCTCTAACATATAACCATAATTGTCTACAATGAGATCTTATATCAATATATACAAAACCCTAGACCATAAACAATCAGGTCGGCAACCAGATAATAAACGGATTATATAATTACAAACCATGTCGGCCTTAGACCAAACAAATAATATTAACACATAAGACATCCCTAAAATACATCCATAGGTCCTATCCACATGCTACATTAAAGCCGGTCCATAACCTAGATAAATCGGGACCAAGTATAGGTCCACATGCTTCAGCAATGATCTCCAACCACTAAGTCTTGGACATGATCACCAAAAGAATCATGAAACTCCACTAGAAGCTGCACCAACACCACTTATGCAATTCATCAAAGATCTCCATCAAAATCTCTGCCAGTGAAACCCTCACCGGAACCAGAAACCAATCTTCTAAGCTATAATGCCTCGCCAAGAAACCCCGAAGGGTTAAAGCTAAAACACTCAAATGGAGTGCAAATATATATATATATATTTTAATAATATATTAATAAGACACATCATGATGATACAATGGAGTTATCTAATTCTTAGATAACACAACGAAAGACTAAACAAACCTAAGGAGTTTCCCAATGTGATAACATAGCTTAACACCTAACTCAACTCGCGACATTTGATACAATTAAGAAGGATATCTTAATTACATGTTATTACTTGAAACATGGATATAATTTTGTTCAATGAATTAATGTATTATAGGAATTTAGGAAGCATTCATCTATTATGGTTGAAGACAAGGCTAACATGAGGAAATTTACTCAGTGAAGTATAAACATAGATAACTTAAGAATTCACTCATTAAGGTTTAAATATGGTTAACTTGGCGAGTCCATCCATTTTAGATACAATGTAACTAATATATCGAAATTCTTTTATAGGGGTCAAAATGTAATTAGCCAAATAAGTTAATCCATTGTAGTTAAAATATTGATAAGAGATGAAGTTCAATCATTAAAGTGAAAATGTAACATAACCACATGAGTCCATCCACTTAATTAAGATATGGCTAATAAGATGACATTCGTTCATTAAGGAATAAAAATGTAAATAACATAATGAAGATCATCTATTAGGGTTAAGATATTTCTAACTCGATGAGTTCATCCATTAAAGCTATGATAAAGTTAAATTATGATGCAATTCTTTTATTAAGATTGAAATATAAATAACTGAATGAGTTCACCCTTTTTGTTCGATTATAGATATTATGATGAAGTTCATTTATTAAGATTATAATGTCGATAACCAATTGAGTTCATCCAATTATAGTTAGAATGAAACTAATTGAGTGAAGATTATTTATTTAGAAAAAAACGTAAATGACTAAATGATTTCATCCAATTTAGTGAATTTTAGCTAATATGATGATGTTAATTTGTTAAGATAAAAAGGTGAGTAACTAAATGAATTTCATCCATTAGATTTACAATTTATGTAATTATGACAAGTTAATCCAATAATTGTTATCCATTCATTACGTTCAAACTTTTCCTTAACCATATATCCTACATCTATTTTCATTACATGCTTTAATTCCATCATAACCTAGAGAGCCCTTTCCATGCTTACTTATTTTCATTAACATTAATAATTTACTTTCCATAATAATATTTTCAATCTTTTATGACCCTAATTACTACTTTTAACAAAAGGACTTTATTCATGCATTCAAGAAATAACCCCATTAAATGCCCATTATACACTTACAAAATGCAACCATACATGTTAGCTCTAAGTATGAAACATGAGAGACAAAAGCATCGCATAACACATATATGATCTCGGAGTTCACCCTAGAGGGCTACATCTCTGGGTCTGCTCAACTGCAAGACCCCTCACGCAATTAATTAAGTTAAGATTACATAAGTTTCATGTCAATTACATCTCTACCTTTTACATGATCACAACCACTATACAATGACCACTTTGGTCAATAATTACATAAATGATCTTTTTTTTCTTGAAGCAGATCCAACTGAACACATCAAAAGCAATTACAAAGGTCTCTCGACTATCGGTACCCTATCTAGGGACTTGACCAACTACGACCAAACACAAGCAACAAGACAACAGGGTCCAAACAAACCTATCAAGGTCATGCCATTACTTTAGACATAGAGATTACAAAAAAAAAACCATGCACAAGCATTAACCGGAAAATAAAATATTTTCTCATGTTGATTTAAGCATCTACACAAGTTATTTAATCCTTAGATATTCATCATTGACATGCTGGTTTAGAAACAATACTCTAGTCCCCTTTCTAGCAACACAAAAACTACCCTTTAAAAAAAGGAACAAAAATACATTAAAAGTAAATAAGGAAATGGGAAAACATCTCCCTACGAATTAAAGTTCCCTTGCATACATTTTAAAAAAAAATTCCCCATTCAATTTATTCAATAGCATATATATAAATCCCAGTATTTATCAACTTAAAATAAAAAAAATAACAACATTACAACAATTGATAATTCAATGGAAATAATTGTTATAATGGGACCAATGATTAATAAATAATTAATAATATATATTAATTAGATATTATCTAAATTAACATATATTTTAATATATATATTAATCCATTATTATTAATTAATACTTGGTAGTAATATGAATCTCAACCAAATTTTAATAATAACAAAATATATTACTCTTAATATATTTATATTATTACTTTTATTTTGTAAACATAGAAGAGAATCTTTATTAAATTTTAAAAAAAATTTAAAAAAATGAGGGGTAGCAAAACCCTAGCCGACGGGACTGCGACCACCACGGTGGACACAGGCCGTCGACCTCCACTCATAGTGGAGTCGGGGTCACTGCGGTTGTTGTGGGGGTTGCAGCCCCGTCAGCCTCTACACTGTGGAGCCGGGGGTTGCTGCGGCCACCATGGGGTCGGAGACCCTACACCCCCCCACTCACATTGGTGTCGAAAGACTGCGGGAGGTGGTAAGGGTGTGGGTTGAGCTTCAGCTCCCCCACAAAAACACACAAATTTATTTTCTTCTTCCCTTTTTTTTTTTTTTTAAATTTCTGGATTTGTTTGTAGTTTAGATTTAAAATAATTTTTTTTTGAATAAAGATAATCAAATGCCAAAAAAATGAAATCCCCCATTTCCTTTTTATCACAGACCCATATATTACCTAGATTTTACAAACAACATTATGGGAAATTATTTTCTTAGCAAATTTAAACACAAAATCCATTAAGACAATTTTGACCCAAGAACAACCCATATTTTGAAAACTGAAACCTATATTTTAACAACAATCATGGGGGTTTGGAGTAAGAAATCTTCAAGTACAAAAATCTTTTTTTTTTTTAAGAGACAAACCCAATATCACAAGAAACTCAAGAGATTCATGCAAATCCTACCTCATGTCACATTCCGGCAATATTTTGAAGATGAGCCCAACTTGCCATTCAAGAAAAGCTCCATTCTTTTCGAAAAACCCCAACCTCTTCCTCCAAAAAATGTTTTCTTTCCAAAATTTTCCATCCCCAAAATATTTTTCCAACCTAGGTTAAATGAATCCTCTTTGACCTAATTTCTAATTCCGAAAATTTAAGCACTTTTAAATAAAAAAGGAAATAATAATTCTTTTCAACTATTCAATTAATTTAACTTGATTTTCTAATTAAAATGCTTCTCTCTTATTTAATTTTAAATTTCTCAATATTAATTAAGCCAACATTTATATTTCGCAATATTGACAAGGGTAAAATATTTTAATTAAAAAAATTCCCAAACTCAATCTTTCACACTATATCAAATTTACTTATAAGTTAAAGTTGCTTTTCTAATAAAATTTGATTTTCTTAAATAAGTAAAATTAACCTTTCTTTTCCAAAATGCAAAAGAGGTTAAATTAATTATATTTCAAATAACTTTAAATATTTCATTTTTAAAACGCATAAACTAATTAAATTCATTATTTAAAATTAACCATTAAATTAAATTCGCTACAACATAAATTAAGCGATCTTTTTAATTAATGATTAATCACCTAAAAGAAACCTATTTATTATTGATTTCTCAATTACTAATGCGTAAATGAACACATTAAATTAAATTAAATACTTAGGATAGAATACTCCACTTACCACACACAAGGCATGCAAACCAGGAAAGTCACCAATCACACGACACACAACCCAAATGAAAAGGAGTCTGACGGACCACACACGATGCTCACCTGATCATGGCTAAGGCAAGATGAGAGTTTTATGGCCCCCTAATCCCAATTCTAAGGATGAAGGAGGTATACTCAACCCTGTGAATCCCGATGGAGATGAACCTCGCACCTAGGCGGTATAGTACCTGCAATCTCTTGCACCCATGAGTCACACAAGCATACATGTATATACATATTCAATGAAGGCGTTACCTCAAGATTTATAACAAGAATTAGGGAACAATTACATTTATAGAAGAATCGATGCAAAAGCACAATAATAGGTATGCACAATTATTTAAATTATCTAATCTACAACATTACATCACGGTTAATCAACCATTCAAGAATGCCACATAGGAAGTCAACCAAGGTCAAATGGGTTTTACAAGGACGACTAGGGTAGAGGAATTACATTCTCCCCCCCAGGCTCTGACTTATTCCCGAAAGTCGTAAGGCTAAGCAGAAATCATACATGTATTAGCCCTGAAACTCAATTAACAATTATCAATTTGCACAAATAAATATTTTGTCAACAATTAAAACATTATTTATAAATCCTCTATGAATGTCATTATCCATTGGTAGAATACATCTAAAATCATACACTTCTTAGAATATTCTAGAATTTACACACAATCATAGTAGAGAAGCGAGAATTTTCTTCCTTGCATTACACAACAGTTACCATACTCATCTATCAAACATGACAAGAAAACATGCCATCACAGTCAAATTATTTCACCCTACCTCTTTTACAAAAAATTATCACATAGGACTAGCTTCAAATATCAATTTTTACAACCAAGTTAACATTTCAATAACTAGGAGCAACGTAAATAACTCAATTGTTTACACTTTCCTGACATATAAGAACCTTTCCAATAACTATGTCCCATAACATAGTGACAAGTTAATACCATTAGTCCATGATTACACATAATAACCATCCACATAACTGGAATTCGCACAACACAAAAGGCCACATGTGAGCATGTCTAATGCTCGGTCAAAGATAACATGCACGATCAACATCTCTATGCCTGATTTCAGAACAAATAACATGATCATAAATATCCAACATCTCACTCAAGGGCTTGATGGTGCTAGGGCACACCATGGTGGTGCTACCTTCCATGCAAGACCCTCATGAACATCCCTTGTTGTGTAACGTGTTTAGCCTCCAAGAGATAGTCACCACTCATAGGTAGGTAGTGGATTCTATCTATCTCACAGCCTCACATACCCCCATCCTCAGGGTTCCCTACGTCTACTTCCTCATATACAATCAACCAAGACCATCTCCTATGTTCTTGGAGAGGAATTCGCATTGTAACACAAGACCAGCATACAAAAATAACAAGGATAAACTAGTTTAGCCACCAAAGTATAGAAGAATAAAGATAATAATCGTCAATTCCAATAGTAAAGCAAGAAAATAATTCTGGAATTGCAACATCAAATCAAATAAGAACAAGATTGCAAGATTGTGGCTAAGCCTTCAAGGTCAAAATAAAATAGATTGCTGGCCCACAAGGAAATAAATAAAAGAAAATCATAACTGCACATTACATCACTATGTGACTAGCAGCTAGCCACCAACAAGAAAGGAAGGAACAATTGACTATCTATGGCAGTAGCTCATCATGTGGTGTGTCCTAATCACACATCCACATGGCATGGTAGTGTGTACCTCGACATCGCCCTGCATCACGTTGTCACGCAGCATGGCTCTACCCTATACCTATCAGTAGGTTGCATGGAAATGTCTACTACATCCTTCATCATGTCTCAGCATGGCATGTCAATACTCCAAGCAGAAAGGGCACGCAATTGACGTATCCCGCATGGCAGTGTACCTCGTGGATAAGGTACACGCAGGTCACACCTTGCATAGTGACGTACCTCTCAGGATACTCACTGTAAACCAGAGGTATACATGGCTAAGGTCTACCCACAAGTCTACCAACACTAGCCAATTGGCAGCTCTTGTGAAAAATAACATGCCTCTCATGAAGACAAGGCAAAAGATGCTCCAATAGAATCCATCATTATGCTCAAGAATATCATCGATATGCTCAAAATAAAGGATAGGAATTAGGCTAGCACACATGAACCTCATAAATCAGTTCATCACAAGGGAAAGTATTGAGTACACCTATAATACAGTTTCATTATATAACTATATTTTTCCTCGAGATAGGGACGCTAAAGTCGCTTCGCGTTGACATTACTCATACGCTGTTCATACTATTCAAGGAATGATGACTTCTAATTCTACCCCTTCACATACTGACTTATCAACAACCCGTGGGTTGGCACTCAGTAAGGGAACAAATATGCCACATCACATAAATAGTATGGTTTCCCATATTCATAGGCAAACATATCCCCCATGGTTGATTACTTCACCATCCCATGGCACACATAGCAAGTACGGGTTTCTTACAACACACAAAGAATAGCACCATTACTAGTTCAGTCACCTTTACGGGGAGTACTTTTTAATACGCTATCATCTACTTAAGGGAAGTTTTAATTATGCTTTTCACATGAATCACTAAATAAAGTTTACTCTTGATACACGTACTGAAATTCTCAACAATTGAAATTTACACAAGGAAATAATGTCATTTCGATATCTTTCTCAAATTCCACTAAGCATTTTCATTCACATGACTAATTATGCAATTTTTTCTTCCAAAGCAAAAAACTTTCCTCTTTCAATTAGAAGCCAAAGCAAACATACAATTTCATATGCGTTATAAAAATTCTTCTTAAATCATTGCATTCTTAATAGCATTTCAAAAACAACAAACCCTATAATTTAGGCAAGAGGAGGAAGAGAGTTGGAAAATCAACTATTTCCTATGAATACACAAGATCAACAAGATCACACTATAGGCTCAGATATAATTCTATTATTTTAGTTGCACAGTTTTTATTTTGCTATCTTTTAGGAGGGTGCCAAAGCAACCTAACATGACATTTCTAATTATTATTGTTGTAATATAATGTTCTAGTCTTCCGAACAAGAAATCAAGACAAACAATCTTTCGGTAGTACAAAACCTCTTGAGAACACTCACTATTCTTACTTCAATACAATAATACATCAAAATCTGCAACCTAACATTGAAACTCAAAATACGACAAGAAGGTAAATGAGGAGCTATAAACTAAATATTACACATTAATGTATACAAATTAACAAGTCTTTCATTCGCTCTTTCTAAACACAATAAGACAATTATCTATAACCAAAGGCAAGTTAAATGGAGCATTGCTAAAATAGGTCCTAAATCAAACTGGTTTGAAGAAGCACATAAAACAATCTTTCGTCGAACACATTAATACACTCTTGAAGCTACTATAGCATGTTCTCTTTTGGTACTTCTTTCACAACAAAGCAATTTTCATAAAATCAACTATGCGCATATTAATGCACCTTACCTAAGGTGGACTCTAATAATATTACTCTTTCAAAGCACATGAAGAATCCTTAATGTAAACATACAATTTTCTCTCATTAACCCATATTAACTTTCAAACCAAATCCCTTTCATAATCTTAAAAAAAAACACATAAGTGTTATAAGGCTCACACAAGGGCTCAAGAAATCGTGACCTTTCTCTTGCAATAAGAAAACTCAAATAAGAGGGAATTACCCATATCAAAAACATTTTAATTTCTAGAGAGAGAGAGAGGAGGAAGGGTGATAGTCATTCAAGTTACTACAAAATAAGAATTTATTTTTTATTTTTTTTGCCATACTAGTCCTTCTAGTGGACATCACTAAAATAGATCATAACCAAAACAAGCACATTTCATACTCTAGATTCAAGACAAAACCAACCAACCCAGATGAACTAGTCAAAAGAGTAAAACAAATCAAGGATGAAGATACATCTGACTCTCCTTCATAATATGAGTAATCATAGACCAAGACATTAATAAGTAAACAAAGCACATACAATCACTCCAAAGCACCCACGTCAAGAAGGTGAAACAGGGTGTGAACACACATGTTACACACAAGTAGGGTCCGTTAAATCACACTCACACAACAAGAAGGGCAAGCCTACAACATAAGGTAGATACACCACACACCAACTAAGGGCACAAGCAAAACCAAAGATCCTAGTGTTGCAACATGGGCTCTGATACCAAGTATAATGCCCCGCTAGGAAACCCCGAAGGGTTAAAGCTAAAACACTCAAATGGAGTACAAATATATATATATATATATATATATATATATATATATATATATATATATATATATATATATATATATATATATATATATATATATATATATATATATATATATATATATATATATATATATATATATATATATATATATTAATAATATATTAATAAGACACATCATGATGATAAAATGGAGTTATCTAATGCTTAGATAACACAACGGAAGACTAAACAAACCTAAGGAGTTTTCCAACGTGATTACATAACTTAACACCTAACTCAACTCGTGACATTTGATCCAATTAAGTAGGATATCTTAATTACATGTTATTACTTGAAACATGGATATAATTTTGTTCAGTGAATTAACATTATAGGAATTTAGGAAGCGTTCATCTATTATGGTTGAAGACGAGGCTAACATGAGGAAACTTACTCAGTGAAGTTTAAACATAGATAACTTAAGAATTCACTCATTAAGGTTTAAATATGGTTAACTTGGCGAGTCCATCCATTTTAGATACAATGTAACTAATATATCGAAGTTCTTTTATAGGGGTCAAAATGTAATTAGCCAAATGAGTTCATCCATTATAGTTAAAATATTGCTAAGAGATGACGTTCAATCACTAAGGTGAAAATGTAATATAACCACATGAGTCCATCCACTAAATTAAGGTATAGCTGATAAGATGACATTCGTTCATTAAGGAATAAAAATGTAAATAACATAATTAAGATCATCCATTAGGGTTAAGATATTTCTAACCTGCTGATTTCATCCATTAAAGCTAAGATAAAGTTAAATTATGATGCAATTCTTTTATTAAGATTGAAATATAAATAACTAAATGAGTTCACCCTTTTTGTTTGATTATAGCTATTATGATGAAGTTCATTTATTAAGGTTATAATGTGGATAACCAATTGAGTTCATCCAATTATAGTGAAGATTATTTATTTAGAATAAAACGCAAATGACTAAATGATTTCATCCAATTTAGTGAACTTTAGCTAATATGACGATGTTCATTTGTTAAGATAAAAAGGTGAGTAACTAGATGAAGTTCATCCATTAGATTTACAATTAAGGTAATTATGACAAGTTAATCCAATAATTGTTATCCATTCATAACATTCAAACTTTTCCTTAACCATATATCCTACATCTATTTTGATTACATGCTTTAATTCCATCATAACCTTGAGAGTCCTTTCCATGCTTACTTCTTTTCATTAACATTAACAATATACTTTCCATAATCATATTTTCAATCTTTTATGACCCTAATTACTACTTTTAATAAGAGGACTTTATTCATGCATTCAAGAAATAACCCCATTAAATCCCCATTATACACTTACAAAATGCAACCATACATGTTAGCTCTAAGTATGAAACATGAGAGACAAAAGCATCGCATAACACATATATGATCTCGGAGTTCACCCCTAAAGGGCTACATCTCCGGGACTGCTCAACTGCAAAACCCCTCAGGCAATTAATTAAGTTAAGATTACATAAGTTTCATGTCAATTACATCTCTGCCTTTTAGGTGATCACAACAACTATACAACGACCACTTAAGTCAATAGTTACATAAATGATCTTTTTTTTTTGAAGTGGATCCAACTGAACACATCAAAAGCAATTACAAACATCTCTCGACTATCGGTACCCTATCTAGGGACTTGACCGACTATGAGCAAACACAAGCGACAAGACAACAGGTTCCAAACAAACCTATCAAGGTCGTGCCATTACTTTAGACATAACGATTACAAACAAAAAAACCATGCACAAGCATTAACCAGAAAATACAATCTTTTCTCATGTTGATTTAAGCATCTACAGAAGTTATTTAATCCTTAGATATTCATCATTGACATGCTGGTTTAGAAACAATACTCTAGTCCCCTTTCTAGCAACACAAAAATTACCCTTTACAAAAGGAACAAAAATACATTAAAAGTAAATAAGGAAATGGGAAAACATCTCCCTATGAATTAAAGTTCCCTTGCATACATTTTAAAAAAAATTTCCCCATTCGATTTATTCAATAGCATATATATAATTCCCTATATTTATCAACTTAAAATAAAAAAATAACAACATTACAACAATTGATAATTCAATGGAAATAATTGCTATAATGGGACCAATGATTAATATATAGTTAATAATATATACTAATTAGATATTATCTAAATTAACATATATTTTAATATATATATTAATCCATTATTATTAATTAATACTTGGTAGTAATATGAATCTCAACCAAATTTTAATAATAATAAAATATATTACTCTTAATATATTTATATTATTATTTTTATTTTGTAAACATAGAAGAAAATCATTATTAAATTTTTTTTTGAAAAAAAAACTAAATGAAGGGCGACAAAACCCTAACTGAGGGGATTGTAGCCACCATGGTGGACGCAGGCCCTCGGCCTCCACTCACAGTGGAGCTGGGGTCACTGCGGTCATCGTGGGGGTCACAGCCCCTTCGGCCTCCACACTGTGGAGCCGGGGGTTGTTGCGGCCACCATGGGGTCGCAGACCCTACGGCCCCCCACTCACAGTCATGCTGAAAGACTGCGGCAGGCGGTAAGGGGGAAGGGTGCGAGTTGAGCTTCGACTCCCCCCTCCCCCAAAACACACAAATTTATTTTCTTCTTCCCATTTTTTTTTTTTTTAAAAAAATTTCTGGATTTGTTTGCAGTTTAGATTTAAAATAATTTTTTTTTTAATAAAGATAATGAAATGCCAAAAAAATGAAATCTCCCATTTCCTTTTTATCACAGACCCATATATTACCCAGATTTTACAAAACAACATTATAGGAAATTATTTTCTTAGCAAATTTAAACACAAAATCCATTAAGACAATTTTGACCCAAGAACAACCCATATTTTCAAAACTGAAACCTATATTTTAACAACAATCATGGGGGTTTGGAGTAAGAAATCTTCAGGAAAAAAAACCTTTTTTTTTTTTTTTAAAGAGACAAACCCAATATCACAAGAAACTCAAGAGATGCATGTGAATCCTACCTCATGTCACATTCCGATAAGATTTTGAAGACAAGCCCAACCTGCCATTCAAGAAAAACTCCATTCTTTTCCAAAATTTTCCATCCCCAAAATATTTTTCCAACCTAGGTTAAATGAATCATCTTTGACCTAATTTCTAATTCCGAAAATTTAAGCACTTTTAAATAAAAATGGAAATAATAATTCTTTTCAACTATTCAATTAATTTAACTTGATTTTCTAATTAAAATGCTTCTCTCTTATTTAATTTTAAATTTCGCAATATTGACAAGGGTAAAATATTTTAATTAAAAAAATTCCCAAACTCAATCTTTCACACTATATCAAATTTACTTATAATTTAAACTTGATTTTCTAATAAAAATTGATTTTCTTAAATAAGTAAAATTAACCTTTCTTTTCCAAAATGCAAAAGAGGTTAAATTAATTATATTTCAAATAAATTTAAATATTTCCTTTTTAAAACGCATAAACTAATTAAATTCATTATTTAAAATTAACCATTAAATTAAATTCGCTACAACATAAATTAAGTGATCTTTTTAATTAATGATTAATCACCTAAAAGAAACCTATTTATTATTGATTTCTCAATTACTAATGCATAAATGAACACATTAAATTAAATTAAATACTTAGGATAGAATACTCCATTTACCACACGCAAGGCATGCAAACCAAGAAAAGTCCACCAATCACACGACACACAACCCAAATGAAAAGGAGTCTGACGGGCCACACACGACGCTCACTTGATCATGACTAAGGCAAGATGAGAGTTTTATGACCCCCTAATCCCAATTCTATGGATGAAGGAGGTATACTCAACCCTATGAATCCTGATGGAGATGAACCTCGCACCTAGGTGGTATAGTACCTACAACCTCTTGCACCCATGAGTCATGCAAGCATACATATATATACATATTCAATGAAGGCGTTAGCTTGAGATTTATACCGAGAATTAGGGAACAATTACATTTACACAAGAATCGATGCAAAAGCACAATAATAGGTATGCACAATTAGTTATATTATCTAATCTACAACATTACATCATGGTTAATCAACCATTCAAGAATGCCACATAGGAAGTCAACCAAGGTCAAACGGGTTTTACAAGGCCGACTAGGGTAGGGGCATTACATAAGCAAGTAGGATAGCGTCCAATCACCATGCCAAAACTAACTGACCAAATATGAGTATAAGTATCATGAACAAGCTGATTCCATCATAAGACTATACTGGAGCCTACTAGATCATGCCGGATCCAAGTTAATCAGAAACCACTTAACCTACAAGGACTAGAAGTTTGTCAGTAAAGCATCCAAACATCTAGTGTTGACATCAATGACAAAACATCAATGTAACACATAATCAATTCCACCAAATGGCCAACAATCTCCCCCTTTGGCATTGATGGCAACACTAGATGTAAAAAACATCTAAGTACCAATAAATGCCAAACAAGTCTCCCCAATGGAAGACAACCAACAATCTCCCACAGATAGTTTTGAAAATCAATATCTCTCCCCCTATAAATAATATCTCTATAACATTCTGAATATCACTCCCCCTTTCTTTTTCTTTTTCCTTTTTCACATCAATATCACTCCCCCTTTGACATCAATTCCATAAATCTGATAGAAATATCAAAGCAAAAACATAAGCCTCTGAATCACAAAGCTGACTACTCCCCCAGAGCAGTAGCATCCCACATCAGTACCAGAATGAATAGTATCTCTGATAATTCATGCCAGACTGATGCCAAACCGCATAAATCAAGTCTCTACAGGAGGGGTAGAAACTCCCAATCTATTGCTCAAGTAATCAAATAATTCCTTGGATAAAGGTTTAGTGAAAATATCTACAATCTGCTCTTTAGTGTTCACATAAACTAGTCTAACTTCATTTTCTTCCACCTTCTCCTTCAAAAAGTTATACTTGATAGAAATCTACTTTATTTTAGAATGAAATAAAAAATTCTTTGATATATCAATAGCAACAAAGTTATCACAGTGAATAAATACTGGTGCATCACAATCCACCTTTATATCCTTCAACATTTGCTTCATCCACAAAACTTGTGTACAGTTAGTAGCAGCAGCAACATACTCAGCTTTAGTAGTACATAAAGAAGTACATGATTGTATCCTTTTGATCCATAAAACCAACTTCTTTCCAAGAAAGAAAGCTCCACAGAAATTACTTTTTCGGTCATCAACATCTCCATTCCAGTCAACATCTATATATGCACATAAAAATATCATCCTTAGGGTACCACAAGCCATATTCTAATGTACCTTGCAAGTATCTAAAAATCCTTTTCACTACCCTCTCATGATTTTCTCTAGGATCACTTTGAAATCTTGAAACAATACAAACAATATTCATAATGTCAGGCCTAGTTTGAGTCAAATAAAGAAGACCTCCAATCATAGATTCGTACCTTGTAGGATTTACCGGTGCAAAAACATCTTTTCTTGTCAATTTCACACTTGTAACCATAGGAGTACTTACCATTTTAGAATCTCCCATACCAAATTTTTTCAACAATTCCTTAGCATATTTAGTTTGATAGATAAAAATACCTTTGTCAGTTTGAGTAATCTGCAAGCCTAAGAAAAATTTAATCTCACCAATCATAGACATCTCAAATTCTTTCTCCATATTCTTAGAAAATTATATGCATAACTTATCTTCACCTCCAAAAATACTGTCATCAATAAATACCTCAACAATCAGTATATCATCATCAGTGATTTTATAATATAGATTAATGTCAGCACTGCCTTTAGTAAAATAAAGCTTCAAAAGATATTTATCCAACCTTGCATACCAAGCTCTAGGTGCTTTTTTGAATCCATATAAGGCTTTCCTTAACCTGCAAACCATATTTGTATCATCTGATAGTGAGAAACCATCAGGTTGCTCAGTATAAACTTCCTCATCAAGATCCCCATTCAAGAATGCACATTTAACATCCATCTGATAAACCTTGTAGTTTCTATAAGTAGCATAGGGAAGAAATAATCTTACAGCTTCAATCCTAGCTACAAGTGCAAAAGTCTCTCCATAATCAATTCCTTCCTTCTGAGAATATTCTTTACAAACCAATATAGCCTTATTCCTTATAACTTGACCATCCTCATTCAATTAATTTCTAAAAACCCATTTAGTTCCAATAACATTCTTATTTTTAGGTCAAGGAACCAAGGTCCATGTGTTATTTTTCTCAATCTGATCTAATTCTTCTTCTATAACTTTCAACCAATATTCATCTTTACATGCCTCAATTACAAATACCAGTTCAACTTGTGAAATTAAATATACCTTATTAGTTGTAAGTATTCTTCATGTCATCACTCCATTACTCTTATCCCCAATGATTTGATCTTCTGAATGATTCAATCTCACATACCTAGGAGTCTTTTGACTTTCTGTTCCTCTTCCCCTTTCTTTAGTTACTGTAGAATTCCCTGATATTGCCATAGTAACTAGTTCAGTTCTTTATTCTGGTAAAGGTGCTACCAGTTTAGATATAATCATTTTTCACTGTCGTTTCCTTCTCATAAACTCTAATTTGACTTCAGTTTAGCTCATCTACTTGGACATTAGCACTCTCCACAATTCTTTGTAATCTCTTGGTATAACATCTATATGCTTTTCTTTCATTATAATAACCAATAAATATGCCTTAATCAGATCTAGGATCAAATTTCCCAATAATATCATCTCTCCTAATATAACATTTCCTACCAAAAATTCTAAAATACTTAACTGTAGGTGTATTGCCAAACCATAATTCATAAGGCGTCTTACCTTTTTCTCCTTTTATATGTACTTTGTTGAATATATAAACTGCTATACTTACTGCTTCTCTCCAGTAGATATGAGGTAGACTAGCTTCCATCATCATTGTTCTAGCAACATCCAAGATAGTTATGTTCTTCCTTTCCACAACTCCATTTTGTTGAGGTGTCCGAGGAGCAGAAAGTTGTCTCCTTGTACCATGCTTTTCACATAAGTTATTAAACTCACCAGATGTGAATTCACCACCATTATCTGATCTCAAACATTTAATCTTCAATCCTATCTCAATTTCCACTTTAGCCTTAAAGATTTTAAACTTTTCAAATGCTTCAGATTTTAAACTTTTTAAACTTCCTTAGTTGATCTAATCTTCACAATACAATCAAAATTCACATGACATGACCTTTTATGCGATATCCAACTCTCATCAATTTGTTTAATCAAACATGTCTTTTCACCGGAGTTCAAGTGAAATATATTACCTTTTGCCTGTGTACCGATTGTAATCTCCAAGCCAGATTTGTTAATGATTTTGCATTTTCCATCCTTGATCTGTAATTTAAATCCCTTGTCTACCAATTGTCCTACACTCAAAAGATTATGCCTCAAACCTTCAACATAATAAACATTGTCAGTATTTTTCTTACCATCCAATGATATAATTCATTTTTCCTTTGATCATACATGCCTTGTCATCTCCAAACCTAACTAGACCACCATCAAATTATTGCAAATATAGAAACTTCCCTTTATCTCTAGTCATATTATGTGAACAACCACTATCAATTACCCATTCATCCTTGTCTTCAATTTTAGTAGCAAGTTCCTTCTCTTCAAGTACATTCTCTTCCAGTGTCGGATAATCTTCCTTGATATCCAAGAATACCCATTCATTCCCATTGCCGGATCCACTAGAAGATTCTTCTGTTGGTTCCTCATCTGAATTAGTAATTCCTTCCTTATCCACAATGTAGCATGATTTCTCTCTATTTTTCTTGTAATTATATTTGTTCTGATATCCAAGGTTAGGCTTAAATGATCTTCTAACTCTTTCTTCAAATCTTGAATTCCTTTCAAGACATCTAGATGCAAAATGACCAATCTTATTACATGCAAAACATTTAAAAGGTGATTTTCCTTCTTACTTATTTCCTACTGGTCCTTTAGGTACTCTTCTAGCAAATAGTGCTTCATGTTGCTCAAAACCATCATCTTCTCTCTTCATATCTTCCAACTCATCTGCATATAAAGCTTTCTAGTCTTGCTTACCAGTTGTAGATGTAGATGCATAAAAAGAAGGTTCAGTCTTCACAACTCCAGAAGGTCCAAATTCCTTAAGCTACAGATAGTTTCCCAACCAAGGTATCTTGGTTGAGAGATGTATTAGACATTATTCTCAACTCATTAATAGTAGTAGCCTTCATTTTGTAAGCTGGTGGTAGGGCTCTCAAGACTTTAGAAACAATTTCATCTTTGCTCAGAGTTCAACCACAACATTAAATTCCCATAATAATCTCATTTACCCTTTTCATGAATGCAGTAATCCTTTCATCTTCTTCCATCTTCAAGTTTTCATATCTCACCTGGTAACCATCAAGTTTAGCAATCTTCATTGTAGGGTCACCTTCATTAAGAGTCTCCAACTTATCCCATCTAGACTTTGCAGATGATTTGTCTATTAATCACATTATTTGCTGATCAAAAAGTGCACACAAGAGGGATTCTCTTGCTCTATAATCATTCTCAAGCTCCTTGTCCAGGTTTGCTGGAGGAGGATTGTTGGCAAATGCACACTCTAATGAGAAATTGTAGGTGATTTAAGGTATTGTCATTGATGGAAACCTTGCAATCCTATGATACCGGCAGGCACTGGCACCGACAGACTCAACATCGACACACAGATCACCAGCACCAAAAAGATTGATCACTGACACCATGGCCAACAGGAATTTTGTCTAAATATATTTTGTATTTAATTGTAAAATATTTTGTAAGCCGACTTGGCGGATTGTAATATGACTCATATAAGTATGAGATCATTGTAGATAATTTACATATAGAAGATGGAAGGATTAATGCAGACCTAATATGCAAATTGTAAGGAAAATATTGGATAAGGGTTTATGTATACTACAGAGCTAAAACCAATACTGAATCTAGCATAGTAGATGCTGATCTAAAGCAGTACAAGACATTGGATTTGTATAATCCATTTTTGTAAGTCAATGAGACTTCTTTTGTAACTGCGCAGTGAGCTCTAGGCACTTGGCCTTCCTGCATGTGGAGGGCCCTATTGTAAACAATAATATTCCCTTATTGGCCAGTAAGTGAATATTGTGGGTCACAAATCCCACTGAGGTTTTTCCCACACCGGGTTTCCTCGTTAAAAATACTATGTTATGGTGTGTCTCTTATGTTGTGGTTATTGATCTTATTTATGGCATTAGTTTTGGTTTACCGGTACACAATTTTGATATGCTTTTCATGTTATAATTCAAATAAATTCTTTTACCAGTCATATACTGATTCACCCCCCCTCTCAGTATCTTTGGGAATCCTAACAATTGGTATCAGAGCCTGGTCCTCTATTTTCAAAAGCCTAATAGCTTAAGGAATATCTTGACACCAGTAGAGATAGTAAACTTGAGAAAGCAATTGGAAATAGCTCTTTCAGACTATGATGCAGAAAAAGTGAAGAATATCAAACTTGAAGATGATCTGAAGGCTGCACAGGATATTATTCGAGGACTTCAAGAAAATTTAACTATAGCAAGGAATAAGAGAAGAGAACTTTGTGAAAAGATGCATAATGATGAAGATGAAAAAGAAACTCTTAATGATGTGGTAAACAAACTGAGACAAGAAAATAGTACAATGAAGAATGAGATGCAAGATATGACTATGAGATTTTGTAACGAAACTAAAAATCAAAAGAAGAATGAAGAGGACTTGGTTAGAAGATTGAATGATGCTGGTAATGAAAACACAAGACTTAGTCATGAAAATGATATGTTAAAGGCAGATTTGATGCATACACAAAATGATAGAATTGAACTCATGAGACAAAAAGGAATCTTGGAAAGTGAACTGGCTACTGCAAATCAACACAAAGAAAAATTCAAGAAAAGTTCAGAAGAACTTGATGACATGTTGAAGAATTAGAAACCAAATGGTGATGCTAATGGCCTTGGCTTTGAAGTTGGTGAAAGCTCTGGTACTGCAAACAATCATGATTGTAGCAAACCTGTAAGACAACCTAATGCTTACAAATTTAATGGAAAATGCTTTAACTGTAACAAGTATGGTCATAGAGAAAGTCAGTGTAGATCTAGAAATTATCAGAACACTAATGCACCCACTGGTCAATGTTCTAAATACAACAAAGTTGGTCACAATTCAGAAAATTACAGAATGAATGTAAGATGTTATGTTTGTGGAAGATTTGGACATCTATCTAATCAATGCAGAACACAAACTGGCATAGGATATGGGAAAGCTATTCATAAAAACAATGTGTCTTGTTATGCTTGTAACAAGATTGGACATATTGCTAAATTTTGTAGAAGCAAGACTCCACCGGCAAATTGTAGGTCCTGACGACAATTGAGAGGGGGGGAGGTGAATCAGTTGTCAAATAAATTCAAACCAAAATCTTATTAACCAACTTAATGCTTAATACCGATAAGATAGTTAAATGTGTCGGTAAACAGTGTTAACAGGAAATGTTGTACCAGTAAGAATTAATGCATGAAACATAAGCACAAAGTCAACCACAACACATGACACAAATATTTGTATGTGGAAACCCTGTAAGGGGAAAAACCATGGTGGGAAACCTTACCCACAATCAGTTGATACTACTACAGATAGTAAGTGTACAAAGAGGGGTCTGCACATGCAGAAAGGCCAACAGCCTAGAGCTCACTGCTCAAACACAAATGGGAGTCACACTGACTATAGTTGGATGGTTAAATCCAATGAGAATGTACTACACAAAATAGCATCTTCATATGCTGGATTCAGTGCCAGTGTAATGCTGATATGCTTCTACAAAAACCTAACTTCACCTTCAAATGATGTCTTCATGTATATCTCTACTTGATCTCACATATATCCTTCCTTAAATCTTTTTTGCATTCCACATTTGATCTTACAAATAAGATCTTACATTTATACCATACCCTAAGACCAATTTGAGTAGGTCGGCTCTACAAGATATTACAATAAAACATTTTACAAATAATACAATATCCGATGCAATAATCGATTGAACATGTTGTCTTAATGCTTTTATAACAATAATAAATCATCTTCATAGTGTGCCATGCTAATCTAGAAAAGATAAACCTGCCAGTGTAACCCTAGATAACCTAGACCTATTTGCCAGTAAAAGCAAATATGCAAATAAGAACATACCAATGATATTACTTCAAGGAAAAGTTTCCACATGATGTCTTCGACATTACCAAGTGTCTTCCATGTCATTTCAGGTACCAGTGAACATTATATCCTGCCGGTTAACCATATACCGGTGATTGTTTGAACAGTTTACTGATTGTCGGTGAATGTTACTGGATCTCCAAAGTAGGTGTATTTAGCAGGTGTTGACATCAATGACAAAACCATACCAAAATACCAACAATCTCCCCCTTTGGCATTGATGGCAACACAAGATGGAAAAACCATCAAAGTTCCAAAATAGAAATGCCAAGTACAAAAACCAATTCTCCCCCTGGGAGTAATATGTGTTTATACAAAGATTTATTTACAATACCAATCTCTCCTCAAAAAGATAATGCATTTTTCCATATATTTTTCCTTAATGTTTTTCCATATATCTCTCCCTCTTTGACATCAAATGCCAAAGTCACAAAAAGGTCAAGTTCATACAAAATACCAACCAATTCAATATACCATCTACTCCCCCTGAGAAGTAGCTTCCTCATCAAATACCGAAATAAAAGATTTGTCCATTTAATTCTACCGGTTGATGACAATCATTAACTGTCTAAGTCTCTACCGGTGGAGGTAAGACTCCGAGCTGATCTCTGAGATACTCAAAAGTTTCCTTAGGCAAAGGTTTTGTAAAAATATCTACAAGCTGTTCTTTAGTATTCACATAAACCAGTTTTATTTCCTTTTCTTCAAATTTTTCCCTTAGAAAATTCAGTTTGATAGAAACATGTTTTGTTTTAGAATGTAATACTGGATTCTTAGATATATCAATTGCTGCAGTGTTATCACAATATATAGTAATAGGTTCCTTGCATTTTACCTTTATGTCTTTCAACATTTGCTTAAGCCAAAGTACCTGTGTACAGTTTGTTGCTGCTGCAACATATTCTGATTTTGCTATTGATAAAGATGTACAACTCTGTTTCTTACTTAACCAAGAAACTAATCTCTTTCCAAGAAAGAATACTCCTTTAGTGGTGCTCTTTCTATCATCCACATCTCCTACCCAATTTGCATTTGTGTATGCATATAGATCAAAATTTTCATCTTTAGGATACCATAATCCAAGATTTGCTATGCCTTGTAAGTACCGGAAAATCCTTTTTACTGTTGATTCATGATTTTCCTTGGGATTACTCTGAAATCTAGAAACTATACATACTGCATTCATAATATCAGGTCTGGTTTGTGTCAAATACAGTAAACCTCCTATCATAGATTTGTATCTAGTTGGATTAACAGGTGTAGATTCATCCCTTTGAGATAATTTGTCATTTTTAGTTATAGGTGTGCTTACCGGTTTAGAGTTCTCCATCCCAAATTCCTTGAGTAGTTCTTTCAAGTACTTAGATTGACTAAAAAATATGCCTTTATTAGTCTGCAAACTACAATCCTAAAAAGAATTTTATTTCTCCAATCATAGACATTTCAAATTCATACTGCATTTTAAGAGAAAATTCTTTGCATAATCCATGTTCTCCTCGAAAGATTATATCATCAACAAATACTTTCATAATCAAAATGTCATCATTAGCTACTTTGTAATATAAATTGCTATCTGCATTTCTTTTAGTAAGACCAATTTTTAAAAGATACTTATCCAATCTTGCATACCAGGCTCTTGGAGCTTGTTTTAGTCCATACAGAGCTTTTCTTAATCTGCAAACCATATCATTGTTATCTGTCAAAGAAAATCCATCAGGTTGTTCAATATAGACTTCCTCTTCAAGATCTCCATTCAAAAATGCACATTTAATATCCATTTGATAAACTTTGTAATCCTTGTGAGCTGCAAAGGCCAAGAATAATCTAACTACCTCAATTCTAGCTACCAGTGCAAAGGTTTCATTGTAATCAACTCCTCCTTTCTGAGAATATCCCTTACACACTAGTCCTGCTTTATTCTTGACAACCTTACCATCTTCATTGAGTTTGTTTCTAAATACCCATTTGGTTCCAATTACATTTTTATTTCCAGGCCGGGGAACTAATGTCCAAGTATTATTTTTCTCAATTTGTCCTAATTCTTCTTCCATAGCTTTAATCCAAAATTTATCTTCACATGCCTCATTGATAGATAATGGTTCAATTTGAGAAATAAGACATACTTCTTCATTTGCCAATCTTCCTCTTGTCATGACTCCTTTAAATTTGCTTCCAATTATCTGATCTTCAGAATGATTCAGTCTTACATACCGGGGTGTCTTAGTCTATTGTTGTTCTTCAATTACTATGGTATCCTCTGATGATACCGGAGTAACTGGATCATCATTTTGTACTAGTGGATTTACTGTTGGTTCATTTGTCATAATTTCTATTACCGGTTCAGAGTCTATATACCTTGAAGTTCTTCTGAATTGTTCATCAATCTTTACATTTGTACTCTCAACAATTTTCTGTAATCTTTTATTAAAGCATCTATAAGCCTTACTCTTAGATGAATAACCAAGAAATATTCCTTCATCACTTCTAGGATCAAACTTGCCAATATACTTATCTCTTCTAATATAACATTTACTTCCAAAAGTTCTGAAATACTTAAGAGTAGGAGTATTACCAAACCATAGTTCATGAGGGGTTTTACTGGTTTCACCTTTGATGTGAACTTTGTTGAATGTATAGACAGTAGTGCTTACTGCCTCTCTCCAGTACACATGTGGTAGATTTGCTTCTGATAACATACTTCTTGCTACATCCAAAATAGTTCTATTTTTCCTTTCAACAACTCCATTCTATTGTGGTGTCTGAGGTGCTGATAACTATCTTTTGATTCCATTTACTTCACAGAATGTATTAAAATCTCTAGATGTGAATTCTCCTCCTTGATCTGATCTTAAACATTTAATTTTCTTACCAGTTTCATTTTCAACCATTACTTTGAATAGTTTGAACTTCCCAAGTCCTTCTGATTTTTCCCTGAGAAAAGTAACCCAACACATTCTAGAATAATCATCAATAATTAGCATGAAATATCTATCACCTTGTAAGCTTTTAGTTCTAGCTGGACCACATAAATCAGTGTGAATTAAATCAAGAGCATTATTGGATTTTTCTGGAATACTTTTGAAACTAGTTCTAACTTGTTTTCCAAATTGACATTCCTTGCAAATTGTATTCTGAGGTTTCATAATTTTAGGTAGATCTCTAACTACCTTAGAAGTACTAATTTTTACCATGCAAGCAAAATTTACATGACATAGTCTTTTATGCCATAGCCAACTTTCATCTATATATGCAATTAAGCATGCCTTTTCACTGTTATTCAAATGAAAGATATTACCTCTAGTCTGATTACCAGTTGCAATTTCCAAACCAGTTCTATTCATGATTTTGGATTTTCCATTTTTAAATTGTAACTGAAAACCTTTCTCAACTAATTGACCAACACTTAAAATATTATGTTTTAATCCTTCAACATAGTAAACATTGTCAGTGTTATGTTTACCATCAAGAGACATTGAACCCTTACCTTTGATTGAACAGGCTTTGTCATCTTTGAATCTTATTAAACCTCCATTGTATTCTTGAAAGTTCAATAATTTGCCTTTGTCTCCAGTCATGTGATGTGAGCATCCTGAGTCAATAATCCATTCATCCTTTGATTCAACTTTAGCTGCTAGGGCTTGTTCTACCAGTTGAGCAATAGGTACCGGTTGATCTTCTATTATAGCAACAAAGACCCATCCGTTGTCTGCTAGATCCTCATTAGCAATGTAATAAGATTTATCTTTGTTTTTCTTAAATCTGTATCTCTGATATTCAGGATTAGGTTTGTATGTCCTTCTAGCTTCTTCTCTTAGTCTAGCATGTCTATCAGGGCATCTTGAAGCCATATGACCAATCTTATTGCAGTTGAAACATTTAAAGGGTGCTTTACCTTCATACTTACTTCCAATTGGACCTTTTGGCATTTTTCTTGCAAATAGTGCTTCAAGTTCTTCAAGCTCTTCATTCTCCTTCCTATTTTCTTCAAGTTCTCTTGCATAAAAGGCTCTCTAGTTTGATTTGTCAAAAGATGGAGCAGATTATGTTGATGCTTTGAAGGCCAAATCAGTTTTTATAGTAGCAACAGGACCAAATTCCTCAATTTCAAAAGCTGAAAGTTTTCCAATCAATGTATCCCTAGTTACTGATGTATTACGCATTGTTCTCAACTCATTAATAGTAGTAACCTTCATTTTATATGCCGGTGGCAAACCTCTTAAGATTTTTGAAACAAACTCATCTTCACTCAAGGTTCCTCCAATTGTAGGTCCTAGGGACAACTGAGAGGGGGGGGGTGAATCAGTTGTCTAATAAATTCAAACCAAAATCTTATTAACCAACTTAATGCTTAATACCGATAAGATAGTTAAATGTGCTGGTAAATAGTGTTAATAGGAAATGTTGTACTGGTAAGAATTAATGCATGAAACATAAGCACAAAGTCAACCACAACACATGACACAAATATTTGTACGTGGAAACCCTGTAAGGGAAAAAACCATGGTGGGAAACCTTACCCACAATCAGATGATACTACTGCAGATAGTAAGTGTACAAAGAGGGGTCTGCACATGCAGAAAGGCCAACAACCTAGAGCTCACTGCTCAAACACAAATGGGAGTCACACTGACTACAGTTGGATGGTTAAATCCAGTGAGAATATACTGCACAAAATAGCATCTTCATATGCTGGATTCAGTACTGGTGTAATGCTAATATGCTTCTACAAAAACCTAACTTCACCTTCAAATGATGTCTTCATGTATATCTCTACTTGATCTCACATATATCCTTCCTTAAATCTTTTTCGCATTCCACAGTTGATCTTACAAATAAGATCTTACATTTATACCATACCCTAAGACCAATTTTAGTAGGTCAGCTCTACAAGATATTACAATAAAACATTTTTCAAATAATACAATATCCGATGCAATAACCGATTGAACATGTCGGCTTAATGCTTTTATAACAATAATAAATCATCTCCATAGCGTGCCATGCTGATCTAGAAAAGATAAACCTGTCGATGTAACCCTAGATAACCTGGACCTATTTGCCGGTAAAAGCAAATATGCAAATAAGAACATACCAATGACATTACTTCAAGGAAAAGTGTCCACATGATTTCTTCAACATTACCAAGTGTCTTCCATGTCATTGCAGGTACCGGTGAACATTATATCCTGTCGGTTAACCATATACCGGTGATTGTTTGAACAGTTTATTGATTGCCGGTGAATGTTGCTAGATCTCCAAAGTAGGTGTATTTAGCAGGTGTTGACATCAATGACAAAACCATACCAAAATACCAACACAAATAACAAAGGACCCAACTTGAAAGGTAAAGAAAAGGTTGAAGAGGTAAAGCAAGAATTCTCAAAACAATGGATCAGAAAGTCAGATCAGAATGTTGATGGGAATACTCCTCCACTGACAGAATAGAGTAACACTCCACTAATAGGAGACTCTTCATCTAACTGAAGGAAAATACTTTGTGAGGTTTAGCAACAAACTAAAAAACATGCTAATATACCCTCGATTGATGGTGAGAAGTTGAATTACTTCTTTACCGGCAGATGAGTTAAGTTGTGACTTAATCGACAAGCATTAAATGTGGTAGCTAGAGAAAATAACATTATAAAGTAAGTGTTTTGGCTCCTTTTTAATTCACCAAGCATTTAAATCTTTAAGAGCGGGAAAATTCCCGAGCAAAGGCATCTTTAGTGAAAAAGTGAAGCAGTTCATCCAAGCACTCATCCTTAAGACAGATTGAGGTATTTATAACTATGGCTTCCTCATCCGGTCCTAAATTTATTGCAAAACCCTACTATGATTGAGGTTATCACTCGCCCTACACCCGTATTCAAACTTGTTCTCAAAATAGCAAAGAAAGATGATACCCTAGGTGCATTCTCTCAAATTCCTAAAGGAGTAGTTTATGCAGAAGATCCTAGGATATACATACATTGTCATATAGAGGAATTAGGAGATGATGAAATCAATAATATGCATCAAACTATTTTATGTGATGAATCTAGAAATATCAAATTGGAACATAAGATAGTGGAAACCCTAGGTTTTACTGAAATCCTTAGTATCTCGGATTTTCCCAAGGATGTTATAAGGATTGTGCTAAGAAGAGTTCATGGTGAATTCTTTTGGTTGGATTCAATTCATAAGATCACCAAAGAAGCAGTTAAGGCAATAACAGGGTTACCTTCCACCAGTACCAAGCCTGAGAGAACTAAAAAGGTCTCTAATGATAGAGTAATGGACCTAACCAGCGCAACATTTGACAAGAGATCACTTAGAGTCAATGATGTAAAGGACATAAATGTTAGATTTGTCAATATGATCCTTGGTTATAAAGCCACACATGCAAATAGGTTAAACTCAGTATCTAGCTTATGTATTAAAAGTGCTTATGACTTAGTGAACAACAATGCTAAGATTGACATCTGTGAATGGCTTAAAGATGAATTGATAGACAATCTGAAGAAGATCAAAGGAGATAAGAAAGGAACTTTTAGATTTGGAAAATTTATTGTATGTTTAATGATGTACATTACTAAGGAAGTACTCGGTATTGGTAGAAAAGACTTTGGCTCTGATATATCGTAAGGAAAGAAACTATTGGATACATTAAACAACATGAGAGAAAATAGAGAGAAAAATATTAATGAACATTTTCAAGCACTAAAGGCTCGAATGAAGACAAGAATTAGGTTGTCTTAGGCAATTGTGGATAAATATCAAAGGAAATATGTTTTGTAATCAAGAAAGATGAAATCTGGATGGAGGCAGTTGTCCCTAGGACTATCTGGGTAACTAAAATGGGATATGAAACAGATGATAACATCATTGAAACTTATGCAAAAGACCTCCTTGAAGCACCAAAGGAACCATTTGAGAAAGTCTTTGGCAATACAGAAACAATTGAAAGTGGTATCCAGACACAAAAAAGAGTTAAGAAAGTTGAACAAACAGTGAGGAAGGGAACTAGACAAGCCAAAGCAATTAAGGAAGATGTATTAAAGCAAACTGGTATTAAGGAAAGTGAGTTGGAAGGACTTCAACTGGAAACTCATCTTTCACTGATTGCAACTTCTTCTGAAAGTGATATACCAGTGGTATTCAAAAGGGTAGAAAGGAAAAGAAAACCCTCACCGGCACCCTCACCTACTCCTAGGAGAACAAGACAAAAGCAACAGGTAGTGAGGCCTCCAGTTAAGAAGTTAACTCCAAAGAAGAAGAAGGTAATAAGGATATTGCTGCACTAGATAAACTTTTAAGTGAAATAATAGAGGATGGAAAGTTGAAAAACATTAGCAAACTATTTAACACACTTTCCATTGATGATAAAGAAAGTGTAGAAAATAGTGTAATTTTACATTTGGATATATACGAGAAATTCTTGATGGAGATTGTTGATGAAATACCCACTGATCTATACAGAAGACTAGAAGCTAGAAGGGTAGCTATTGTTGAGCTATATAAAAAGATAAAAATAGAAAAATTGCTTGCATTTCACCCAGTGAACTCCACTGAAGAAATAGATCAATTAATCAGTGAAGCCAATCAGATAGTATTTTCAACTGGTCACTGGCATGTTGCACTTATGGCAAGAAGAATGAATGAAATTTTTGAAGAGACTGTGGATCAATGGGACATATTATTTGTTGAACAGGAGAAATAGGAAGAACTTAAAAGACCTAAGACTATCTGAGCCTATCAAAAGGATAGGGATAAGGGGAAAGGTAAGGAAGGTGGACCTCCGAACCTAAAAATAACTGATAACTTACCCCCACCTCTTTCTGATACTCCATCGGTAGAAACCGTTGACACACAACCGGCTATAGAGAGTATGGAGACTCCTCAAGAGGATACAAATCCTGAGTCTAAAGTTTTGTACACTATGAATATCGACACACAAGAGGTAAACATTATGGTGGACAAAGAGATTACTGAGGATAAGAAGAAAGATGCGGCTACTGAGCCACTAGTTGTAGATGTTGAGGTTGGAGTTAGTGAGACTATAAATATAAGCACTGAAAAACCTACAAATATAGAGAAACTGGCAAAAGACACCACTGAGAAACCATCTGAAGCATCGGTAAATGAAACTGAAAAACAATCAGAGGTAAATACAGAGAAACTGATAGTGCATATAGAGACTACATCTAAAAAATTGATAGTTGAGAGCTCAAAGAAACCCTCTAAGACATAGGTTGAGAAAGAAGAACAGAAAGAGGCTGAGGTACAGGTTTAGACCGAGACAGTGCCACCGACAATAGCTGAAAAGTCTAAACCCTTGCTAGTGGAAATGCAACACAAACTGACCTACCAGAGGTCGAAACAAGCAAAGTTATTACTACAATGGATAGCATGGAAATTGTGAAAATAGTTGGGCAGACATCTGGTACTTCAATGACAGAGTTCAAACCAATGAATGTGACAGAGGTATTATTATATTCTATTAAGAAGATCACTAAGTGTAATGCACAAGCCTATAAGGCTATTGATGACACAATTCCCATTCTCAAATTGATAGCACCCAAGTGCATTGTAGGAAGTAAAGATTATTTAGGTCAACTAGACACATTGTCTAAATACATCACCAGTAACATTTTGATAGTTGATCAGATAAATAAGGACACATTGAAAGAGAGAATGAATAAGAGAAAGACAAATTCTTTGAGGAAATAGTGAAGAAGAATAAGGAGAAAGTGGAAACCTTATTACCAGCACTAGGAAAAATAATTTTGGATTTCAAGAAACTATAGAGAGATACCTGCAAAACTAATATTTTGATAGAGAACATAGATTCAAAGATCAGCAAAGCTCAAAAAGACATTAACAATATTGTTGACAATTTAATAGGATCATCAAATTCATTTTTGGAAATTGAAAAGAACATTGCAGATCTTGAAGAGAAAATAGAGAAGTTAGAAAAAGACAAAGAAAAGATAAAGGTTAAGGCAAAGGATTTAAAATTCAAACTAGGTCCCAAAGTAGATTACCTCATTTCTTTGAGAAAATAAATTTATGAGGCTCTCATTTCTAGACTTAAGACACTGGAAGAGAAAATGTACATACTAACCGGTACAGTTCAAAGAACAGAAGCAACATTACAGGATAGCAAAAGATTCAACGACGGTCAGAATTTTGCATTGGAGATTGTAACCCACTAGTTACAAGGATCTAGGCAAGAACCACACACCACTGATAGTGAATGAAAACCTTTGTCATTGATGTCAAAGGGGGAGTAGTGAGACGAGAAAAATGATCAGAACGAGACATCATCTGCTTAGGGGGAGCATACAACACAGTTTTGGTAAGATATTTTGGCAGATTCTTTTTGGACATCATTTTGGACACTTTTTTATTTTTCTCATGAGTGTTGCCATCAATACCAAAGGGGGAGATTGTTGGCAAATGCACACTCCAATGAGAAATTGTAGGTGATTGAAGGTATTGTCATTGATGGAAACCTTGCAATCCTATGATATCGACAAGCACCGGCACCGACAAACTCAACACCGGCACATAGATCACTGACACCAAAAAGGTTGATCACCGGCACCATGGCCGAAAAGAATTTTGTCTAAATATATTTTGTATTTAATTGTAAAATATTTTGTAAGCCAAGTTGGCAGATTATTAATATGACTCATATAAGTATGAGATCATTGTAGATAATTTACATATAGAAGATGGAAGGATTAATGCAGACCTAATATGCAAATTGTAAGGTAGATATTGGATAAGGGTGTAGAGCTTAAACCGCTACTAAATCTAGCATAGTAGATGCTGATCTAAAGCAATACAAGACATTGGATTTGTATAATCCATTTTTGTAAGTCAGTGAGACTTCTTTTGTAACTGAGCAGTGAGCTCTAGGCACTTGGCCTTCCTGCATGTGTAGGCCCCTATTGTAAATAGTAATATTCCCTTATTCGCCAGTAAGTGAATATTGTGGGTCACAAATCCCATCGAGGTTTTTCGCACACCGAGTTTCCTCATTAAAAATATTGTGTTATGGTGTGTCTCTTATGTTGTGGTTATTGCTCTTATTTACTGGATTAATTTTGGTTTACCAGTACACAGTTTTTATATGCTTTTCATGTTATAATTCAAATAAATTCTTTTATCAGTCAGATACTGATTCAGCCCCCCCCCCCCTCTCAGTATCTTTGGGAATCCTAACAAGGATTGTCAAATCCTGGATTATAGGGTGTGACACCATTCTGTGTGATCTCCCAAATCTTCTTGCCAAGGTATCTTAGATGAGTCTCCATCTGAATCTTCCATACTATGTAATTTATTTCATCAAGCCTCAAAATATCCCTTCGAAAGATAGCTGCAAAAGAACCTGATGAACTTGAACTATTAGACACCATAGGATCTTCCTCAAGCAGTTAATATTTCTGTAGAGAGGACCAAAGCTTTGATACCAATTGTTAGACAATTTAGATAACCTGAAGACAACTAAGAGGGGGGTTGAATCATTTGTCACAAATTACAGGAACCATTAGCAATTTAAAATTTAATACCAGAACCCAAAACATTAATACCATAATAGAAGTTAATCCAATTAATCATAAACAATAATGACAGAATAAAAGTCCATATAACACCAATATTTTTTTGTAGAAAACTCAGTAAAGGGAAAAAACAAGATGGGAAGCCTACCCATAGTCAGATAATACTTTTCCAGTAAGTATGTGAATTACAATGAAGGAGCCTACACTTGCTAGAAGGCCAACAACCTAGAGTGCACTAGTTATCACAAAAGGAGCCTCATTGACTATATATAAATCCAGACTACAATCTGGAGAAGTGTTGAACTGCAAAAGATAACATCTCCTATGCCTGAGTACAGTTCTAGTTAAGCTCAATACCGGAGGACTAAATCCTCTTACATAAACCCAATTTGATCTCCAATGATCAACCAACTCCTCTACTTGAATGATATTACATTATTCGCACATTGCATTCCTTGACCATGACCTCTAACATATAACCACGATGATCTACAATGAGATCTTATATCTATATACGAAACCCTAGACCATAAACAATCAGGTTAACCACCAAATAATAAACCGATTACATAATTACAAGACATGTGGGACTTAGACCAAATAAATAATATCAACACATAAGACATCCTATAAATACATCTATAGGTCCTATCCACGTGTTACATTAAAGCCGATCCATAACCTAGATCAACCAGGACCAAGTATAGGTCCACATGTTTTAGCAATGATCTCCAACCACCAAGTCTCGAACATGATCACCAATAGAATCCTAAAAATCCACCAGAAATAGCATCAACACCACTTATGTGATTCATCAAAGATCTCCATCAAAATATCTATTGATGAAACCCTCGCTGGAACCAGAAACCAATCTTCTAAGCAAGTAGGATAGCATCCAATCACCAGACCAAAACCAATTGACCAAATATAAGTATAAGTATCATGAGCAAGTTGATTCCATCATTACACTATAGTAGAGCCTATCGTATCATGTCAGATCCAAGTTAATTAGAAACCACTTAACTTACTGGGACCAAAAGGGTATTGGTAAAGCATCAAAACAATTAGTGTTGACATCAATGACAAAACATCAATGCAACACATAATCAATTCCACCAAATGGCCAGTAGAATGTAACTTTAAATTAAACTATAAATATAAGATAAGATCTTATTTTTATAGTTCAATTATGATCAAACAATAAATGCATATAGCAAGCCGGGACAGGTAGCAAAGTTGGCTTGGACCATGGGTTTTCTCCCCATTGGTCTTGTGTTCGACTCTGAGGCTTGGATTCAACTAATGGGCTTAGCTGATAGGATGCTTAGCTTATCTCCAAGGACTAGTCTCGCCTCAGCTCGCCCCATAATGGGAAACTAGTGTCGTAGGGCTGAGTCGCGGGGATACCCTAGGTGACTAAAAGAAAAAATGCATATAGCATGTAACCAAAGTAATGTTTAGTCAATATATTCAATAAAATGATGAAACATCAATTTAAACACAATTGAACAATTATGCAAGCTGCAAGTCAATTTTAGAAGAATAAATTAGGTTTTTTAATTAATCTAGCCTCTAAATTTAAGTATTTCAACTCCATATATGATCTATGAGTACAAATATGAATGTTTGAATACATACAAATCATATCTAAGATAAGAAATAAAAAAGAAGCATGAATCAAGTCGGGTTCACAAAACCTTTAATGGTCTAATTTGGAATTAGGGTTTCACCAACTAAGATTATAAAACCACTAACTAACCAAATCAACAATACATTGAAATAAAGAGGTAAATCCAATAGATATAGCCACAATTTGATTGAAAAGGGAGTTGAGACTAGTGATCAAATTAACCAATTTGTTGTCTCCTTTCTTAGTTGAAATTGGATTGTAAACATGAAACTAGGGAAAAACAAGGGATAATTGAAGTAATTTCATGAAAACAAAATGTTGTAGATTTCCCATGGAGCCATAGGATAGATCTAGGAAAAATAAGATATTCAAAACTTGTTCCTAAAAGTTTGGCCTGATTTTTTGAGACCAAGTAGCATAGATTCACCCTAGTCCTTTGAATATCACTCTATTGAAAGCTGGACCTATTCATCATCAACAACTCTCAAAATCTCTTTGTACAAATCCTTAGCCTATTCCTTGCACAGAGAAAGAGAGGAAGAATGTTGTGGATATGGGTTTTCCCTAGGTCAAACCCTGGTTTAGGAATTAACCTTGAATGATATAATCTAAATACTGAAGTAAATGTTAGGAGTTTTACCTTACATCTGTAATGGTTGATAGAAGGATTGATATTGCAATGCTTTATGAATGTAATCATAAATTTTGAATGTATTGCCATGTAAAAGAAATGAACATGAAATACCTAATAAAAAACACATGCTTGCATAGAAATTGGTGTAACTTTACCTCATAATGCTTGAAGGATGAAATGTTGCCTTGAATGCTTGATGATGAAATTGTTGGCATTATGGAGGAATTGATTATGTGTTGCATTGATGTTTTATCATTGATGTCAACACTACCTATTATGGTTGGTTATCGACACTAGCTGTTTCAGGCAGAAGAAACTATTTGTTGGACACTTCTGACATGTTTGATTCAATGGAGTATGCTTGATTTTATGTGTTACATGCTTCTAGTGCATGTTTTGGTCAGTTGGTATTGACTTGGTGTTCCAATGATATCATACACTCTTGTAAACCCATATCGGCATTGGTTTAACGTTTAATTGACAGATCTTTTACTGAAAATTCTTGATAGGATGCATAAGTGGTGCTGGTGCGGCTTCTAGATGGATTTCAGGATGCTGAAGATGTTCTTTGCTTGTTCTTCAACTGCTTGAAGTCATTGCTTTAGCATGGTGGACCCATAATAGGTCTGGTACCTATCTAGGTTATGGACCGGTATCATGTTAACATGTACTCTACACATTACTGGGATGTTTTAGGATGTTTTATGGATTGATTATTACTATTTTGATCTTAAGAAGATGTTGCATATCATTGTAATATGGATTTATTTAATGATCTTATTGTAATATCTTTTAGGTGGTCGACCTAATTGGTTTAGACCTTAGAGTTGGTATAAATTGATGTAAGATCTCATTGTAGATCATGTGCAATATGTATTGTGGATGTGAAATGTAATATCATATGTTAAGGAGATTTGGTCAATCATAGGTGATCGAATTGAGTTTAAGGAAGAGGTCAAAGGCCTCAGGTATTGAGCTTAACCGGGACTATAATCAGGCATGGTAGATGCTATCTCTGGTAGTTCACCCTACTGAATTGCTGTCCAATTATCTTGAGGTGGTTATAACCTCTTTGTAGTTAATGAGACTCTTTTGTAATGAGCAGTACGCTCTAGAGAATCTACCTTCCTACATGTGCAGGGCCCTTATTGTATCACATACTTTCTACAGAAGTATCATGTCGTGCCCAAACTTTTGGGCAAAAATGGAACAACATTTTTTTTTTAAACAACATAAACTCACAAATAGTCTACATTAAAATGAAATCAATTGAATTTTGTCTTAACTAAGATGCAAGTAGAATTGTTTACTAGGATTGAAATAATTAAATCACTCATAAAAGCGACATTAATTAATGAGGACTAATTATTCCCTAAGAGGATCCTCTCAATTTAATTAGTTAATTTAATCAACCTAATTAAATTGCCGCTAATTAAAGTCGAGGAAAAATTAAATATCTAAATTGCATTTAAATTATTCTGGGCTAATTGAATTATGATGTGGATATCTTCAATCTAAAATTTAATTAATCGAGTGCACACAAAATTCATTATTTATATTTAGCCAATAAGGTTTCGAAATTAATAATGTTTTTTTGCCAAATAAATCTAATTTATACTATAGCCAATTTTAATTTCCCCTAAACCTTTAAATTTCGACGATTAAATAATCTGGCCAAAATTGGCCTCATAGGTTAAAAATTCGTATAAAATAATTAATAATTTTCATTTACAAATTTTCCCAAAATTAAATTTAACTTGATGTCCACATTTAATTAAATACAAAAATAACTATATAGTCTCCCTAGTTCAATAAATTAAATCAATTATGCGATTAATGTAACTATATAACATTAATCTCCATTTTAAATCCTATATATATATATAAAAACTATATTAAAATTAATTTTCTCCCTAACCAAATAAGGAGTTTTTAAATTAATAACACATATAGCTAAAATTAAATGAGGGGGAAATTTTTTTAAAAAATTTTAGAAACAAATTTCCCCCACTTCTTATTATAATTAATATTTTAACTTCCAAACCCTAATTAGGGTAGATTTAATATCTTTCTTTTATTTTAAAAAATCAAGCCTGTTATTATATTATTTTCATATGCTAACCCTAATACTTCTTATCTTTTATTTGAATGCAAACCCTAATCCAAAATTGGATTAGGGTTGCATATTTTATCTAACTAAAATTTTATTCTTGTTGTATTGCCTTTACCCTAACCCAAAACTGGGTTAGGGTTTATCTTTTTTTTTTGAGTGTGTGTGTGTTGTGCTTGTGTTGCAAGGTACAGTGGCCATGGAGGCGACGACCGAATGGAGACAGGGTGGCGTTGGGGGTGGAGCCACCCAAAGGAGAGCTGCGGGGGGGGTTCTATGGAAGTGGCAGTGGGTAACAAGGGGCTCCCCATAGGGGTTGATCGCAGTCGAGCCTTGTGCGTCACGACCCATAGTACGACTGTTGAAACCCACAGGGAATGACCACAACCCTTATCCCTATGGGTTGGAGCCCATAGTGCTGTCGCGGCCGTCGCAATGGGACACCGCCCATAGGGAATGGTTGAGCCGCTTCCTATGTGGGTTGCGGCCCACTGTGCAGGCAGGCCGACTTTTGGGTCTCCCCGCAGGGGCTGAAGGCCCCCCTTTTTTGTCTTTGTATTTCATTTTTTTTTATATAAAATATAATTAAAAATATATATATAGAGAGAGAGAGAGTTATATAAATAGATTTAAATATATATTTATATTTATATTTATGTTTATATATATATATATTAGTCTCTTAGGGTTAGAATCTTTTTTTTTATCTCTTTTCTTAAAAAGAAATTGAGACATTAACATGCAGAGTGTAAAAAAAATGTACAGACAACATTTAAATAGATATAGTTTTCCTTTTTTTCCTTTTTCTTTGAAATGATTTATTTCAACATGAATATATTAATTTATATTCTCAATTTATTCCTAATATCAGACATTTAAACTAACCATTTTCTTTTCAAAATAACTTGGCATGAGGAGATATTTTGTTCTCATTGTCTAAGGCTAAATATGTATTTTCATTTTCTTTTCTAAAATGCCTTAAAACAGATAATACCAGAACTAACTTTTAGATTATTTTTCCTAGATTAATTTTTGCAATGTTTAAATAGGAAATAAAAGTGACAATAATAAATATGACTGTAGCAGCATTGCTTTTCTTTTTAACTTCAATTAGATATCTATAGGGAAAAGTAAATTTACACTGTTCTACTTTAGTTTTCTTTTTTTTTTGTTTTAAGTGGAAAAATGGCAGTAAACAACAACATTTAAATATTACAGGAAAAACACTTAAAACATTCTCATTTCTCTTTCTGTATTTCCTTTTTTTTTTTTTTTCTTTATATAATTACAGAGATAAAAAGAAGACAAAATTTAGTTAAATGACAGATTTAAATAAAATGCAGTTTTTAGATAAATGATAGATCTAAATAAAAGACAACAACATAATACATTTCCTTTCCTTGCAATTTATACAAAACAGAGTTAACCAAATGCATTCTTTCTTCTTTTTTTTGAATTCATTTTAAATGATCCTTACATCAATAAAATACATCTTAAGGCACAATTAATATGACAGATTTCTAAATCATTACCATATCATTACAACAGAAAAACTCATTCCTTTCCCTTCTTTTCTTTTCAACAAAATAATATTACATTCTTTTTCTTTGTGCAACTAAAGTAAAATCTACAACTCCTATCTTTCTTTTCCAAGCAACCTGCATTCAAAATTTAAGGTTGTGACCATGGGGTTCTCACCTCCCAGCCTAGGCTTACTAGAAGCCACCCCTGAGCTTGGAGAACCAAGTCCTAGATGGGTTACACTCAAGCGAACACAAACAAGCATGGGAAAAACTCAACAAACACATTCCCATCCCAAAGCTGAAACTTCATCACATAATATGATGTTTTACAAGGGTGGAAGTGGACCAAGTACCTTGGAGGAGAACTACTAGATAGTAAATCATAGCCAAGTCATGGCATCCAAGAACACAACAAAAATCATCTTAACCTGACATCCTTATGACCCCCAAGGCATACATGCCATATTTTCTCCCCTTATGACCCTTGAATGCATAAACAAGACTATGCAGCAAAGGTCACATACATAAACCCTTAAGATCACTCCCATAATGAGAGCCTCTTACTCTAAGGTTGTCAAACTCCTTCCACCCCCACGACCATTTTTCCCTCCCAAGGGTAAGATGGCCTTGGATACTCCTAAAACACAATAAAATGCATAGCAAATGGGAAAAGAATCACATAAAAAACTTTCACAAATACAATGCAAGGAAGGATACAACATTTACATTCATGCATTCCTACAAACAGATTTCAAACACACAAGTAAGAAAATGCACCAACCTTGAATCTGCCAAGGTTATTCTAGGGATAGCTTGGAGAACAGTAGCCCAATTCCACAATCTTTTCTACAACACTTAGCCAAAAATCCCTACTCTAAAACTGGTTTTTCTTCCAAAATTTTTCAAAATCTCCAAGGATGGAGAGTGGGTGATTAACTCACTAAGTCTCAATCTTTAGCCTAAGAAGGCTTCTCTCACTCCTTCCAACCTCTTGGATAGAGTGAGAGACTCCCATTGGTTGGTCTTCCCTAGGTCTTATGCACTCCCTAACCAAGGCACCTCAAGAAGGGGAATGTAATGGGGAAAAGGATTAACACCTACCAAGAAGGTTATCTAACCAAGGATGTCACTCCTAAAGATGAAACTCGACCATCTAGGAAAACCCACTTTTTGGGGTGGTTAAACAGGTCCTAGGGGAAAGACACATGGCCAAATTTGGCCTTCACCCATAGGTACCCCATGAGGCCCAATAAAAATGCCCCAAAACTGACTCTAGGTGTTGATTTAACCCTTAGAAAGTCCACCTAAAGTTAATCTACAGGTCAACTCTCAGTTGACCCTCCCTATGGCTCATTATCCTAGATTTCTTGGAACCTTCAAGGATAATTTGGAAATATATCAATTAAACAAAAAGTAAATCTCTCAAAAAAGGTGACATGACAATTGCCAACACAACATACAACATGTGTGTCAAGTGACACTACAAAATAATTCTACATCACAAATACACACATGGCAATTGTCCCTTGAATAATTTAAACAATTTAATAAATACAATTTACACTCATGCAAACATTTTACGTTTACGAATAAAATATGATACATGCGGGGTGTTGTCTCTCCAAATAGACAACCCTTGGTTTTACGAACGTACATAGGCCTAGGCTTGATTCTCCATAATGTTTTCATGGTCACAAGGATAATTTCCTGCGCATCTCAATTACACATTAGTACTTTCTAATAGTCTCATATAATATTAAACCACATAAATAAGAATACACATCAATCACTCTGCATACAATTGACATCATCCAATTCAATTTTTCATATATCAAAGAAAATCCACATAAGCAAATTATCATAGTCCTCATAAAATTAATCCATTGATAAGATATGCATCATATTTCTAGCATCCTAATAAAGTTCTACAAATCAAATAATGACATACATCATCTCAATGTTATCCTATTCTAGAATCATGTAAAATTCTATATCCACAAAGCATATAAATGAAGCATCAATATATCAATGTTATCAAATTCCTGGGATCATATAAAGTTCTATATCCATAATGCATAAAAATAAAGCATCCATAATAGTTCCAACATGAAAATCACTGAAATGCTAGGCTGGGTCGGGGTAGGGCCTCACATATCATTTGACTGCGGGTAGGCTTCCCACCGTGGTTTTTCCCTTTCCGGGTTTTCCATGTAAAAATTATGGTGTTATGTGGTATGGTTGCATTGTGTTGATTATCTATTTTATTGTCAAGTTGCATTCCTTATCGGTATCTATTTCTTCCATTCTGGTACTTAATGTTTATATGCTCTGATTTAAGGTTGTAAAGTGGATTAATTGATATAATCTATTAACAACTGATTCACCCCCCTCTCAGTTTTTCACCAATTATCCTAACAATTGGTATCAAAGCTTTGGTCCTCTTTTGCAGAAGCTTAACCATTTGAAGCAGATCCTATGGCAGCTAATACTTCTAATCCACCGACAACTATTTTGAGAAGAGAAATCCCTAATCTTGATGGAACAAATTATGGGATATGGAAAATCCGAATGGAGACTCATCTTAGATGTCTTAGAAAGGATATTTTGGTGATCATTGAGAAAGGATAGACACCTTATGATCTGGCATCTGGCAATCCTACTCCTATTGACTTGGACAAGAATATTGAATATGATTGCAGAGCTAGAGAAGCCCTCTTTTGTGCACTTACTGATCAGCAAATCATGGGATTATCTGATAAATCATTGACAAAGATCATGGATAAATTTTAAACTTTGAATGAAGTTGATCCTACTGTCAAAATTGCTAAACTTGATAGTTACCGAGTAAGGTATGAAAACTTGAAGATGGAAGATAATGAAAGAATTGTTGTATTTATGGAAAGAGTAAATGAGATTGTCATGGGAGTTCAATGTTGTGGAGGATCTCTGAGTGAAGATGAAATAGTTTCCAAAGTCTTGAGAGCCCTTCCACCAGCTTACAAGATGAAGGCAACTACAATTAATGAGCTGAGAATAATGACAAACACTTCAGTGAACAAAGACATTTTGATTGGGAAATTATCTGCTTTTGAGCTTAAAGAATTCGGACCCTCTAGAGCTACAAAATCTGAACATTCTTTTCATGCATCAACATCTATCGGTAAGAGTAATTGGAAAGCCTTATATGCAACGGAATTGGAAGATATCAGGAAAGAGGATGAATAATTTGAGCAACTTGAAGCCTTTGTAATAACCCACTTAACTTAATCCAAAAACTCAACTGATTTTTTTTTTATATATATAGAAATATTGATTTCTTATTCTTACTTATTCTTATTTATTTTTGATTCAATCACATACTCAAGTACACCTATCCAAATGAGATAGGCATCCATCCAACCGGGATGGGCATCTAACCATACGGGTTAGGCATCTATCCATATGGGACTAGGCATCTAACCATATGGGTTTGGCATCTAGCCATATGGGTTAGGCATTTGTCCATACGAGACAAGAGGTTTCATCTATCCAATCCAGGATAGGCATCGGGACCATCCGGGTCTTGAGCTACTCTCTAGAGACTACACTCCAATACTAGGAGTGCACTGAGGTCGCTGTCCTTAGGTGTATAAAAATAATTACATAAACAAGCTTGAGTTGCACCTCAGAATTTGGCCTAAAGCCTCAAGAAGTCAAGCAAATCCATACGGGATTCCTTCTGAGTATGCATTGAATTAAGTTTAACCTTTCAATTAGAATTTGCACCATTTGATTAAAAGACCAAGGAACTTCAAGAACCAACTAATCACCCAAAACCAAATCCTAATCCCCATCCCCGAATGCCTGAGTACAAGAGATAACTTTGTCCCTAGACTGCCTAAATACCCATTTCAGCACAGGATCAAGGCGTAAAGTATGTAGTTCTGGTTTCTAACTATGGTTTAATGTAAACTATTTAGTGGGTATGCAACCCTTTCTAGGGTCAATGTCCCAGACAATTTCTCTGCAGTTGCTACCCATGATGGTAGCTCTATAGCAAAATGGCTTAAGGTGGCCTTTTGCTTGTGTCCTAAAATAACTAAGTCCTATTTTCTATTAAATACGTCACCCTTAATCCGTTATCATCCGTTGGAATCATCAAGATAAAAATATATTTTCAGGATCTTCACACACATCCAAACCCTAATGGGGTTATCTAAAGTTCAACTGATTGGATGTAAATTTATTTAAAAATTAATCTTTTTAGATTATTGATCCAAGGGGGATTACCCGCCACTTGGATTTTAACTTCCAAATGACCCTTATTTCTCCCCGACGATTTAGAGAGACGATGCCACAGACGTCGTTATTGCAGCTTTATTAGGCATTAAGTGCAGTAGTTCAACACGACGACATTACCCGTAAGTGTGACCTAGAGGCACCATAGATACCAGACGCCGCTAATTTTTGGTTTCAAATCCTCTTTTTTAGTTATCTAACTAGGAATTTAACTTTGAATTCATGAATCTTAAATGAAGCAATATACCAATACAATTATGAAAAAGAAACTATTATATACAAGGAATTATTGCTTGATTTTAAAAACTATAGTACGAATTTTACATAATTGAAAGGAACATTAACAAATCGACTACTTGGAATAGTATTTTCTCCTAAGGAAAGTTATGATAATTAAAAATTCAGAAACTTGAACTAAATACATGAAATTACTAATTGCTTGGAAACCATGATACTTTCAAAGATAACTTATGAAAATGATTTGAATTACTTGCAAGATATAATTATTTTGGGACAAACCATTACACAATAAGTATGAATCCTAGTACTGATTTTCTTGAAAGAAAATTAAATGATTGAATAGCAAGAATGTGGAAATGAATTTTAACACCTACTTGTTTGAAGTGAAAAGTACTTAATAATAATCCCAACTAATTCTTCCATATGAAGTAATACAAATTTCATCTACAAATGATAACAGTACTTCAAATGTGAATCCTAATATTTGAAAGGTACTAAATTGCTTGAAACAGACTTTAAATTATCAAATAATTATAATTTGAAAATGAATTTAATGCTCACTTGTTGAAGGGAAAAGGAAACAACTATTCAACAATAAGCTTCAAACTAACCACATTATTCTTAGTTACTAATTGTTTGAAAAAGAGTTTAGACAAGAGTATAAACACTTGCTAGTTAACCAAGTAAATAATACTAAGTCTCCTAATAAACAATTCTAATCAGTAAACTTCAAGTTGCTTTTGAACTAATACCTTTGCAAGATTATAAAGTGATAACTAATTACTCCTTCCACTTGAAGTAATGTTAACTTTATCATTGGATACATTCTATAAATAATAACTTTATCAATTTCAAATACTTCGAAGGGAGCTAATGTTTTCTCCTTAAATTACCCTCAATTAGAGTTGCTATTTAATTTTCTAAGTGACCACGGAATAGGTTTCTTGAAACTCATTTGCTAAAACAATTTTGATTTTGAATAAACTCTCTTTGCATACTAATTAATACTATTACCATATGAATATTTAACAATGCAATTTACCTCTAATTTTAATGTTAATTAAATTTATCCTTAATAATTACTTGTATTATTAAGTGTAACTTTTCCTTTTTACTAGTCTTATGTTTCTTTTAGCTAGAAGGTAAATGATTTTAACTATTAAAAGAAGTGACTATTCACAATGCCTTATATACTCATATCTTGGAATCTAATAAAGAACCAAATCAAATAATCAACCTTTCAAATTGAGGAAAAACTTTGTCTAACATTAACTCATATTACTGAAATACCTAAAAGTATTACTATGATTCTAAACACATTTACTTGTTAGGTAAATTCCTTTAACATTTGATACTTGTACTAATTGAAATATACAAAAGATAGTTTTGAAATCCAATAATTAGAGAACTTAAATATTTGAAATGTATTGAATGTATTGAGGGAACCCACTTACTATTGGACTTAAATATTTGAAATGTATTGAATGTCTTGAGGGAACCCACTTACTATTGGGATTTAATTATTTGATGAAAAGATCCAAAACTATGGAATAAGTCTATCATTGGTGCAATAACATTTTCCTTGCTTCGTTTTTCCTAAGACAAACTAATTTGTTTAATAAGGAGATTTAACTATTATATATACATCCTAAGAAGGATTAATTCAAGATGATAGATCTCTTAATGCTCGATTATCTATTGAAATTATCAAGTGTTAATTGACCCTTTTGCCTTATGCAATATTTATCTTTTCAAAACCCAAGGGACTCTTTTCCCATCATTGAGGAGACACTAACTCTTTAGAATTTAAAAAGAGTTCAATTTTGCAACTTAATTTTCCATAATTAAACTCCAATAAGGTGTCCATTAATATGGGTTAGACCCCTTTCGCTTAAAATTTCCTTTAATATTTTAATAATCTAATTCCAAAAACTAGAGAACATATTTCCATTAATTTTAATAAGGTTAGATAATAAATAGGTCTCATTAATCCTTTTTGAATAGATATCAATAAATAAAACCATTTTCATTAAAAAGACCTTAATAAATAAATCCATTTCTCACTAAATTTTATCAATTTTCAACTATTAAAATTTATAATTATAAACTAATCCTAAATGATTTTTTTAATCACCAAGTGCATAATTAAATTTCAAAGAACTATAAGCTTATTAATTTTAATCATTCAAAACAACTTTCAATATTCTAAAACATTTTTAATTTTAAATTAAAATAAAAAAATAAAAAATAAAAATAAATTTGTACTACTTATTTTAATGATACAAATAAATTTCAATTACTTAAACAACTTAGAATATAAATAAAATTTTCAATTATTTGAATAACACAAAAAATTTAATTACAAACTCTAAAGTATAATTCAATTTTAATAAAACAATTCCTAACTCAAAATACATATATATGTGTTTTTTTTTTTAATAATTGGTAATTAACTCAGAATCTTTTAATAATATAATAATTATATTTATTTAATCTATTTTTTTTTTTTAAATAAACTTAAATCGACAAATAAATTTAGAACATAAATTTAATATGATTTTAAATAAATTTGATATATATGTTTACATAATATATATTTGAGGGAAAATTTACTAATTTATTAATGAAGGCAAGATTTACTTTTCTTTTCTTTTTTGTATTTCATACATGCACATTGAATAAAATCTATAGACATTAATATTTCCTAAAATCCAGAGAGATGGGAATTTATCTAACATACACAGAGATGAATATATTTCTATTTCTGTTTTCTTTATTCTGATTTTATATTACTTTGGCAATAGATTTATTTTTTTTCAATTAATTCTAATATATATATTCCATTCTAAAAAAAATCTGATTTTTTTGTAAAATAAAGAATTTTGATTGAAAAAAACATAACAGATTAAACAATATTAGAATCTGTATATGCATATTTTGAAAGTAATCTATTAACCAATTTATTTCCTACATGCAGAATAAAAAAGAAGATTTTTTTCTTTTCTTTTTTGGATAGAAAAACAATTTATTACATGTATTTGATTAAATCAATTAACAAAAACTAAAAAAGATTTCCTTGCAAAAATCTGAAATTGATAAAAGATATTTCTTAAATAAAATAAAAAATAAAAATATAAACTTTCTTATGTGCAAAATTCTGAAAGAGACGAGAAAAAGATTTTCTTTGAAAAGAAAAGGCAAGCAATGAATGTGCAAGAGGGGAACTTGGATTTGAATGAAGAACCTTGCTGACCTCCTTCAATTCCTCCTTGAAGCTTGGTAATCATCTTCTCCAAAATCCTGCAACACATCTACAAAATTTCTCCTACAACTAACATGGTATTGAAAATAAATTCATAAGAATTTCAAGACTATTTTATCATCCAAAAAACATTGAACTCCCTTTTTCAAAAATTTAGAACTCAATATATAGAAAAGAGAGTCATTTTCCCACTACAAAAGAAATTAATTGATTTCCATATTCTTTTCCTAAAATAATTTCATGCAAAATGATTAATTGTCATAGTGGAGGTTACATGCAAAAATTGAATTTGAAATTCTCTTCTAGAACCTTCTCAATTCCTCCTACAACATGTGCTGAATAGCATATTGAGAAAATAAACAATTTCTACATTAATTTCATGCAAAAATGAATGTTGTCATAGTGGAGGTTACATTTGACCATGCATTCAAAATTCAAATTTGAATTCTCCCCCCCAAAATGCATTTTGTAACTCCTTTGTCATAAAAATGCCATGAATAGAATTATTCTTGTCATAGAATAATTTTGTAACTCCCATGGCATATATTTGCCAAATATAATATTTATTCTTTAATATTTTAAATTTTAAATTTCTTTTCTAGAATCTTCTTATTTCTCCTACACCATGTGCTCAATTAGGATATTGAGAAAATAAGCAATTTTCAAATAAATTCTGACCTCATGTGTGTGTCATCAATTAAATTCCTTTTTATTTAAAAACTTCAACCTCATTTCAATTTATCTTTTCTTTCTAGCATTACTCATAAAATTAAAATAATAATAATAATAATAATAATAATAATAAGTCATATCAAGGTCCAAAAAGAGGGTTATGACAACCTTATTTTCTATAAGAGTACCTAAAGGACCAATAGGAAGTAAGTATGAAGGTAAAGCACCTTTTAAATGTTTTGCATTTAATAAGATTGGTCATTTTGCATCTAGATGTCCTGAAAGGAATGCAAGATTTGAAGAGAGAGTCAAGAAAACATTTAAGCCTAATCAAAATAGATATAGATTCAAGAAAAGCAAACAATGGTACATAGCGGATGAGGAAGGAGTAAGTGATGACTCTGAGAATGAACTGGCAGCAGACTTTGCTAGTGGATCCGACAATGGAAAGGAATGCGTGTTCTATGCTTTAAAGGAAGATTAACCGACATCGGCTTTAGTGAATGAAGAAAAGGCCTTGGTAGCAAAAGTTGAAGACAAGGACGAATGGGTAATTGATAGTGGATTCTCACATTATATGACTGGACATAAAAGATTTTTTGTCTCTACAAGAATACAATGGCGGTCAACTCAGATTTGGAGATGACAAAGCATGTATGATCAAAGGTAGAGGTATTATTTCTCTGGATGGCAAGCATAACACTGATAATGTCTATTATGTAGAAGGTTTAAAGAATAATCTTTTGAGTGTTGGTCAAATGGTGGACAAGGGTTTCCAACTTCAATTTAAAGATAGAAAATTCAAAATCATTAACAAGACTGGTTTGGAGATTGCAACCGGTATTCAAACTGGAGGTAGTATGTTTCACTTGAACACTGGTAATATGATATGTTTGACTGCTCATATTGATGAGAGTTGGTTATGGCATAAGAGGTTGTGCCATATTAATTTTGATTGTATTGTTAAGATCAGTTTAACAAAGGTGGTTAGAGATATATCTAAGATTATGAAGCCTCATAATCTAGTATGTAAGGAATGTCAATTGGGAAAGAAATTTAGAACTTCTTTTAAGAGCATACATGATAAATCTAATGATGTACTTGATTTGATTCACATTGATTAATGTGGTCCAACAAGGACTAAAAGCTTTCAAGGTTATGGGTATTTCATGCCGATAACTGATGACTATTCTAGAATGATGTGGGTGACTTTTCTTAGGGAGAAGTTTGAAGTTTTTAAAAAATTCAAGATCTTTAAAGCTAAGCTAGAAATAGAATCTGGATTTTAAATAAAATGTCTAAGATCAAATCAAGGTGGTGAGTTCACTTCTCATGAATATAATAGTTATTGTGAGACAAATGGAATTAGGAGATATTTATCTACACCTAGGACTCCTTAGCAGAATGGAGTTGTGGAAAGAAAGAACAAAACCATTTTGGATGCATCAAGAACTATGATGATGTAAGAAAAATTGCCTCACACCTACTAGAGATAAGTAGTGAGTACAATAGTCTACACATTCAACAAAGTTCACATCAAAGGTGAAACCGGTAAGACCCCTTATGAACTATGGTTTGGACATACACCTACTGTTAAATATTTTAGAATATTTGAAAGTAAATGTTATATCAAAAGGGATGATTCAATTGGAAATTTTTATCCTAGATGTGATGAAGGGATATTTCTTGGTTATTCAATTCAAAGAAAAACATATAGATGTTACAACAAAAGATTGCAAAAAATTGTGGAGAGCACAAATGTGAAAGTGGATGAGCAATACAGAAATCAATCTATATCATATAAAAGGGAACTGATAGTGGAAATGATCACAACTGGACCGGAAATGCCTCAATCGGTACAGGACACTAAGACAGTTACACCAACATAGTAAAAAAATTCAACTGTGACTGATGATTAGATCAATGAACTTGAAGTCCAGAAGACACCAAGGTATGTAAGATTAAGTCATTCTGAAGATCAAATCATTGGAGATAATAACAAGGGAGTTATGACAAGAATGAAACTAGCAAATGAAGAGGTATGTCTTATTTCTCAAATTGAACTGACATCTATTATTGAAGCTTGTAAAGATAAACATTGGTTAAAGGCTATGGAAGATGAATTAGATCAGATAGAGAAGAATGAGACTTGGACTTTAGTTCCCCGTCGAAAAATAAGAATGTTATTGGAACTAAATTAGTTTTTAGGAATAAACTAAATAAGGATGGTCAAGTTGTAAGAAACAGGGCTAGACTAGTTTGTAAAGGATATTTTCAAATAGAAAGAATTGATTATGGTGAAACATTTGCACCTGTAGCTAGAATTGAAGTTTTTAGACTATTTCTTGCCTATGCGGCTTATAAGAACTATAAGGTCTATCAAATGGATGTCAAATGTGCATTTTTGAATGGTGAACTTGAGAAAGAGGTATACATTGAGCAGCCTGATGGATTTTCACTGATAGATGATAAAGATGTGGTTTGCAAATTGAAGAAAGCTTTATATGGATTGAAACAAGCTCCTAGAGCTTGGAATGCAAGGTTGGATAAATATCTTTTGAAGCTTGGTTTTAGTAAAGGCAGTGCTGATAGTAATATATACTATAAGATCACTGGTGATGATATTTTAATTATTGAAGTATTTGTTGATGATATCATTTTTGGAGGTGAAGATAAATTGTGCATGGAAATTTCTAATATGTAGAATGAATTTGAAATGTCCATGATTGGTAAGATGAGATTTTTCTTAGGTTTGCAGATTACTAAAACTGATAAGGGCATTTTTATCTATCAAACTAAGCATCTGAGGGAATTGTTGAAGAAGTCTGGTATGGATAATTCCAAACTAGTAAGTACCCTTGTGGTGACAAGTGAGAAATTAGCTATCAAAGACACATCTACACTAGTAAATTCAACAAGGTATAAGTCTATGATTGGTGGCTTGTTATATCTAACTCAAACTAGACAAGATATTATGAATGCAGTAAGTATTGTTTCAAGGTATCAAATTAATCCTAGAGAAAATCATGAATGTGCAATAAAGAGGATATTCCCATATTTGCAAGGAACAACAAAATATAGCTTATGGTATTATAGAGATGATGACTTCACTTTATGTGCATATACAGATTCAGATTGGGTAGGTGATACTGATGACAGGAAGAGCACTTCTGGTGGAGTTTTCTTTCTTCGAAAGAAATTGGTTTCATGGATCAGCAAAATACAATCATGCATTTCTTTATCTACTGCAGAAGCTGAATATGTTGCAATAGCAACCAATTGCACTCAAGTCTTGTGGATGAAGCAAATGTTGAAGGATATCAAGGTAAATTGTAGTGAACTGATAGTTATCTATTGTGATAAATCTGCAACTATTGACATGTCTAAGAATCCGGTATTTCACTCTAAGACTAAACACATATCAATAAAGTATAACTTTCTGAAGGACAAGGTAGAAGGAAAGAAGTCAAATTGGTTTATGTGAACATTAAAGAATAAATTGTAGATATATTCACTAAACCGCTATCTAAGGAATCATTTGAGCATTTGAGAGACAAGTTAGGGGTTTCTGCCCCTCTGACAAAGACTTGATTGATGTGGTTTGGCATCAACCCAAAATGTATTATTAGAGATACTATTCATTTCGACACTAATGTGTGGTGCTACTACTCAAGGGGAGTACTTAGCTTTGAGATTCAGAGGTTTATATTATTGCTTTCATATTTTTGTTAGATTTCTGGCTTTGATGTCAAAGGGGGAGAGATAGTGATGTGAAAAATAAATTCAAAACTTTACAAAGATATTATTCATAGGGGGAGAGTTATTGATATCCAGAAGATTATTGGTTGTCTTCCACAGGGGGAGACTTGTTTGGCATTTCTTGGTACTTAGATGTTTTTCAAATCTAGTGTTTTCATCAATGCCAAAGGGGGAGATTGTTGGCATTATGGAGGAATTGATTATGTGTTGCATTGATGTTTTGTCATTTATGTCAACACTAGATGTTATGGTTGGTTACTGACAGAAGAAACTATTTGTTGGACACTTTCAACATATTTGGATCAATGAAGTATGTTTGATTTTATGTGTTACATGCTTCTAGTGCATATTTTGGTCAGTTGGTATTGACTTGGTGATCTGATGATATCATACACTCTTGTAAACCCATATCAGTATTGGTTTAAGGTTTAACCGACTGATCTTTTACAAAGAATTCTTGATAGGATGTATAAGTGGTGTTGGTGCGGCTTCTAGATGGATTTCAAGATGTTGAAGTTCTTCTTTATCATGCTTCAACTACTTGAAGACATTTCTTTGGCGTGGTGGACCCAGAATAGGTCTGATACATATCTAGGTTATGGACTGGTATCATGTTAACATGTACTCTACACATTACTGAGATGTTTTTGGATTTTTTATGGATTGATTATTATTGTTTTGATCTTAAGCCGACATGGAATATCATTGTAATATGGATTTATGTAATGATCTCATTGTAATATCTTTTAGGTGGCCAACCTAATTGGTTTATGCCTTAGGGTTGGTATAAATTGATGGAAGATATCATTCTAGATCATGTGGAATATGTATCGTGGATGTGAAATGTAATATCAAATGCGAAGGAGATTTGGTCGATCATAGGTGATCGAATTGAGTTTAAGGAAGAGGTCAAAGGCCTCCAGTATTGATCTTAGCTGGGACTATAATCAGGCATAGTAGATGCTATCTTTGGTAGTTCAATCTACTAGATTGGTTTCCAATTATCTTGTTGTGGTTATAACCTATTTGTAGTCAGTGAGACTCTTTCGTAATGAGCAGTACACTATAGGCAGTGTGCCTTCCTGCATGTGCAGGCCCCTTATTGTATCACATACTTTCTGTAGAAGTATCATCTGACTGTGGGTAGGCTTCCCACCATGGTTTTTCCCTTTTTGGGTTTTCCATGTATAAATCATGGTGTTATGTGGTATGGTTGCATTGTGTTGATTATCGGTTTTATTGTTAATTTGCATTGTTTACCAGTATTTGTTTCTGCCATTCTGGTACTTAATGTTTATATGCTTCGGTTTAAGGTTGTAAAGTGGATTAATTGATATAATCACTGAACAACTGATTCACCCCCACCCCCCCCTTCTCAGTTGTCCATCGGTTGTCCTAACAAAATGCTTCACTAATGCATGAATATTATGGATCGGTAATGGATTTCTTCTAGGTTACAATCAATTGATAGGATATCTTTATATAGGGTTCCATGGTAGGTTAATGATTAGGTCAACCTCTACCAATCAAGTGTAGCCATGGGGACTAAAATTTACTAAGGAGTGAAAGAGCTTTCTCCCTCTCAAATTGGCGCCTATTTATGGGGGAGCAAGGAATTTTTGGGGTGCCTTGGTCTAGGGCCATGGCGCTTCATTCCATGTTGCTCCAAGAAACAAGACCTGCCAATAAAAAATAGGGAATAGGCCTCCAAGGTGGGGCCCACTCAATGGTGTCCATGACATCAAAGTTGGAGAAGAAGGCCAAAACATACCTAGAGAAGGGATGCATATAGGAAATGCTAATGTAGAAGCACAAACATGAGGTGTGAATTGTAGCAATTATAATTTATGATTGTACAAGAAGATAGATCTAAAAATAAGATATAGAGAGGAACCTCGCACTACAATCTAGAGCTTAAAAGAACAACAAGATATACATGCTAGGTGCTCTAGTCCTAGGGTGTCCAAATTAATGGAAAGGGGTAGAAATGTAGTCATGAGGTTTGATAAGAATTCCCAAAAATCTAATGAAAATGTGTTAGACACAAGTGCTTATTCCCTAATCCTAGTGTTTCTATATGTTTAAAATCTAGGACTATTTGTCACTATCTACTCTACTCATTTGTTACCTCCTCTATTATAAAATATGAGACTACATAAATGAAAATGGGTAAGAATGGAAGTTTTATGTATGGGCTCAAGCCTAATTCAAACTTCATGTTGGTGTTCCCACCTCCACAAAAATTATGATGTTGTAAAATGAGTAATTATTCTTAGAAAGATAGTAATAGAAATGTTCAAATCTATACTTTGGAAAATTATGATGTTGTAAAGCGATTGAAAATTTGGCGGCCTCCTCGACCTACGTACTACGTCGAACACTTCGGCCACATGTATATATTTGATTTTCATCAACGCACTCGAGTATCAATGAAGAAAAGGATTGAAATTAATATTTGAGGGTTGAAATCTAACGTGTTTAATAGCATGCTATCTGAAGTCACGAGCTTAGACTATAATATGTTCATACAAGTTTATTAAGGCTCCTCCATTACATCCAGAGGATCCAGAGAAGTCTGAAATCATGCAGTCTATTGAATCAACCGACCACCTTTAACACCTATCCATACCATTTCTTGGGGCTTGTCTAGTTTGGGAGGTATTACAATCAGTCTTTCCTTAACAAAATCAACCTATCTTCATGAGAGGCAATAAAGAATGATTAAGGATTAGGCTACGAGTATATTATTTTTTGATGTATTATGAATATATATAAAAAATGAAATTGAGTATAATTGTCAAATAAATCTGATTTTCATATTATTTAAAAAATAAAAATCTTTTTGGCATTATCTCTACTATATGTATATATATGAAATAATGAAACAGTTTATCTTATAGGCCATCTATCTGTCCCTTATTCCTAATAGAACTCAAATATAATATTATGTAATAAGAAATTAATTTATAGGAAAGATACAACCTACCAATCTGTTGTCACGATAATAATTGTAGTAATATAGATGATCTGCTAGTAAATTAATACTTTATTCCTTCTATGCCTCATTGAATGGTTACTCTTTTACTTACATATCCCTTCTTCATTGGCATGAGGGGTATGTCCTTTTGATGGGTCACCCTCCTTGTAAAAATGGCAATTTTTCTTATGTGACTTCTTCCCTTGATTAGTTGTAGTTAAGGGTTATTTGCCATTTGCTATCCTACTAATTGGGATCACTGCATCTGATTAAAAAAATTCATGATTTTTCTCTTCATGTCACATTTGGGAATTTATCCATTGCCATGTAATTTGTCCATATCACCAACCATTGATCTAGGAAGAGATCCTAATATGTAGAAATTGATCAGAATGGATACTCGATCAAGATAGAAAATTGTGAAGTCTTACAAACTAAGACAATTTTCTGATTTTTTTAACTAGGAGGGTATTGATGAATCTGTTATAGTTGAGGTCATGGTAGGCTAACAAACCTTGCCTTCTACCTCCTTATATGTTGTCACTTCCACTTCCCATTCAACTGCCTACCTCTCTAAATCAGCTAAATCATCACTAGTTAACAATGGATCCACATCAATATCATTAGACTCACCAATGCAATTTGAATAGGATCAATGTTATCAACTCAACTTCTTTATGTGAACCATTCACTTGTACTTTTTTTCATGCTACTAAAGGTTGTACCACACGTAGACAAGGTCATTCAAGCATTTTTAAGTCAATCTATTTCTCTTCTTTGTGTGAATGATCTCAAACAAATTAGTTCAAAATTGTCCCTAGCAATAAGAAGAAAATAATGATACACAAATGATTAGAATGCTGCCCAACAACCATAAACAACAGGAGCAAAAATGAAGTCCACAACCAAGAATAAGTTGTAAACAAGAGAATCATTAATTATAGATCTATGTTTATTATTTTTTAATATTATTGAACCTTGTTATTTTATGAAAGGATAAATTCATTAATTAAGGAGTCAAAAACCACCACCTTTAGGAATCAGAAGAAATATTAAAATTAAAAAATATAACATATTGAAAACAAACCTTTGTTATCTTCCAGGTTTGTTTATAGAGTCCTATCTTGCATATGTATGTCCTAACTTTCGATGTGTGTTATTCTTAGGCTTGTTCATAGATTGCTTCTATTTCTTGTTGGATCCTATCTCATGAATGACCACTAAAGGATGTGTCTTGGATGGCTTATGAATATCAATGGATATTAACTTTGATTGCTCAAGAATAAATATTTTTATAAATGAATCAAATGATGCTTTACTGTAAGAACTCACCATAGTCAATGAGGAGGTTGAAAACTTAAAAAAAGAAAGTTGCATACTCTGAAGTGTTAGGATAACTGGTGAACAACTGAGAGGGGGGGTGAATCAGTTGTTAATAATTTATAACTTTTAATCCTCAATACAACCTTAAACAAATCAAGTACTGGTAAAGCACATACAATGCCGGTAGGAATAGATACCGGTAAACAATATAACTTAACAATTAACCAGACAATCAATGTAAAGAAACCATACCATATAACACCATGATTTGTATGTGGAAAACCCAGAAAGGGAAAAACCATGGTGGGAAGCCTACCCATAGTCAGATGATACTTCTACAGAAAGTATGTCTTACAATGAGGGGCCTGCACTTGCAGGAAGGCACACTGCCTAGAGTGTACTACTCATTACAAAAGAGTCTCACTAACTATAGAGAGACTACAACCATCTCAAGTGGACAACAATACAATAGAGTGAACTTCCAGAAATAACATCTATCATGCTTGATTACAGTCCTAGTTAAGCTCAATGTCGGAGGACTAAATCATCTTCTAAAACCAATTCGATCACCAATGATTAATCAACTCCTTGGCCTGAATGATATTACAATATTCACACATTACATTCCTTGACTATGACCTTTCTAATAACCATGATAGACTACAAAGAGTTTCTACCTCTTATTTATACAAACCCTAAGGCCTAAACCAATTATGTCGGCCACCTAAAGATATTACAATAAGATCATTACATAATTCCATATTACAATGATATGCCATGTTGTCTTAAGACCAAAACAATGATAACAAATCCATAAATCATCTCAAGACATCCTAGTAACATGTAGAGTACATGTTATCATGATATCGGTCCATAACCTAGATAGGCATTAGACCTATTCTGGGTCCACCATGCCAAAGCAATGTCTTCAAGCAGTTGAAGCACGATCGAATATCATCTTCAGCATTTGGAAATCTATGAAGAAGCTGCAGCAACACCAATTATGCATCCTATCATGATTCCTCAATGAAAGCTCTATTGGTAAAGCCTTAAACCAGTGCTACTAAGGGTTTACTAGAGTGTATGATAGCATCTAATTACCAAGACAATACCAACTGACAAAAACATTCTCATGGAGCATATAACACATGAAATCAAATATATTTCACTGATCCAAACATTTCAGAAGTGTCCAACAGATAGTCTCTTCTGTCAATAACACTAGATCTTATACTAGTAACCAAAACTTGTCTGCCGATAACCATCCATAATAGATAGTGTTGACATCAATGACAAAAAATCAATGCAACACATAATCAATTCATCCATAATGCCAACAATATCCCCCTTTGGCATTGATGTCAACACTAGATGTGAAAAACATTTAAGTACCAAGAAGTGCCAAACAAGTCTCCCCTGTAGAAAAAAACCAACAATCAATAGCTCTCCCCCTATGAATGATATCCCTGTAAAGTTCTCAATGATTTTTCACATTACTATCACTCCCCCTTTGACATTAATGCCAGAAATCTGACAAAAATATCAAAGCAATGATAATAACCTCTAAATCTCAAAGCTGACTACTCCCCTTGAGTAGTAGCGCCACTCATTAGTGCTAGAATGAATAATGTCTCTGATAATGCATGTCAGACTGATAACAAACTTCATTAATCAAGTCTTTGTCGAAGGGGCAAAAACCCCTAACCTGTTTCTCAAATACTCAAATGATTCTTTAGACAGTGGTTTAGTGAATATGTCTGCAATTTATTCTTTAGTGTTCACATAAACCAATTTGACTTCCTTTGCTTCTACCTTGTCCTTCAGAAAGTTAAACTTTATTGAAATATGCTTAGTCTTAGAGTGAAATACCAGATTCTTAGACATGTCAATAGCTGCAGAGTTATCACAGTAGATAACTACCGGATCACTATAATTTACCTTGATATCCTTCAACATTTGCTTCATCCACAAGATTTTAGTGCAATTAGTTGCTATTACAACATACCCAGCTTCTGTAGTAGATAAAGAAATGTATGACTTTTTTTGCTGATCCATGAAACCAGTTTCTTTCCAAGAAAGAAAGTTCCACCAAAAGTTCTCTTCCTGTCATTAGTATCACCTGCCCAATCTGAGTCAATATATGCACATAAAGTGAAATCATCATTTCTCGAATACCATAAACCATATTCTATTGTTCCTTGCAAATACTAGAATATTCTCTTTACTATGCATTCATGATTTTCTTTAGGATAACTTTGATATCTTGAAACAATACTTATTGCATTCATAATATCAGGTCTATTTTGAGTTAGATATAACAAACCACCAATCATAGACTTATACCTTGTTGGATTTACTGGTATAGAAGTATCCTTGATAGATAATTTCTCACTTGTAGTCATAGGAGTACTTATCGGTTTGGAATTCTCCATACCAAACTTCTTTAACAATTCCCTCAGATACTTAGCTTGATAGATAAAAATCCCTTTATTAGTTTGAGTAATCTGCAAACCTAAGAAAAATTTCATCTTACCAATCATGGACATTTCAAATTAATTTTTCATGTTGTTAGTAAATTCCATGCACAATTTATCTTCTCCTCCAAAAATGATATCATCAACAAAAAATTCAATAATCAGAATATCATTATCGGTGATCTTATAATATAGATTATTATCAACACTTCCTTTAGTAAAACCAATCTTCAAAAGATATTTATCCAACCTTGCATACCAAGCTCTAGGAGCTTGTTTCAAAGCATGTAAAGCTTTCTTCAATCTGCAAACTATATCTTTATCATATGTCAATGAAAATCCATCAGGTTGCTCAATGTAAACTTCTTCATCAAGCTCACCATTCAAAAATGCACATTTAACATCCATTTGATAAACCTTATAGTTCTTATAAGCTACATAGGCAAGAAATAGTCTAACACCTTCAATTCTAGCTATAGGTGCAAATGTCTCACCATAATCAATTCCTTCCATTTGAGAATATCCTTTACAAACCAATCTAGCCTTATTTATTACAACTTGACCATCCTCATTCAGTTTATTCCTAAAAACCCATTTTTATTATTTTTAGGCCGGGGAACTAAAGACCAAGTTTCATTCTTCTCTATCTGATCTAATTCATCTTCCATAGCCTTTAACCAATGTTTTTCCTTACAAGCTTCAATAACAGTTGTCGATTCAATTTGAGAAATAAGACATAGCTCTTCATTTACCAGTTTTCTATTTGTCATCACTCCCTTGTTTTGATCTGCAATAATTTGATTTCAAAATGATTTAATCTTACATACCTTGGTGTCTTTTGAACTTTAGGTTAACTACTCTGATCATCAGTCACAAGTGAATTTTCTGATTGTGTCGGTGTAACTGTCTTAGCTTCCTGTACCGATTGAGGCATTGTCGATTCAGTTATGATCATTTCCACTGCTGGTTCATCTTCCTTCAAAGCATAGAACATGCATTCCTTTCCATTGCCAGATCCACTAGCAAAGTCTTCTATTGGTTCATCCCTAGAGTCATCAGTTACTCCTTCCTCATCTGCTATGTAGCATTGTTCGCTTCTCTTGAATCTATATCTATTCTGGTTAGGCTTGAAAGTTTTCTTAACTCTTTCCTCAAGCCTTGCATTCCTTTTAGGACATCTAGATGCAAAATGACCAATTTTATTACATGCAAAACATTTAAAAGGTGCTTTTCCTTCATACTTACTTCTAGTAGGTCCTTTAGGTACTTTTCTAGCAAATTAGGCTTCAAGATTCTCAAGTTCTTCATCTTCTTTCCTCATCTCTTCCAATTCTTTTGCATATAGGGTTTTCCAATCACTTTTGCCAGTAGATGTTGATGATGATGCATGAAAAGCAGGTTCAAACTTTAGAGCTCCAGAAGATCCAAATTCTTCTAGCTCAAAAGCAGACAATTTCCTAATCAGAATGTCTTTATTAACTAAAGTGTTTGCCATTGTTCTTAACTCATTAATTACAGTTTCCTTCATCTTGTAAGCCAGTGGAAGGGTTCTCAAGACTTTGGAAACTATTTCATCTTCACTTAGAAATCCTCCACAACATTGAATTCCCATAACAATCTCATTTACTCTTTCCCAACACAATAATTCTTTCATTATCTTCCATTTTCAAGTTTTCATATCTTACTCGGTAACCATCAAGTTTAGCAATTTTGACAGTAGGGTCACCTTCATTCAGAGTTTGCAATTTGTCTCGCATAAACTTAGCTGATGATTTGTCAATCAATCCCATGACCTTTTGATTAGTAAGTGCACACAAGAGGGCTTCTCTAGCTCTGCAATCATTTTCAATATTCTTATCCAAGTCTGTACGAGAAAGATTACAGATGTCGAATCATAAGGTGTGTAACCTTTCTAAGTGATCTCCCAAATATCCTTGCCAAGGCATCTAAGATGAGTCTCCATTCAAATTTTCCATATCCCATAATTTGTTCCATCAAGCTTAGAGATTTCTCTTCTAAAAATAGTTACTAGTGGACTTGAAGTGTTAGTTGCCATAGGATCTACCTCAAGTGGTTAATTTTATGTAAAAGAGGACCAAAGTTCTGATACAAATTGTTTGGATAACTGGTGAAAAACTGAGAGTGGGGGGGGGGTGAATCAGTTGTTAACTATTAGGTCTCGGAGATAACTGAGAGGGAGGGTGAATCAGTTGTCTAATAAATTCAAACCAAAAACAACTTAACTAAACTTAATGCTTAATATCGGTAAACCAAACTTTATGTTGGTAGACAGTTTATCAGTTAATTGTAGTAGTGGTAAAGATGAATGCAAGAAATAGAAAGACAATAACATCCACAACACATAACACCAATGTTTGTACGTGGAAACTTTGTAAGGGGAAAAACCATGGTGGGAAACCTTACCCACAATGAGATGATACTATTGCAGATAGTATGTGTATACAAATGGGGTCTGCACATGCAAAAAGGCCAAGCGTCTAGAGCTCACTACTCAATCACAAATAGGATTCATAGTGACTACAATTGGATGGTTAAATCCAATAATGATGTACTTCTCAAAATAGCATCTTCATATGCTGGATTCAGTACTGGTGTAGTTCTGATATGTCTTCACAAAAACCTTTCTTCACCTTCAAATGATATCTATGTGTATATCTCTGCTTATTCTTGCATATACCTTCTTACAATTCCTTTTTCCAAATCGCCTACCGATCTTACAAATAAGATCTTACATATATACCATAACCTAAGACCAATTTTAGTAGGTTGGCTCTAAAAGATATTAAATTAAAATCAATTACAAGTAAATCAATAACCGAAGCAATATCTGATTCAACATGTCATCTTAATGCATTTACAACATTGATAAATCATCTCCAAAGCATGTTGTACTGATCTAGAATAGATAAGCCTGTCAGTGCTTATTCTGGACCTATTTGCCGGTAATAGCAAATATGCAAATACGAATATACCAATGAACAAATCTCCAAGGCAAAGTGTCGAAATGATGTCTTCAACATAACCAAGTTTTTTCCATGTTATTCCAAGTATCGGTGAACATTATATCCTGCCAGTGAACCAGATATCAGTCACTGTGCATAAGTCGCTTGCCAGTGAACATTGCCAATTGTCCAAAGTACCAAAGTTAATAAGTGTTAATAGGTGTTGACATCAATGACAAAACCATATCAACATAACAAAAATACCAACAATCTCCCCCTTTAGCATTGATGGCAACACAAGATAGAAAAACCATCAAAGTGCTAAAATAGAAATGCCAAATACCAAAGACCAACAATCTCCCAAAAGAGATCATAACCAGAAATCAAAATTTAGATACAGAGAGTAATCAATCTCTTCCCAAAGTAACAATCACTCCCCAAGTCTTTCCTTGTGTTTTTTCATATCAATCTCTCCCCCTTTGACATCAAATGCCAAAGTTACTACAAAACCAAGTTCAAATACAAAATACCAACCAGTTCAGTATACCAACTACTCCCCCTGAGAAGTAGCTCTCATCATCAAAGTCGGAATAGAAGATTAATCTGTTAATTCTGTTGATTGATGACAAACATCAACTGTCTAAGTCTCTATTGATGGGGGTATGACCCCAAGATGATCTCTGATATATTCAAAAGTCTCCTTAGGCAAAGGCTTAGTGAAAATATCTGCAATTTCCACTTTAGTATTCAAATAAACCTGTTTTACTTCTTTTGCTTCAACATTCTCTTTCAGAAAATTCAATTTCATAGAAACATGTTTAGTTTTGGAACGTAGTACTGGATTCTTAGATATATCAATTGTTGTAGTGTTATCACAATAGATAGTTATAGGTTCCTTGCATTTGATCTTTATGTCCTTCAACATTTGCTTAAGCCATAATACCTATGTACAGTTAGTTGCGACTGCAACATATTCTGATTCTATTGTTGATAAAGATGTGCAACTTTGTTTCTTACTCAACCAAGAAATTAATCTTCTTCCAAGAGAAAATGCTCCACTAGTGGTGCTTTTTCTGTCATCCACATCTCCTGCCCAATTTGCATCTGTGTATGCACATTATTCAAAGTTTTCATCTCTAGGATACCATAAACCAAGATTTGTAGTGCCTTGTAAGTACCGAAAAATCCTTTTCACTATTGATTCATGATTTTTTTTAGGATTACTCTGAAATCTTGAAACAATACATACTGCATTCATAATATCAGGTCTTGTTTGTGTCAAATATAGTAGGCCTCCTATCATAGATTTGTATCTAGTTGGATTAATAGTTGTAGATTCATCCCTTAGTGATAATTTGTCATTTGTAGTCATAGGTGTCCTTACCGGTTTAGAGTTCTCCATTCCAAATTTCTTTAGTAACTCCTTCAAGTATTTGGATTGACTCAAGAATATAGCTTTATCAGTATGTGAAATCTACAATCCTAAAATGAATTTTATCTCTCCAATCATAGACATTTCAAATTCTTGCTGCATTTAAATAGAAAAGTCTTTATATAATCCATCTTCTCCTCCAAAGATTATATTATCAACAAAAACTTCTATAACCAAGATGTCATCATTAGTCACTTTATAGTATAAGTTTTTGTTAGCATTACCTTTAGAAAATCTAATCTTCAAAAGATATTTATCCAATCTGGCATACCAAGCTCTTGGAGCTTGCTTCAACCCATACAAAGCTTTCCTTTCCTACAAACCACATCTTTGTTATTTGTCAAAGAAAATCCATTAGGTTGCTCAATGTAAACTTCTTCTTCAAGATCTCCATTCAAAAATGCACATTTAATATCCATTTGATATACTTTGTAGTTCTTGTGTGCTGCAAAAGCCAAGAATAATCTGACTGCCTCAATTCTAGCTACCAGTGCAAAGATTTCATTATAATCAATTCCTTCTTTCTGTGAATATCCCTTACACACTAGTCTTGCTTTATTTCTGATTACCTTTCCATCTTCATTAAGTTTGTTTCTGAATACCAATTTTGTTCCAATCACATTTTTCTGTTTAGTTCGGGGAACTAATGTCCATGTGTTGTTCTTCTCAATTTGTTCTAGTTCCTCTTCCATAGCTTTAATCTAGTGCTTATCTTCACATGCCTCATTAATTTATGATGGTTCAATTTGAGAAATAAGACATACCTCTTCATTTTCTACTCTTCCTCCTGTCATAACTCCTTGATACGTGTTCCCAATTATCTAATTTTCAGAGTGATTCGGTCTTACATATTGGGATGTCTTCTTCTGTTGATGTTCCTCAGTTATAGTGGAATTTTCAGATGATACTGGTGTAACTAGATCTTCATTCTGTACCGGTGGGTTCAGTGTAGGTTCATTTGTCAATATCTATGTTGTCGGTTCAGAGTCTATATACCTTGAAGTTCTTCTAAACTATTTATCAATCTTCACATTTGTACTCTCAACAATTTTCTGTAGTCTCTTGTTAGAACATATATATGCCTTTCTCTTAGATGAATAACCAAGAAATATTCCTTCATCACTTCTAGGATCAAATTTTCCAATATACTCATCTCTTCTAATATAGCATTTACTTCCAAATATTCTGAAATATTTAAGAGTAGGAGTAATACCAAATCATAGCTCATGAGGGGTCTTACTAGTTTCACCTTTGATGTGAACTTTGTTGAATGTATAGACCATTGTACTCACTTCTTCTCTCCAATATACATGTGGTAGATTTGCTTCTGATAACTTTCTTCTAGCTGCATCCAAGATAGTTTTGTTTTTCCTTTCTACAACTCTATTCTATTGTGGTGTCCGGGGTGTTGATAACTGTCTTCTGATTCCATTCACTTCACAAAATGCATTAAATTCCTTAGATGTAAATTCACCTCCTTGATTTGATCTTAGACATTTGATTTTCTTACCGGTTTCATTTTCTACCATTACCTTGAATAGTTTGAATTTCCCAAGTGCTTTTGATTTTTCTCTGAGAAAAGTAACCTAACACATTCTAGAATAGTCATCAATGATTAGCATGAAATATCTATCACCTTGTAAGCTTTTATTTCTAGCTAGATCACATAAATCAGTGTGAATTAAGTCAAGAGCATTATTGGATTTTTCTGGAATACTTTTAAAAGATTCTCTAACTTGTTTTCCAAATTGACATTCCTTACATACTGGATTGTGAGGTTTGACAATCTTAGGTAAGTCTCTAACTGCCTTAGTAGTACTGATTTTTACCATGCAATCAAAATTTACATGACAAAGTCTCTTATGCCATAACCAACTTTCATCAATATGTGCAATCAAGCAAGTCTTTTCATTGTTATTCAAATGAAATATGTTACCTCTAGTTTGATTACCGATTGCAATTTCCAAACCAGTTTTGTTCATAATTTTGCATTTTCCATTCTTGAATTGTAATTGAAATCCTTTTTCAACTAATTGACCAACACTCAAAACATTATGCTTTAAGCTTTCTACATAGTAAACATTGTCAATATTATGCTTACAATCAAGAGATATAGTACCTTTTCCTTTGATCAAACAAGCTTTATCATCTCCAAATCTTACTAGACCTCCATTATATTCCTAAAAGGTCAAGAATTTACCTTTATCACCAGTCATATGATGTGAATATCCTGAATCAATCATCCATTCATCCTTAACTTCAACTTTAGTTGCCAGGGCCTGCTCTATCGGTTGAATAGTAGGTGTCGGTTGATCTTTTGTTATAGCAACAAAAAACCATCCATTGTTTGTCAGATCCTCATCAGAATCATTAGTGACTCCTTCATCAACAAGATAACAAGATTTATCTTTATTCTTCTTAAATCTATATCTCTGATATTCAAGGTTAGGATTGTATGTTCTTCTAGCTTCTTCTCTTAGTCTAGCATGTCTATCAGGGCATCTTGAAGCCATATGACCAATCTTATTATAGTTAAAATATTTAAAGGATTCTTTACTTTCATACTTACTTCCAAATAGACCTTTAGGCATTTTTCTTACAAATAATGCTTCAAGTTCTTCAAGTTCTCTTGCATAAAAGGTTTTGCAAATCAGATTTGTCAAATGGTGGTGTAGATGATGTTGATGCCTTAAAAGCTAAATTTGTCTTTATAGTAGCAACATGACCAAACTCCTCAATTTCAAAAGCTGAAAGTTTTCCAATCATTGTGTCCCTAGTTACTGATGTATTAGGAATTGTTCTTAACTCATTTATAGTAGTAACTTTCATTTTGTATGCCAGTGGAAATCCTCTTAAAACTTTTGAAACAAGTTCATCTTCACTTAAGGTTCCTCCACAACATTTAATACCCAAAACAATTTCATTAACTCTTTCCATAAAAGTAGAAATCCTTTCATCTTCTTCCATTTTCAGATTTTCATACCTGACTCGGAAGATTTCAAGTTTTGCAATTTTGACTATGGAATATCCTTCATTCAATTTTTCCAAATGATCCCAAATAGCTTTAGTAGTAGACCTATCTCATAATCCCATGATTTTATGACCTGATAATGCACTCAAAAGTGCTTCCCTTGCTTTGCAATCATTTTCTTCATCTTTTCCTAAGGTAGGTGGATTAGGCTAACCGAGAGTAGGAGAAGTATAGCCATTCATTGTAACTTCCCAAATGTCCTTTCCAATGCAATTCAAATGTGTCTCCATCCTGATCTTCCATATGCCATAGTTGGTTCCATCTAGTTTATGATTTTCCTTCCTAAAATAGTTAGTAGACATTGGATCTCCTCAAGCTGTTAAATTCTGTAAAAAGAGGACTAGGCTCCGATACCAATTGTTAGGTCCCAGACACAACTAAGGGGGGGGGGCTGAATAAGTTGTCTAATAAATTTAAACCAAAAACAACTTAACTAAACTTAATTCTTAATATCGGTAAACCAAACTTTATGTTGGTAGACAGTTTATTAGTTAATTGTAGTACCGGTAAAGATTAATGTAACAAACAGAAAGGCTATAACATCCACGACACATAACACCAATGTTTGTACGTGGAAACCCTGTAAGGAGAAAAACCACGATGGGAAACCTTACCCATAATCAGTTGATACTAGTATAGATAGTATGTGTATACAAATGGGGTCTACACATGCAGAAAGGCCAAGCACCTAGAGCTCAATGCTCAATCACAAATAGGAGTCACACTGACTACAATTGGATGGTTAAATCCAGTAATGATGTACTGCTCAAAATAGCATCTTCATATGCTAGATTCAGTACCGATGTAATTATGATATGTCTTCACAAAAACCTTGCTTCACCTTCAAATGATGCCTATGTGTATAGCTCTGCTTATTCTCACATATACCTTCTTACAATTCCTTTTTCCAAATCACCTACCGATCTTACAAATAAGATCTTACATATATACCATAACCTAAGACCAATTTTAGAAGGTCAGCTCTAAAAGATATTACAATAAAATAAATTACAGGTAAATCAATAACCGATGCAATATCCGATTCAACATGTTGGCTTAATGCATTTACAACATTGATAAATCATCTGCAAAGCGTGTCGTGCTGATCTGGAATAGATAAGCCTACTGGTGCTTATTCTAGACCTATTTGTCAGTAACAACAAATATGCAAATACGAATATACCAATGAATGAATCTCCATGAAAGTGTCCAAATGATGTCTTCAACATAACCAAGTGTTTTCCATGTTATTCCAAGTGCTGATGAACATTATATCTTGCCGGTGAACCATGCATAAGTCACTTGCTTGCCGGTGAACATTGCAAATTCTCCAAAGTACCAAAGTTGATAAGTGTTAATAGGTGTTGACATCAATCACAAAACCATATCAACATAGCCAAAATACCAACATTAACAGATTATAACTTGTAATCCACAATACAACCTTAAAAAAATCAAGTATCGGTAAAGCACATACAGATACCAGTAAACAATATAACTTAAAAATTAACTAGATAATCAATGTAAAGAAATAATACCATATAACACCATGATTTGTACATGGAAAAACTGGAAAGGGAATAACCATGGTGGGAAGCTTACCCACAATTAGATGATACTTCTACAAAAAGTATGTGTTACAATGAGGGGCCTGCACTTGCAGAAAGGCACACTGCCTAGAGCGTACTACTCATTAAAAAAGAATCTCACTGTCTACAGAGAGGCTACAACTATCTCAAGATAAGTGGACAAAAATCTAATAGAGTGAACTGCTAGAAATAACATCTATCATGCTTGATTATAGTCCCGATTAAGCTCAATGTCGGAGGACTAAATCCTCTTATGAAACCAATTCGATCACCAATGATCAACCAACTCCTCTTCCTGAATGATATTACAATATTCACACATTACATTACTTGACCATGACCTTTCTAATAACCATGATACACTACAAAGAGTTTCTGCCTCTTATTTATACAAACCCTAAGGCCTACACCAATTAGGTCGGCCACCTAAAGATATTACAATAAGATCATTACATAATTCCATATTACAATTATATGCCATGTCAGCTTAAGACCAAAACAATAATAACAAATCCATAAATCATCTCGAGACATCTTGGTAATGTGTAGAGTACACGTTATCATGATACCAGTCCATAACCTATATAGGTACCGGACCTATTCTGGGTCCACCATGCCAAAGAAATGTCTTCAAGTAGTTGAAGCATGATCGAAGATCATCTTTAGCATCCTGAAATCCATGAAGAAGCTACAACAACACCAATTATGCATCCTGTCATGATTCTTCAATGAAAGATCCATAAAAAAAGCCTTAAACCAGTGTTGGTAAGGGTTTACTAGAGTGTATGATAGGATCCGATTACCAAGACAATACCAACTAGCCAAAACATGCTCATGGAGCATATAACACATGAAATCAAACACACTTCACTGATCCAAACATGTCGAAAGTGTCCAACAGATAGTCTCTTCTGTCGATAACACTAGATCGTCTACTGGTAGCCAAAACATGTATGTTGGTAACCATCCATGATAGTTAATGTTTACATCATTGACAAAACATCAATGTAACACATAATCAATTTATCCATAATGCCAACATGAAGGAATCTTCTTTGACAAACTCAAGACCAACTATGCATCCTTCTTATCAATTTCACAATCTTTATGTTGTCCTCTTACTTTAGTAGCCTTAGTTACATGGTATTATATTGTATAAAAATTATTAGGATCTATATCAGTTAGATCATTTTAATGTTTGTCCCCCCTAATCTAATACATTATGCCATGTACAATTGTGTAAATTTATCCCAATCATCCTTAGCTACATTACAATTATCAATATGAGCAAGAAGATCAACAAATTTTTTTTTTTCTAGAGTTCCAAGAGCCCTAGTAATTTTAATGAGCCAATGTAATTTAAATTAGGATCTATTGGTTCTATAATAGATCCATAAATATAGTAAATTATTCATTTTCCTATTAGTTTACTCTATGCATTTATTTTTCACATTTTATAATTATGTGGAGTTGAAAGAGGAAACATAGGATGACCCATGGCTAAAATTTGAAGATAAGAAAATAAAACTCAAAGCACAATCACACAACACAGCCACTCAAAAATATTCTATCAAACAACCCCCCCGCCCCTTAGAAAATCATTTGACACTTTATACTTAGTGTGATTACAATTACCACTTGTAAAAATGTCCTTGTCGTGCTTTGTGAAGTGTACCTGTACCTGCAACCACAATGCACTCAATAAATCATTACAAGCATGGTTAGAAGATTTAAATCAAAGAAAGACAAAACCATAGCTAATCAACTTATTGCCTCCTAGTAAATGTGAGTATGAAAAATGCTCTTACATCTGATTATGCATATTCTAGTGACTTGACTACACTTAGATGGAGGATTTGAATGATGAAAATGCATGATCTAGCAAGAATAGCATGATTAAGCTATATGATTTCATGATTATTCAATAAAATGAACTAAGATTAAGATGAAATTAAGCTAAAATTGAACATGATAACATTGCTAAGAAGCTAGATACCTATAGTAACATTGCATAAGATGATAATGAGGTGGGGATGCAAAAGTGATATGAAATTGGGACCCTTTGTGCTCCAAAATGAGGTCTATTTATAGGATTTCCAAGGCTAGGGGTGAGGTGGCAAGAATCAACGATCAAGATTGATCTAAAGATATCAATGGTTAAATTGGAGGAAGATGGAAAAGGGGGTTGGTTTAAAGGGAACATCTATCATCTCTATGGTGACAAGTGTCAAGAGGCTTCTAGAAGAGGTTAGATGAAAGGGAACACTTAATGACAATTGTCACAAGGTTCTAGAAGATTTTGAATGAAAGGGGACATGTGGGTAGGTAGAATGGGTTAGGTTAAGGAATGGTTAGGTTTAGGAGTGGTAGAAGTTAGGAGAATTTGAATTTAAAAATTCAAATAATAGGAAAAGGCTAATTAATTTCAACAGCTCATGATTGATTTATTTTAATTAATTAAAGGATTTAGAAGAAATGATTTTGATGGGGGAAATTAATTAATTTGAATTAATTAATCAAAGGGGTCAAATGAAATGAACCTATTAAATAAATCCTTAGATTTATTAATAAGTAGATGAAAATGGGATTTAATCAAATTGTTTAGTGAATTCAATTAAATTGGGGAGGGAGATTAATTAAATAATTTCTTATTCAATTAATTATCTTTAGACCATTTTTAGGTGTATACATGTTGCCCCTCTTTGAAGCGAGGTGTGACGATGCGTTGATTCAAAGAATAATCTCATTTTGATGCTGATATTGGTTTGATAGGATGCCCCAGCTCTTGATTGCTAAATTTTGTTATGATGATGCCCCCTTGGGAGATCAATTTAGGTAATTGATCTTTGGAGTTTTTGCGAGATTGATATCCCGATAGATTTGATTTAATTTGTGCAACTGTGGTTTGATGAAAGTGCAAGTTCTTCGATTAGCTTGATTGCTTAGATTGATAAGACTGAAAAATCTTGATTGATTAGATTGATAAGATCAAGATTCAGTCTGGTTTCAAGAAGGGTTCATCCTGTATAAGACATGATTCAGAATCGATTAGGTTTGTTTGATTGATTTGATTTGATAAGGTTGATTAGATAAAGAACTGACAGTTTGTTGATATCAAGTTGCTGAAATATTTGGATATGCTGATTGTTGATTTTGTTGAGGGAGATAACATAGGATTTTTGCTGGGTTGACATTATTTGAAGAGATATGAGTCATTAGTCTGATTGCATATACACTTGTGATGATAATTTGATGATTCCTATGATAGATTTAACCTTGGATAAAAGGATCTTGTATGATCCCATGCAAGAATGAAATGCAAGCTAAAATGCAAATGAGATGCAATGCGATGCAATCTATGACCGAACGAGTCACTGGATTATTTTTCTTTTTTGTCATCATTGAGCTTTTTGAGATGTGGGAAGTGAGTGCAAACATCGATGGTATAATTGAACCATGATGACCTAAGCACTGCTTTCTTGTATTTTGATATAGCAATTTAGCACAAGCATCAAGGTATAATTGAACCGAGATGACCTAAGTGTTACTTGCATAAAACCGGTGGTATTAATCATTTCAATATGCAAATCGGAAATGTCTTCAATGATATTCTGATGATCATGTCCCAAGACAAATTTTCACATATTAATGATTAATTTTTAGACAATAGACAAGAAAAATATCATGTTTCTTCCTTGTTCCTCTAGTCAATGACATCCTGGAGTCACTCAAAAATCATGATAGCGAAAAGCAATTATAGAAAAGTTGAACAATCATGTTATAATCATTATCCAAAAAATATTATCCATTGAAAAGTGTGTGATGTGCTTAGATTGATTTTTTGATAGCTTGATAGTTGATAGTTTGATCTCGTGTTCAATGTTGGATGTGTCTCAGTTTTCATTTGCTAAGAGTTTTCTAACTATCTGGTCTACTTGTTTGATTAAGCTCAAAATGATCAAGAGTTTGCCCCTAGCTAAGTGTATGATTTTGCCCTAAGCCTAGAAATAGGTTCATTATGATGTATCCAATGATCCAAACCATGGCAAGAAGTCACCTGGGATGCCTTCGTATGTACAAAGGCTTTATGATGCATATGAGTAGCACTGATGGAGGATGAATGCAAGCGGAAAGATTCATGAACTAATAGATGGAAGAGCCAGCCAACAGATAGTGCCTATTTGCTAGGTTTTCACAATCTATTTTTATTGCACTTTTTCTGAAATTTGTTTTCTTTTTTTTCTTCTTTCACTTTTTAAGATTTTTCTGTTTTTTCACTATTTTTTATTTTTCTAATTTTTTAGTGTTTTTTATTTTTTTTCTGCTTTTTCAGACATAGAATTTCTTTAGGTGCATGCTATTGATAGGTTTCTCGAGCTGATCTTTGTCCTATGTTGATAGCTGATATGCTCCTGACCCAAATACTATTGGGACCACAAATAGACCTAACCGGTTTGGTTCAAACTTTCCTTTCTTTTCTTGATCTGCCTGATTGTGTGGATTTTCCTTTAGCACTAGTTCCCCAACTTGAAAGAATCATGGTTTAACCTTGTGATTATAGCTCTTGCATAGTCTTTGTTGATATACCTTTAAATGATCAAAGGCATTTTGTCTTCGTTCATGAATCAGTTCTAACTCTTGCAGTCTAGATACTCGTTGTTCTTCATCTATGATGAGTCCTTTTAGTGATACACGTAGAGAGGGTATCTCTACTTTGATTGGTAATATGGCTTCTAATCCATATACAAGAGAGAAAGGTATGGTACCTGTCGGTGTGCAGATACTAGTGCGGTAGGCCCAGAGAGTAGGGTTTAGTTGAATATGCCAATCTTTCCCAGCATCATTCACTATCTTTTTGAGAATTTTTAGAATAGTTTTGTTAGATGCTTCTACCTGCCCATTTCCCTGTGGATAATATGGTGTGGAGAATCTATGCTGGATTTTGAACTTCTCACATAGCTCTTGTACATCATGGTTCTTGAATGGTCGCCCATTATCAGTGATAATAGTCACTAGTATTCCATAGTGACAGATGATATAATTCAAGATAAATGCAGCAATTTGTTTTCTTGTGATGTTGATGAGAGGTACAACCTCAATCTATTTTGTGAAATATTCAATAGCTACCAAGATGAATTTGTTTCCATTAGATGAAGAAGGATTTATCTTTCCTACTAGATCAAGACCCCATTGGCAGAAAGGCCAAGATCTTGCTAAGGCATGAAGCTCTTGTGCTAGTGCATGAATCAAGTTCCCATGGATTTGACATTGTTTGCATGTTCTTGCTATTTTAAAAGAATCTCATTCCATAGTCGGCCAATAATAGCCCAAGCGTATGAGTTTTTTCGAAAGGGTAAGACCACTTGAATGAGTGCCACAAATTCTGTTATGGACTTCATGTAAGGCCTTCTCAAATTATTCTTGTTTGAGACATCTTAAATACCATCTAGACCTCATTTAAATAGGGTATCTATGACGAGAGTAAAATGGGAGGATTGGCGATTAAAGTTTCTCTTTTGGTTCTTTGATAAGTCGGGAGGTAAGGTGTTGTCTTTCAGGTATGCGTAAGTTTGGCCATAGTGGGAGGAATCATGTCCAATAAGTTGACAGATGGTTTGGGAATTAGGACAATTAAAGGCAGGATGAAACAACTCTTCAACCAGGAATTCATAACATTGTTGATTTTCCTATGTCTGTAATAGAGAAGCAAGTGTAGCCATGGCGTCTACTACTTTATTATCATTTCTTGGAATCTGTTCAAAAGTTATTTCTACAATGTATTTCTTGAAATTATTCACCATCTTTTTGTAAGGCATTAGCTTTTTGTCCTTTGTTTGATAGTCATCATTGATTTGATTAATGACAAGTTGAGAGTCTCGAAAGACTTGAAGTTGTTTAATGTTCCATTCTATAGCCATTTTGATACCTGTTACCAATGCTTCATACTCTACTATATTGTTTGTACATGGAAAGCTTAATTTTTATGGTTTCAGGATTTTATGTCCTTATGGTGTGATAAATAGAATGCCTGCTCCTGATCCGTGCTATGTATATGACCCATCAAAGTATAGTTGCCATGCTTTTGTTGTGATTGTTAGGATATCAGCATCAGGAAATTCAATCTATAAAGGATGATCATCTTGAAGTGGTGTTTCTGCTAGTTGATCTACGATGACTTGTCCCTTGATAGATTTTCTATCAACATATTTGATATCAAACTCGCTTAGAATCATGACTCAATTTGCTAGTCATCCTGTCAATGTTGCTTTACTAAGTAAATACTTCAGAGGATTGATTTTATCTATCAACTTGATGGAGTGAGATAGTAGATAGTGTCATAGCTTTTGAGAAGAAAAAACTACTACCAAGCATGCTTTTTCTGTTGATGAATAGTTGACCTCATATCCCACTAGTGTTCTATTGATGTAGTAGATGGCTCGTTCTTTTCCTTCCTTATCCTGTTGTGCGAGAAAAACTCCCAATGATGCTTTGGTAGTTGATACATAGAGTTATAATGGCTTTCTTGGAATTGGTGACATTAGAATAGGTGGTTGGATGAGATATGCCTTGATCTTGTTGAATGCTTCTTCACATTGATGGTCCCATTTCAAATTAACATGTTTGTGCAATAGGTGAGTAAATGGTTGACATTTGTCTGCTAGTTGAGCCACAAATCTTCTAATTGATTGGAGTCTTCCTTGGAGTGATCTTAGTTGACTGATATTCTTGGGAGATGCCATTTCCATGATTTCTTTAACCTTAGCTGGATCTACTTCGATACCTCTTGCTGAAATAATGTATCCCAATAGCTTTCTTGAAGTAACACCAAAGGCGCATTTCTTAGGATTTAGCCTTAGCTTGTATTGTTCTAACCTGTCAAAGATATTTTCCTGTATCTCTATATGTTCTTCTTTGTTGTATGATTTAGCTAATATGCCATCCACATAGTCTTCCATGAATGTATGCATCATGTCATGAAATATAGTTGTCATAGCTCTTTGATATGTAGCACTTGTGTTATTTAATCCAAAAGGCATGACGTTCCAGCAAAAAGTACCCCATGGGCATGTGAAAGCTATCTTTTCTTGATTGTCAGGTGCTATTTTGATCTGATTGTATCCAAAGAAACCATCCATTAGAGAAAACATGGAGTGTCCAGCAGTTAAATCTACAATGATGTCGATGTTAGGCAAAGGAAATTCATCCTTTAGACATGCATTATTAAGATCTCTGAAGTCTTTGCATATTCTGATGCTTTTACATGGTTTTGAAATAGGAACAATGTTGGATACCCATTGAGGATATGCTATAGGTTTGATGAATCCGATGTCCAGTAATTTCTTTAGTTCTGCCTTGACTAGAAGAGCAATATACGGATGCATTTTTCTTAACTTTTGTTTGACTGGTTTGGCTCCTAGGATAACATTTAAGTGATGCATAATAAGCTCTGGATCTAACCCTAGCATGTCTGCATAGGACCAGGCTAAATTGATTTGCCTTCGTTTGAAGAATTCCACATATTGTTGCATTTCTACCTTTGATAAAGATGTTGTTGGATGAAGAATCTTTGGTTGCTTTATTGTGCCAATGTTAATTGCCTCTATTGGTTTGATCAAAATGGATGACCTTTCTAAATAGTGCTCAGGTAAAGTGTCAAATCTTCCATCTTTTGGTGCCTCGAGGAGGTTTTCATCATTAGATGCATCCTTTCTTTTTACTTTTTCTTGGTCTAATGTTGCCAAGAAATGATTTTTAGCATTAGACCTAATATTGTTTTCTTTATTTTCACTTTTGCGACTAGGAGATTTGGCACCCACTTGACTAGAAGATGCGTCGCTGAAATTCCTAGTGAGATTCGTTATAGGTTTGATTGTGTTAAGATATACAAATATGGCATGGTCATTTGGAAAGGTATCAATGGCAGTATGTCCTTCATTTTCCCAATCAATAAGCTTGGGGTGGATTAGAGGTAAGGGATCTTTAGATTGGTATTTTTCAAGGGTTTAAAGGGTCATGATAAATGTATCAAAATTTTTAGTATGTATGTCGATGTCTAGAATGATACGCTCATCAGAATGATCTCACATTAAAGTTCCTGATCATCCTCAGTTAAGTCCAAGTTAGCCAAATGTGATTCTAATTCAAGTGAACTAGTTCCCGACGTTTGTCTTGCATACATGTGAACTATATCAACTTATATATCTCCTTCAAAGAATTTTTCTTCAGTCACTTATTCAGAGTGATATGAATCCCATTCCCATGCATTATAATATGTATCACTTGCAGCCTATACTCTATAGATTTGGTCATATAACATTTCTTTTGCTTTTCTGGCTATACTTTTTCTTCTTTCATATTCAACCTCTTCAAGACTGAGATTGAGTTTTGTCAACTTTTTTATGAGTTCTCCTGGACTTATATTAGCTTATTTCTTTTTTTGATTGAGATTTAATGCTACTTGAGAGATGTTTTTAGTTTGTTTCTCTTATTGATTTGAAGCTTGCTTCTTTTGCCTTTTTGTGTTTGCTTGTGCTTATTGCTGAGCAGATTTTTCTTCCCTTTCAATTGCCAGTTGTTCTTGTCTATTTTCATATTCCTCTTGTTGTTGAGTAAAAGATGTGTCTTCTAATAGGGTGATTTCTCCATATCCCAAACCTATTTTTTTTGTAGTCTGCTGAGTATGAGGCTAAATAGGTTCTGAGATACCTTCTTTTCTTTTTCCTATAGGGCTTGTTCGAGTGTTTCCCATCCTTCGAAGAATGTTGAATCCTTTTCCATATTTTTCTGTAGGTATTCTGACATTGTTGACCTTTTGTTGAACTTCTTCATCTTTGTATAGTCATTATAGCACATCTTTATCTTTGATTTCCTCTGATAAGGTTCCAACACTAATGAATGCTCCATCAAATATTGGAAGATGTTTCACAATTGGTTGTTGTTTAGAGCTTGATGGTTTTCCCAAGGATTTAGGAGAAACTGGTAATTGTGATATTGAGTATTCTCCATTCCCTCAATCCTCTTAGCTACATTTGTTTTTCCATACTTGACAGAATAGAGGCAAATGATTTTTCCTTGGATTGTGTATTCGAAGATGTCGCTTCCCTGTTATGAGGAACAATTACTTCCTGAGCCATTTTTAGATTTCTACAATATTGGAATGGATTCGCATCTGCAGAGATTGTGATTTCTTGTCCTTTGTAGGGAAATTTGACACATTGATGATAGGTTGATGGGACAGCTTGCAAGTCATGTATACATGGTCTTCATAGGAGCACATTATATGATAGGTCCAAGTCTAGAACTTGGTATGCTATGTCTTTTTGTAGAGGTTGCACTCTGATTGGTAGTATCACAATTCCCTTGGAGGAACATTCTTCTTCATCATATGCTTTTATAGTGATCCTTTTCTGGACATCAACTGCATCTTTTGAATATCCTAAGGCTCGAACAACACTCATTGAGAAAATATTTAGGCCAGCTCCACCATCTATTAGAACATGCATAACTCTCATTTTGTGGATGAGGACTTCAATATGTAAGGGAGTGTTGTGAGGATGTTGCATGGACATGTCTTCTTCATCAGTGAATGATAAGCAATGAGGGGTTGTGAGGTGTCCCACCATGGTTTGAAATTGATCAATATCAATATATTTGGATATGGTTGTATCTACTAATGCTCGTTCAAGAATCTCCTTGTGTGCGGGTGAAAGTTTTAAAAGTTCCAAGATTGATATTTGGGCAGGTGCTTTCTACAATTGCTCCACTAGATTGTATTGTTTTGTTGTAGTGAATGATGTGTTTGTTATGGGACCAGGAAAAACAACTTTGGCTTTGCTTCTTGTAATAGCCTGAGCATGTTCTTGATTTTGTTTTCCTTTAACTACAATCACATTCACCACATTGTCATATGTATGAGCATACTTTACCTTTTCTTTACCCTTACCATTTTTCGTTGTTGATGATTCACCTTTCTCATAGTTTGGAAGCAGAGTTTTAAAGGTGGTATGAGATTAATTTGTTGTATGTCCATCCATAGTTATTACGACATTATCAATCATATCTTGTATGACATGTTTCAACTTTTGAGAATTATTTGTGAGATGTCCCTTGTTTCGAAGGAAATTGTAATACTGATTATCATTCCACCAAAGTGGTTTGATTTGAGGTTCGTAGTTCCTTTCTTTTGGTAAAATGACCAATTTTTTTGCGAGAAGTGTCTTTAGTGCTGATCCAAGGTGTTCACCAATGTTTGTGAATTGTCTTCAAAATAAAGTTTTGATAGTTTCTCTTTGGTGATTGTTGTTTTGTTGTGTTGCTGCTGAGTGAGTAGATAAGTTGAAAACTGGTTGTTTCAGTTTCACATTGTTGTTATCTACTATTCCATCATTGATGACATTTCGATTTCTATTCCAAAACTTTGGCTTATCATTGTGATTGTTGTTTTTGTTGTTGTTAGGTGGATGGACTCCTTCTTTGTATATTTTTAACTCACCCTTCTTTATCATGGCTTCTTCCATTCTGATTCCATTATCAACCATTTTTCCAAAGTTTTGATTTCCTTGCATTTTTTAAGTAATAACTCATTTGATCATTTAAGTTGTCAATGAATATGTCCATTTTTTTGTACTTTAGCAATGTACGAGGATACCATGATGCTAGCCATCTCCATCATTGTAAGAATGTCATGAAGGGTTCTCCACTTTTTTGTTTAGTGTTACATAGGTCTAGCATTGTTACTTCATGTTGTATGTTGTATGATTATTGTGAAACAAACTTATCCACTAACTCTAAAAATGATCTAATTCCAGGTGTAAGTTTGGAGAACCATTCCATAGCTAGTCTAGTTAAGCTTTTCAGAAATAGTCTCATTAAGTAGGTATCCTCATGTGCAAACTCCATACTCATTGTGCAAAATTCTCATATATGATCTTGAGGGTTGGTGCTTCCATCATACTTTTTGTATCTAGGAGTTTCAAAACCTATAGGAAATGGTATCATGTTTAGATTTCTATCAAATGGATAAGGACATATTTCTTGAAGTGAGTATCATCTAACATTTCCTCTTTGCATCTCTTGGATTTGTGTTTGCATTGCTTGCAGTTGTTGTGTGAGAGTTATGATAGGATTATAAACATGATTTGTTCTTGCATGACCATGATTTTTCATTCTAGGAGGATTGGGATTTCTTCTTGTTTCATCTCTAGCTCTTCTTGTATCCTCATTGAATTGAATGTTATTCAGGATTTCTACTTCATCTCTTCTAGGTATGTTGGTTTCTTCATTGGTTCTAGTGTTATTGGGAATTGATGTGTCATTCATGCGGAGACCAAAGATGTCCTCATATTGCTCGTTATTAGGAGGAGGGTCATTTTTCTTTTGTGTCAATTTATTCACATCAAAATCTTGGGGGAGTGTAGCACCAGATTTGGCTAACATTAGAAAGTATTTTTCTTTTTCTTCCTCCAACAATTTCTGCATAAATTTGTCGAATTGGGGATCTTTCTTGATGTCTCTGATGTTTTGTTTTGTTATTTCTTCTTCAACTTGTATTTTATTTTCATTTTCCATGGTTATGTTTGTTTCCAATGTTTTGATTTCAGTTTCTACGATCTTTTGTCTCTGAGCTCTAGTTAGAACGGACATACATGTGTATTATTTTTCTAGTATTCGATTGTCCAAAAGGTTGTTTCGGGTAAGTGATCAATAGTCGATTTCAAGGCAATAGAGTGATATGACACTAAAAGAGAATTCAAGTGTTTAAAAGTTTGCAAGTTTTTTGATCTTCGGTTTAGGAGTGCAATGATGATGATTTGATAAGAACCAAGTCCAGTAGGAATGATATATCCTACAATGTGGGACAAGGTTATCCTAACCAAACATTTAAGTTTTGTGATAAAGGATGATTGATCCTGATAAGAAACTATGTTTGAGTGATCAGTTTATCAAAGAGGGTGATAATGCACTTTGAGATGTTTGGATCTTGAACTTGTTGGGGGTGAGCACTTTGAAAATCTTAAGGTGTATATTTTCTAAAGTCCAATTTTGATGGGTGATAACTTGATCAAGCAAACCAAGCAGACAATCTAAAAATGGATTGACAGATAACAGGTGTTTATATTTATTGCAAAGTGATCAGGCATAAATGATAAATCTTAAAAAGGCATGCAGGACATAGATCTGGACTGATAGATGCAGAGTTTCATATGACATACGATTCAACTTAGGATGACACAAGATACATAGTCATACAACAGAATAGAGTTTTCATATAAACAACAACAACTCATACGTCTTGGGATTATAGACCATATGACAAAACACCTATCTTGTACAACACAGGATAGAAAATAGTATGACAAATAATTTTATACAAGTTAACTCATCTGACAAAGATTATGACTCATGCTACAGAGAATTACAGCTCGTGTGACAAGTTGCAAAGAATGATAAAAAGTGTTTGTTTTGCTGATTTTGATCTTTGAATTCTGATGATGTTTTGCTGATATTTTCCAGTTTTTAGGTGTCTGATTTTCTCATTTAGGGATGAATAGACAGCAAACACATGATGTGATAATTGACTCCCAATCAAGCTAAACCCTAAGGAAGTTGGCTGAGAATGAAAACCTTTGCTTGCTGACTTAGGTACACACACAATAGCTAATCAGAATACAACTGCTGAGTCTCATGCAATGGATTCTCAACTCCGTATTATCCAACTCCAAATGCTAATGGGGGCACGTTATGGCAAATGTCTTGGGAGAGTTACTATCTCTCTTGTGCAAAGATTATCACCCTTTCGGAGATGAATGGGCTAGCTTCTATTTTAACTAGCACTAGTAAGGGATCCGTTCAGTGCATTGGGGTATAAAGTCAATTAAGATGCCTCCCAGCCTTGAAAACCAAGGTTTGATATACCGGAAGGTACGGAGGAGAGCTATTCTCGAGCACTATCATTGCTTTCATTTTCATCAAAAACACATTTGTTTTATTGTGGGTTGGATTACTTGGCATTAGCCATTCCCACTTAGGTCGTTCCCCTCTCACCAGCCTTAAGGGCTAAGAGTTAATAACTCCTTAGGAGGGCAGGCCTGCTAAAGAAATGCACTAATGAAAGCAAAAGATGAGTCTAGCTTTCTAATCAGCTAAGAAAGGTGATAGCATACTAGCCTATCATCAAAGACACATAAGACATGATAGTTCATTTCCTTTAGCCAAATTGAAGTGTGCCTAGAAATCTTAAAGAATATACAATATTTAATCAGATTCATAGGCAACCTGCAAAATAGATCCATTAGTAGTCATGATTGTGTTTTGAATTTGTCTTTGACAAGCGTCCTACAAAAAAGAGTTAGGCTGCCAACAATCTCACAAACTAGTTAGGGTTAGCATTAGTAAAATTCAAATTAAAATTAGAAAACCCTAACATGCAGTCTATTAAAAATCACAGAGCTAGAGACTCGTACGACACAGATTTCTAGTTAGTACGACATAAATTTAGATCTCGTACAGTATCCAAAATAGGCTCGTATGGCATAGGATCAACCTAGTACGAGTAAATAATTTGCAAGAAATAGACTCGTACGACAGAGCTTTAGACCTAGTACGAATAAAGAATTTGCAACATAGAAGCTCGTACAACACAAAATTATACCTATTATGAGTCAGGATGAGGTATTGCCCTAGGCTGAAAGGAATTTCATACGATCTGAAAAGGCAACTCATATGAATATCTGAACTAGAGCCGGACAGAGATGAAGTTTGTTGAAGATTAAGAGGCCAAAAGTGATGATTCCGGCCCCATGGTGGGTACCAAAATGTCGTGCTCTATGAAGTGTACCTATACCTGCAACCACAATGCACTCAATAAATCATTACAAGAATGGTTAGAAGATTTAAATTAAAGAAAGACAAAACCATAGCTAATTGACTTATTGCCTCCTAGTAATGCGAGTATGAAAAATGCTCTTAGATCTGATTATGCATATTCCAATGACTTGACTATACTTAGATGGAGGATTTGAATGATGAAAATGCATGATCTAGCAAGAATAGCATGATTAAGCTATATGATTTCATGATTACTCTAGAAAATGAACTAAGATTAAGAAGCAATTAAGCTAAAATTGAACATGATAACATTGCTAAGAATGATAAACTAGAAGCTAGATGCCTATATTAACAATGCATAGGATGATAATGAGATGGGGATGCAAAATTGATATGAAATTGGGACCCTTTGTGCTCCAAAATGAGGTCTATTTATAGGATTTCCAAGGTTAGGGGTGAGATGGCAAGAATCAATGGTCAAGATTGATCTGAAGATATCAATGGTTAAATTGGAGGAAGATGGAAAAGGGGGTTGGTTTACAGGGAACATCTATCATCTCTATGGCGACAAGTGTCAAGAGGATTCTAGAAGAGGTTAGATGAAAGGGAACACTTACTGACAAGCGTCACAAGGTTCTAGAAGATGTTGGATGAAAGGGGACATGTGGGTAGGTAGAATGGGTTAGGTTTAGGAATGGTTAGGTTTAGGAGTGGTAGAAGTTAGGAGAATTTGAATTTAAAAATTCAAATAATAGGAAAAGGCTAATTAATTTCAACAACTCATGATTGATTTATTTTGATTAATTAAAGGATTTAGAAGAAATGATTTTGATGGGGGGAATTAATCAATTTGAATTAATTAATCAAAGGGGTGAAATTAAATGAACCTATTAAATAAATCCTTAGATTTATTAATAAGTAGATTAAAATGGGATTTAATCAAATTGTTTAGTGAATTCAATTACATTGGGGAGGGAGATTAATTGAATAATTTCTTATTCAACTAATTATCTTCAAACCATTTTTAGGTGTATATAGTCCTAAGATACTTTTTTATTTCAATTCTTAAAACTTTCATAATAAGGTGAAGATGAAATTGTAATGAACATGCAAAACATCAAATCTGATCTACACAATATAATTTCCAAAATATACCAAATAAAGCTATATGTTGAAAGTATAAGGTTTAACATTAATTACAACAAATCAATAACACCACTATGAAGTACACAAAAAATTATGCAATTCTAATTAAAAATCACCCAAAAACAAGTATGTATGAGATTGAATGGATCCTTGAAAGCTTTAAAAATTGATACCACTCAACAAAACCTATCACAAATTGATTTTTTTTTAAAAATTGTTCATCAAAACAAAAAATTATCTTTGCCATTGACTAGAGAACAAAATATTAGGTCAAATACAATAAAAGTTCTCAAATAAAGGAGTCTTAATGATTGATATATGCCCTCTCGAAGTTTTCCTTGAAATTTAAAAATTACATTGGAGAAAGGGGGAAAGATTAAAAAGACCCTCCTAATGTCATATTGATGTCAATGGGGCATATTACTATGATCAATTAAATGAAATATTTTCATTAAAAGCAAATTTTCAAACTTTGCAAGATTCCCTAAAAATATTCGTGGGTAAGGTTTGTTAGTGTGTGGGGTCATTGGATTTATTAGTAGTGAATGCATGATTTCCATGTGGTAGTTGGTGGGGTCATCCAAGTACAACCATCTTGCTCCTTTACAACCCATAGGCCTTCAGAAGAATTATTTATTTGAAAATTTAAAAAATCTTCACAATTAAATAAAAGATCTAATTATTTTTTTACAAATAAGAATCATAAAAATATTTATTTATTTATTTAATTTTGTACATATGCTCGAGGGTCAATGTCTTGCCCAAGCAAATTAATTTTTCCTTTGAAACAAATTTCTTAAAAATGGATCAATTTATATTAAAAAATGATCTCTCTTAGTCTCATGACCATGGCGGTAAGGTCCTTAATGATAAAAATACTCTAAAGTAATAGCTACCTCATAGATTTGGCAACCACCTTCAAACTTAAAATCCTTGTAGATTTGTCCTCCAATTTCCAATTGGGACAAAACAAAAGGCATGTCTAGATTTCTCTATAACTTTGGATGTAATGGTGAGCTAAGATTTAATGTAACAAGCCCCCATAGTGCAGCTCCAATACAAATGCAAATTCAAAACCCTCCAACAATATGGTGTTTCTATAACACATTTCTAATTCTCAAGGTCATACAAAGACACGAGAGAAGATAATACTTATTATTTCTAGAAAATACAAGATTTTTATCATTAAAGATCTTTCAAAAGACTTTCTAAGATAAGTCAACTTGCTCTTATATCATGTAACATTTGGCTATTGAGATACCTATTGGCCATTTGGAGGAATTGATTATGTGTTGCACTGATGTTTTGTCATTGATGTCAACACTAGATGTTTGGATTCTTTACTGACACCTTTCTAGTCCCGATAGGTTGAGTGGTTTCTGGTTGGTTTAGATTTGGCATAATCTAGTAGGCTCTGGTATGGTTTGGTTATGGAATTGGCATATTCATGATACTCATATTCATATTTAGTAAGTTGGTTTTGGTTTGGTGATCGTATGCTATCCTTCTCGCTTGGAAGCCTGGTTTTTGGTTTTGACGAGGGTTTCACCAATAAAGCTTTTGATGAAGATATTTGATGATATGCATAAGTGGTGTTGGTGTAGCTTTTGGTGGAGATTTAGGATGTTGTTGGTGATCATGTTCAAGAATTGGCAGATAGAGATCATTGCTTTAGCGTGTGGACCTATATTGGGTCTCGTTTGATCTAGGTTATGGACCGTCTTAATGTAACTTGTGGAATGGACCTCTCGATATGTTTTCGGGATGTCTTATGTGTTGGATATTATTTGTTTGGTCTAAGGCCGACATGTTTTGTAATTATGTATTTGGTTTATTGTCTGGTGGCTGACCTGATTGTTTATGGTCGAGGGTTTGTATATATATGATGTAAGATCTCATTATAGATCATCATAGGTATAAGGTCAGGGAATGGATATGGATATGTAATGTGCAAATAATGTAATATCATTCTGGTAGAGGATTTGGTCAATAATTGGAGATCGGATTGGGTTTATGTAAGAGGATTTATTCCTCTAGTATTGAGCTTAACTGAAACTCTACTCAGGCATAGGAGATGCTATCTTTACAGTTCAAACACTTCTTCTAGATTGTAGTTTGGATTTATATGTAGCTAGCGAGACAATATTGAGTATTATTTGACTATGGGTAGGCTTCCCACCATGATTTTTCCCTTTATCGGGTTTTCCATGTATAAATCTTGGTGTCATGTGGATGGTATTTATTTTGTGATTATTGTTTGTGCTTAATTGGTTTAACTTATATTCCGGTATTTGGTTTAAGCATTCTGGTATTAATGCTTGAGTTCCAGTATTAAATTTTTAATTGCTAAATGTTTTGGCAATCTATGACACAACTGATTCACCCCCCCCCTCTCAGTTGTCTTCTAGTTATTTGAACTATCTAACAATTGGTATCGGATCTTTGGTCCTCTTTACAGAAAGCTTAACCGCTTGAGGAAGATCCTATGGCAACTAATAGTTCAAGTTCATCCAGTTCATCTAGATCTATCTTTCGAAGAGATATCCCTAGGCTTGATGGAACAAATTACATAGTATGGAAGATTCAGATGGAGACTCATCTTAGATATCTTGGCAAGGAGATTTGGGAGATCACACAGAATGGTGTTATACCTCATAATCTGGCATCTGGCAATCCTCCTCCAGAAAACTAGATAAGGAGCTTGAGAATGATTGTAGAGAAATAAAAGCCCTCTTGTGTGCACTTTCTAATCAGAAAATAATGGGATTTACTGACAAATCATCTGGAAAGGCTATATGTGATAAGTTGGAGACTCTTATTGAAGGTGACCCTATAGTGAAGATTGCTAAACTTTATGGTTACCAGGTGAGATATGAAAACCTAAAGATGGAGAAATATGAAAGGATTACTATTAGGATAACCAGTGAACAACTGAGAGGGGGGGCATGAATCAATTGTTAACAGATTACAATAATTAATCCACAACACAACCTTAAACTAGAGCACGTAATAACTAAATATCGGTAAAGCACAAACAGATACCGATAAATAATGAAACTCAACAATAAACCAGATAATCAACAAAATGTAACCATATCACATAACACCAAGTTTTCTACATGGAAAACCTAGTAAAGGGAAAAACCATGATGGGAAGCCTACCCATAGTCAGATGATACTTTTGTAGAAAGTATGTGATACAATGAGGGGCCTGCACATGCAGGAAGGCACACTGCCTAGAGAACACTTCTCATTACAAAAGAGTCTCACTGACTACAGAGAGGTTAAAACCACCTCAAGATAATGGACAACAATCCATTAGAGTAAACTGCCAGAGATAACATCTACCATGCCTAATTACAGTCTCGGTTAAGCTCAAAACTAGTGGTCTTTGACCACTTCCTTAATCCCAATTCGATCCTCAATGATTGACCAGAACCTCTTCCTGAATGATATTACAATATTCACACATTACATTCCATACCATTGATCTACAAAGAGACCTTACATCAATTTATACCAACCCTAAGACCTAAACCAATTAGGTCGAACATCTAAAAGATATTACAATAAGATCATTAAATAAATCCATATTACAATGATATGCCATGTCGGCTTTAGACCAAAAAAACATTAACCAATCCATAAAACATCCCAGTAACATGTAGAGAACACGTTAACATGATACTGATCCATAACCTAGATAGGCACCATACCTATTCTGAGTCCACCATGCCAAAGTGACATCTCTAACTGATTGAAGCACAATCAGAGAACATCTTCACCATCCTGAAAGCCACACCAACACCACTTTTGCATCCTGTCAAGAATTCTTAATGAAAGTTCTACTGGTAGAACTTTGAACCAATGCTGGTAACCAAAACTTGTCTGTCGGTAACAACTAGTGTCGGTAGCCAACCATAATAGCTATTGTTGACATCAATGACAAAACATCAATGCAACACATATCTAATTCCTACAAAATGCCAACAATCTCCCCCTTTGGCATTGATGGCAACACTAGATGTGAAAAACATCTAAGTACCAAGAAATTCCAAACAAGTCTTCCCCAATGGAAGACAACCAACAAACTCCCCCTTTGAATAATATCTCTATAAAGTTCTAAAATTTCCTTTTTCACATTAGTATCTCTCTCCCTTTGACATCAATATCATAGATATGACAAAAATATCAAAGCAATAATGTAATTCCCTAAAACTCAAAGCTGACTACTCCCCCTGAGTAGTAGCACCACTTCATCAGTATCAGAATGAATAGTATCTCTAATAATGCATGTCAGATTGATGCCAAGCTACATCAATCAAGTCTCTGTCAGAGGGGCAGAAACCCCCAATTTGTCTCTCAAATACTCAAGTGATTCTTTAGCTAGCAATTTAGTGAATATATCTATAATATTCTCTTTAGTGTTCACATAAACCAGTTTGCTTCCTTTTCTTCTACCTTATCCTTTGAGAAAGTTATAGTTTATTGTTATGTTCTTAGTCTTAGAGTGAAATACCAGATTCTTAGACATGTCAATAGCTGTAGAATTATCATAGTAGATAACTGTCGGTTCACTAAATTTTACCCTAATATCCTTCAACATTTGCTTCATCCATAAGACCTGAGTACAATTAGTTGTTGCTGCAACATATTCAGCTTCTGCAGTAGATAAATAAATGCATGACTATTTTTTACTGATCCATGAAGCCAGTTTCTTTCCAAGAAAGCAAGCTCCACCAGAAGTGCTCTTCCAGTCATCAGTATCTCTTGCCCAATCTAAATTTGTATATGCACACAAAATGAAGTTGTCATCTCTAGAATACCATAAGCCAAACTCAGTTGTGCCTTGTAGATACTAGAATATCCTCTTTACTATAGATTCATGATTTTGATTAGGATTAATTTGATATATTGAAACAATATTCACATCATTCATAATATCTGGTCTAGTTTGAGTTAGATATAATAGGACACCAATCATAGACTTATGCCTTGTTGGATTTACTAGTGCAGATATATAATTGATAGATAATTTCTCACTTGTCACCATAGGGTTACTTACCAGTTTGGAATTATCCATACCAATCTTCTTCAACAATTCCCTTAGATACTTAGTTTGACAGATAAAGATGCCTTTGTCAGTCTTAGTAATCTGTAAACCTAAAAAAAAAATCATTTCATCAATTATGGACATCTCAAATTTATTTTTCATGTTGTTAGCAAATTCCATGCACAATTTATCTTCTCCTCCGAAAATGATATCATCAACAAATACTTCAATAATAAATATTTCATCATCAGTAATTTTTTAATACAAGTTACTGTCAGCACTGCCTTTAGTAAAACCAAGCTTCAAAATATATTTATCCAACCTTGCATACCAAGCTCTGGGAGCTTGTTTCAATCCATATAATGCTTTCTTTAACCTACAAACCATATCCTTATCATCTAGCAGTGAAAAACCATCAGGCTTCTCAATGTATACCTCTTCTTTAAGTTCACCATTCAAAAATGAACATTTAACATCCATTTGATAAACCTTATAGTTTTTATAAGTTGCATAGGCAAGAAATAGTCTAACATCTTCAATTCTAGCTACAGGTGCAAAAGTTTCACCATAATCAATTCCTTCCTTTTGAGAATATCCTTTAGAAACCAATCTAGCCGTGTTTCTTATAACTTGACCATCCTCATTCAGTTTATTTCTAAAAACCCATTTAGTTCCAATAACATTCTTATTTTAGGTCGGGGAACTAAAGTCCAAGTTTCATTATTCCCTATCTGATCTAATTCATCTTCCATAGCCTTTAACCAATATTTATCTTTACAATCTTCAATAACAGTTGTCAGTTCAACTTGAGAAATAAGACATACCTCTTCATTTACTAGTCTCCTTTTATTCATAACTCCCTTGTTCCTATCTCCAACTATTTGATCTTCAGAATGGTTTAATCTTACATACCTTGGAGTCTTCTAAACTTCAGGTTCACTGATCTGGTCATCAATCACAGTTGAGTTTTCTGACTGTGCCAGTTTAACAGTTTCAGTGTCTTGTGTTGTTTGAGCAATTGTTGGTTTAGTTATGATCATTTCCACTATCGGTTCCCTATCATATGATATAGAATGATTTATTTATTTCTCATCCACTTTCACATTTGCACTTTCCACAATTTTTTGCAATCTTTTGTTATAACATCTATATGTTTTGCTTTGATTAGAATAACCAAGAAATATTACTTCATCAAATCTAGGATCAAAATTTCCAATTGAATCATCCCTTTTGATATAACATTTACTTCCAAAAATTATGAAATATTTAACAGTAGGTGTATGTCCAAACCATAATTCATAAGGAGTCTTACCAGTTTCACCTTTGATGTGAACTCTGTTGAATGTGTAGACTATTGTACTCACTGCCTCTCTCCAGATGTATGAGGCAATTGGGCTTCCATTATCATGGTTCTTGTTGTATCCAAAATGGTTTTGTTCTTTCTTTCCACCACTCCATTCTGCTAAGGAGTCCTAGGTGCACATAACTGTCTCCTAATTCCATTTATCTCACAATAACTATTAAATACATGAGAAGTGAACTCACTTCCTTGATCTGATCTTCAACATTTGATTTTCAATCCATTTTCAATTTCTAATTTTGCTTTAAAGATCTTGAATTTCTCAAAAGCTTCAAACTTCTCCCTAAGAAAATTCACCCATGTTAGGAATCGAAAGGATAACTGAGAGGGGGCGTGAATCAGTTGTCAATGAATTTCAACCCAATTATAAATTAATCCAACATAATACTTAATACCGATAAACCAAACTTAATGTTGGTTAACAGATTAGCAGTTAATATCCATACCGGTGAAACTTAATGTATGAAATAGAAAGATAAACAACATCCACAACACATAACATAGATATTTTTGACATGGAAACCCTATGAAGGGAAAAACCACAGTGGGAAACCTTACCCACAATCAGATGATACTACTATAGATAGTATCTGTATTCAAATGGGGACTGCACATGTAGAAAGGCCAACTACCTAGAGCACATTGCTCAAATGGGATTCACAATGACTAAAGTAGGATGGTTAAATCCTAGAATAATGTACTGCTTCAAAGTGCATCTTCAATGCTAGATTTAGTACTAGTTTAAGCTCTGATAAATACCTCCAAACCTTCCTTTAACCTTCAAATGATGTCTGCTTGATTTTCTCTATGATCTGCTCATATGGCCTTCAATATTCGTACATACCATGACCATACTATTATTCCACACTTCATCTCACAAATAAGATCTTACATTTATACAGAACCTAAGACCAAATGTGTAGGTCAGCTCACTAAGAATATTAAAATTAAATCAATTACAAATAAGTCTTGATGCGATACAACATGTCGGCTCAATACATTTACAACAATATCCAATCAATAAATCATCTCCATAATGTGTCGTGCTGATCTAGAATAGATAATGTATACTGGTCCATAACCTAGACTTATCTACCAGTAATAGCAAATATGTCAACCTGATTAGACCAGTAACCAAAACACTAAAACCAAGTATCCAAACCATGTCTTATACATAACCCAGTGATTTCCAGATGATAACAAGTCATCATCTATGTCGGTGAACCATATAACCTGTCAGTAAGCATATATTGGTGACTGTACATAAGTCACTGACCTTCCCGGTGAATACAATTTGTTGGTTTAACAGTAAATCAACAATGTAGATCTCCAGAAGGATAAGTGTTGACATCAATGACAAAACCAATGCAATGCATCCATAATACCAACAATCTCCCGCTTTGGCATTGATGGCAACACTAGATGGAAAAACATCTAAGTGCCAAAACAGAATTGCAAAAACTAAAAGCCAATGATCTCCAAAATAGATCAATGCCAGAAATCAAAACCAAAATACAAAGAGTATATATCTCTCCCCCAATGAATAATCCCTACCCCAAAGAATTTTTTTCCATAGATATCTCTCCCCCTTTGACATCAAATTCCAAAGCAATTAAGAATAAATACCAAAACATATAGCCAACTACTCCCTCTAAGAAGTAGCTCTCCTCCATCAAAGCCAGAAAAAAGATTTCTCTGTTAGTTTCTATCAGTTTGATGCCAATCTCCAATCATCTAAGTTTCTGCTGGTGAGGTTATTACCCCAAGCTGACCTTTGATATATTCAAAGGTTTCCTTAGGCAAAGGCTTTGTAAAGATATCTACAATCTGCTCTTTAGTATTCACATAAACCAAACTTACTTATTTTGCTTCAACATTCTCTTTCAGAAAATTATATTTGATAGAAACCTGCTTTGTATTAGAGTGAAATACCGGATTCTTTGATATATCAATTGATGTTGAATTATCACAATAAATTATTATTGATTCTTTGCATTTTACCTTTATGTCCTTCAACATTTCCTTAATTCATAATACCTGAGTACAATTAGTTGTTGCTACAACATATTCTGATCCTACTATAGATAATGATGTACAACTCTACTTCTTTCTTATCCATGAAATCAATCTACTACCAAGAAAGAATGTACCACCAGTGGTACTCTTTCTGTCATCTACATCTCCTACCCAATTTGCATCGATGTATGCACATAAATCAAAATTTTCATCTTTAGGATACCAAAAGCCAAGATTTATTGTGCCTTGTAGATATCAAAAAATCCTTTTTACTGCTAATTCATGATTTTCTTTAGGATTACTCTTAAACATTGAAACAATACATACTGCATTCATTATATCAGGTTTGGTTTGTGTCAAATACAGTAAACCTCCAATCATAGATTTGTATCTTGTCAGATTAACAGGAGCTAAATCATCCTTCAATGTCAATTTATTAGTTGTAGTCATAGGAGTACTTATTTGTTTAGAGTTTTCCATACCAAATTTCTTCAGTAGTTCCTTCCCGCATCTTGTTAGCAAAGTCCTTACACAATCCATCTTCTCCTCCAAAAAATGATATTATCAACAAAAACTTCAATAACCAAGATGTCATCATTAGTCACTTTGTAGTATAAGTTGATGTCAACATTACATTTAGTGTAACCAAGCTTCAAAAGATATTTGTCCAATCTAGCATACGAAGCTCTAGGAGCTTGCTTCAATCCATACAAAGCTTTCCTTAATCTACAAGCCATATCTTTATCATTTGTCAATGAAAATCCATCAGGTTGTTCAATGTTCACTTCCTCTTCAAGTTCACCATTCAGAAATGTACATTTTACATCCATCTGATATACTTTATAGTTCTTATGATCTGCAAAGGCAAGAAATAATCTAACTGCCTCAATTCTAGCTACAAGTGCAAAGGTTTCATTATAATCAATTCCCTCCTTTTGTGAAAATCCTTTACAAACTAATCTGTCTTTAGGTTGGGGAACTAATGTCCATGTATTGTTCTTTTCAATTTGTTCTAATTCATCTTCCATTGCTTTTATCCAATGTTCATCTTGACATGCTTCAATAACAGATGCTGGTTCAATTTGAGAAATTAAGTATACCTCTTCATTTGCTAGTCTTCCTCTTGTCATAACACCTTGATACTTATTCCCAATTATCTGATTTTCAGAGTTATTCAGTCTTACATACCTGGGTTTATTCACATGTTGTTGTTCTTCAGTCATTGTGGAATTCTTTGATGATGCCAGTGTGACTGCATCCACATTTTGTACTGGTGCAATCTGTATTGGTTCTTTTATGATCATCTCAACTGTTGGTTTAGAATCTACGGACCTTAAATTTCCTCTAAAGTGTTCATCTATCTTCACTTTAACACTTTCAATGATCTTTTGCAATCTTTTATTATTCTTTCATCACTTCTAGGATCAAATTTACCAACATACTCATCTCTCCTAATATAGCATTTTCTTCCAAATATTCTTAGGTATTTAAGAGTATGAGTATTACCAAACCATAGTTCATAAGGGGTCCTACTGGTTTCACCTTTTATGTGAGCTATGTTGAAAGTGTAAACCACTATATTCACTGCTTCTCTCCAGTACATATGAGGTAGATTTGTTTCCAATATCATGCTTCTAGCTACTTCCAGAATAGTTCTATTCTTCCTTTCCACAATTCCAATCTGTTGAGGTGTCTGGGGTGCTGATAGTTGTCTTTTGATTCCATTCACTTCATAGAATGAAAAAAAAACTAAGATGTAAATTTTCCTCCTTGATGAGATCTCAAACATTGGATTTTCTTATCAGTTTTATTCTCTGCCATTGCCTTATATAGCTTAAATTTTCCAAAAGCTTCTGATTTCTCCCTGAGAAAAGTAACCCAACACATTCTAGAATAATCATCATTAATTAGCATAAAATATCTATCTCCCTATAGACTTCTTGCTCTTGCTGGACCACACAAGTCAGTATGAATTAAATCAAGAACATTATTAGATTTCTCAAAAATACTCTTAAAAGTTGTTCTAACATGCTTTCCCATTTGACATTCCTTACATATCGGATTATGAGGTTTCACAATCTTAGGTAAATCCTTTACTTTCTTAGTTGAACTGATATTTACAATGCAATCAAAATTTACATGATAGAGTCTCTTATGCCATAACCAACTTTCATCAATATGTGCAATCAAACATATTTTATCACTGTTATTCAAATGAAAGATATTACCTTTAGTCTGATTACTAGTTGCAATCTCCAATCTAGTTCTGTTTCTGATTTTGTATTTTCCATTTTTGAATTGTAACTGAAATCCCTTTTCAACTAATTGACCAACACTCAAAAGATTATGCTTCAAACCTTCAACATAATAAATATTGTCAGTATTGTGCTTACCATCCAAAGATATAATGTCTTTTCATTTGATTAAACAGGCTTTATCATTGCCAAATCTTACTAGACCTCCATTATATTCTTGAAAAGATAAGAATTTACTTTTATCACCAATAATATGATGTGAACATCCACTATCAATGATCCATTCATCATTTTCTTCAATTTTAGCTACCAGGGCCTACTCTACCGGTTGGACAGTAGGTGTCAGTTGATCTTCTTTTATTGCAACAAATTCCTATCCATTGTCTATTGGTTCTTCATCAGAATCATCTGTAACTCCTTCATCAACATAATAACATTATTTATCTTTGTTCTTCTTGAATATGTATCTCTGATATTCAGGGTTAGGCTTATATGTCATTTTAGCTTCCTCTCTCAATCTTGCATGTCTATTAGGACATCTACATGCTATATGATCAGCTTTATTGCAATTAAAGCATTTAAATGGTGCTTTACCTTCATAATTACTTCCAACTAGACCTTTAGGCATCTTCCTTGCAAATAGTGCTTCAAGTTCTTCCAGTTCTTCATTTTCCTTCCTGATAGTTTCAAGTTCTTTTGCATAAAGTGCTTTCCAATCAGATTTGTCAGATGATGATGCTCTGAAAGATAAATTTGTCTTAATTGTAGCAACATGACCAAATTCCTCAAGCTCAAATGCTGAAAGTTTTCCAACCAAGGTATCTCTAGATACTGATGTATTAGGCATTGTTCTCAACTCATTAATAGTAGTTACTTTCATTTTGTAAGTCGGTGGCAAAGCTCTTAAAACTTTAGAAACAATTTCATCTTCACTTAAGGATCCTCCACAACATTGTATTCCTAAAAAAATTTCATTAACTCTTTCCATAAAAGCAGAAATTCTTTCCTCTTCTTCCATTTTCAAATTTTCATACCTGACCCGGTAACATTTCGGTTTTCCAATTTTGACAGTGGTATCTCCTTCATTCAATGTTTCCAATTTATCCCAAATAGCTTTAGTAGTAGACCGGTCTGATAATCCCATAATTTGTTGATCTGATAATGTGCTTAGAAGTGCTTCTCTTGCTTTGCAATCATTCTCTTGATCCTTACCCAATGTTGGTGGATTAGGTTGAATCGGAGTAGGACCAACATAGCCATTCTTTGTAACTTCCCATATGTTTCTTCCAATGCAATTCAAATGTGTCTCCATTCTGATTTTCCATATACCATAGTTAGTTCCATCAAGTTTAGGATTGTCCTTCCTAAAAATGTTCGTTGCCATAGGATCTCCTCAAGCTATTAGACTTCTGCAAAAAGAGGACTTAGCTCTGATGCCAATTGTTAGGAACCAGAAGGACAACTGAGAGGGTGGGTGAATCAGTTGTCAATGAATTTCAACCCAATTATAAAAATGATACTACTACATATAGTATATGTATACAAATGGGGTCTGCACATGCAGAAAGGCCAACTGGCTAGAGCACACTGCTCAAATGGGAGTCACAATGACTATTGTAGGATGGTTAAATACTAGAATAATGTATTGCTTTAAATTGCATCTGCAATGCTGGATTTAGTACCGATTTAAGCTCTGATAAATACCTTCAAACTTCCTTTAACCTTCAAATGATGTCTCCTTGATTTGCTCTATAATTTGCTCATATGATCTTCAATATTCACACATACCATGACCATACCAAAATTCCACACTTCATCTCACAAATGAGATCTTACATGTATACAAAACCTAAGACTAAATGTGTAGGTAACTAAGAATATTACAATTAAATCAATTACAAATAAGTCTTGATGCGATACAACATGTCAGCTCAATACATTTACAACAATATCCAATCAATAAATCATCTCCATAACATGTCGTGCTGATCTAGAATAGATAATGTATACTGGTCCATAACCTATACTTATCTGCCGGTAACAACAAATATGTCAACCCGATTAGACCAATAACCAAAATACCAAAACCAAGTATCCAAACCATGTCTTAGACATAATCAAGTGATCTCTAGATGATAACAAGTCATCTATGTCGGTGAACCATATAACCTACTGGTGAGCATATACTGATGACTTTGCATAAGTCACTGACCTTGCCGGTGAACACAATGTGTCGGTTCAATAGAAAATCAACAATGTAGATCTCCAAAAGGATAAGTGTTGACATCAATGAGAAAACCAATGCAACACATCCATAATACCAACAACCCACATCATTCTAGAATAATCATCAGTTATTAGCATGAAGTATCTATCACCTTGAAAACTTCTAATCCTTGTTGGACCACACAAGTCAGTATGAATCAAATCAAGAAAATCATTAGATTTATCTTGTATGCTCTTAAAAGTAGTTCTTACTGGCTTTCCCAATTGACATTCCTTATATACCGTATTATGAGGCTTCATAATCTTAGGTATATCTCTAACTACCTTTGTTGAGCTGATCTTGATAATGCAATCAAAATTAACATGACACAACCTCTTATGCCATTACCAACTCTCATCAATATGAGAAATCAAACATGTCTTATTACCAGTGTTCAGGTGAAAGATGTTACCTCCAGTCTGAGTATCAGTAGCAATCTCCAAACCAGTCTTGTTAATGATTTTGTATTTTCTATCCTTGAATTGAAGTTGGAATCCCTTGTCCACTAGTTGACCAACACTCAAAAGATTATTCTTTAAAACTTCTACATAATAGACATTGTCATTATTATGCTTACCATCTAGAGAAATAGTATTCATGCAGGGACAAAAAATTTCTTTTATCTATAGTCATATGATGTGAGCATCCACTATTAATTACCCATTCATCCTTGTCTTCAAATTTTGTTGTCAGGGCCTTCTCTTTATTCAAGATAGCCAATTACGGTTCATCATGTTTTAGGGCATAGAATACCCATTCCTTTCCATTGTTGGATCCACTAGCAGAATCTTCTGTCGGTTCATCCTTAGAGTCATCAGTTACTCCTTCCTCATCCACTGTGAAGCATTGTTTGTTTCTCTTGAATTTGTATATGTTTTGATTAGGCTTAAATTATTTCTTAACTTTTTCCTCAAATCTTGCATTCCTTTCAGGATATCTAGATGTGAAATTATCAATCTTATGACATGCAAAACATTTAAAAGGTGCTTTTCCTTCATATTTATTTCATGTCGGTCCTCTAGGTACTCTTCTAGCAAATAAGGCTTCAAGTTGCTCAAATTATTCATATTCTTTCTTCATGTCTTCCAATTCCTTTTCATATAGGGCTTTCCAATCATTATTGATGGTAGATGATGATGATGATGCATGAAAAGCAGGATCAGATTTTGTAGTTCTAGAAGGTCCAAATTCTTCAAACTTAGAATCAGATAACTTCCCAATCAGAATGTCTCTATTAACTGAGGTGTTTGCCATTGTTCTCAATTCATTAATTGTAGTTGCCTTCATCTTGTAAGCCAGTGGAAGGGATCTCAAGACTTTGGAAACTATTTCATCTTCACTCAAAGATATTCCACAACATTGAATTCCCATGACAATATCTTGTACTCTCTCCAAAAATTTAGCAATTCTTTCATTGTCATCCATCTTCAAGTTTTCATATCTCACCCAGTAGCCATCAAGTTTAGCAATTTTGACAGTAGGGTCTGTTGTTCTCAAAATCTGATTCCCCTTAAAAACCCTTATAATAAAATGATAAACTCTATCTGTAGAAGAGAGATCAAAGAGAAGGAAACTTTAGAGCAACATATGACAAGGTTTTAAAACCTTCTACACTTCAAACTTATCCAAAGTTTAGGTGGGTATACCTTATGTGAATTGACTTCACACTTTTAAAAGACAGATCCATAGTAAACCAGTCCAGAAACCAATGAATCTTATCACCTCAAAACTAACTAAAACAAAGAAAGAAATCTTATACTCATGTTCAATATTGACCTACAAGATATGTAAAAGATAACCACAATTGATACCAGTGCCTTATCTAGGCCACAAAGTCATCTAAATTTAAACAATACTCCCACAATCAAATATCTCCACACATCCTATCACCTCGGCTTCTATAAAACCCCACATATGCCTGACATACATAAGGATTTACCCTCATCAAACTAGACTGCATTCATCAAATTCAAAATCTCCCACAAGGAATTTACTGATAGAAATGCTTCATGCGTATTTAATTTCCCTCGTGGAGAGAAAAGCTAAGAAACGCCTCTATTTAAGATTGCCTTACAATCCATACTCAAATGAATAACCCTAGATTACTCATATTGAAAATAGTAAACATTTGCAAGTAGAACAAAAGACAACACAAAATTTAGGCTCGAAAGTTGATAGTCTATATATTGATATAAATTTTGAGAAAATATTACAAAACTTGGAGCATTCTCCATAAGAATAGAAAATCCCAAATATATTTCTGCAGAGTTTTCTTACAAATTCTTGCGATCGTCTTTTAGAAGTCCTGGTATCCATTTATATTCACGTGGATGCATACAAGCTTTGGACCTTTCAAAAGAAAGTTTGTTACAAATAAGAGTTTTTTTCAAGAAGTGGTTACAAGTCCTTTTCAGCATCTGCAGCTTCCTCTGCTTGTTGTTCTGTTGCAACCCCTTCTAACTGCTCTACATCCAGCACCATGTACTTTCTTATCCACTCCTAGTATACATTGTTAGCAGGCCATGAGAAGCTAGTCACTTTTCCCTTCGTCTTGGCTAATCTTTTCCAAAAGTTCCTCATTTTATTGACCTCTGAATTTAGAAAACCATAGTGTGATTTGATTTTCTCTATCTCCTCAATTGTTTTGACAAATAGGGAAGTATCATCTGAATCAATGATTCCTTTTATTCTTAGTGATAGGTTAGCATCTAATTCATTAAGCCATATTTGTTTATCCTTCAATTGAGTTGGACTGGCAAAACCCCTTGAGAGTAATTCAAATACTTGATTAGTGTACTCTTTCTTGTACAAGTTGATCTTTCTATCTACATTATCTACTCCTTCTACTAACTTTGCTAGATCCTTTGCCATGTCACAAGTGGATTTGATAATGGGGTCAACCCCTGCCTCATTATAAGATACACAAATAAGTTCTAGATCCTACTCCCTAGGTTTCCATTTGTCAAAAATAGGCATCAGAATAGCCTTGTCTCCATTGAGCTCATTCCACATGTCCAAAATTTTGCTCATGTTGTTGTACATTAATGAGGACCCTATAGTGTTAGCAAAACTCAAAATTGTAGCCCTCACTCTCTCTTCATATTTCTTTGCAAATAGGGCTTGAGACTGTTTTAGCTTCTCCAGCTCATGGGGAGTGATCTCAACCAATTGGGAACTAGAAGGTGTGGGAGATGGTGGGAATTCAATGATGGGGCTAGTAGGTGGAGGCTGTGTAGGAGAAGAGGCGATCATGAATGTTGAGGACTCATCTTGATGGTATTGTCCTGCCAACTGGCTTTTCAACTTGGCAATAATACTATCTTTACCCATTACCTCCTCCTTGGCATTGTTGTAATCTTTTAAAACTATCTCCAACTTATCTTGGAGATCTACCTTTTCCTTTGCTTCTTTCTATGCCACTGCAACACTAAAATTTGCAATCTCTAGGACTATGCTTGCAGCTTCTACTACCCCTGTGTCTTGGACTCTCTTAATAATCATGCCTCCAAGGTAGCTTGACCCCGGGGTATCCTTTTCCTTTCTATTTTCATCTCTTTTCAGAGACCACATGACCAGGGCATCATTATCCTTGCTAAAGGTCACTCCTTCCATTGGTTTTGTCTCCTTCCTTACTACATCAACAATCAATGCATCATCTATATCCCATTCAGGGAGAATCAACACACCAGCTTTATCCAACATCTCTCTTCCTTTCTCAAGAGTGATTGCTTGGAACTCCTCCATCATTTCTTTCTTAATCTCTTCCTCCACTTGGGCTGCATCCTTGAGAGGTTGTTCACTTACCTTTTTCTCACATCTGATCTTGAATTGATCAATATTTTGCTTCCATAAAAACTGCATAAAAGCTCCTGATGTGATAAAATTACTATCAGCTAGGAATTTTTCACTAGTTTGCTTAACAGTACAGTCTAATTCTTGGCCCTTTAACTCACCATCAGTCAAATCCATTTCAGCACTAGGTGGCTCTTCGGGCATCCCCTCTTGGGTCTCCTCATAGGTGTAGGCAATCTCACCGAGACTCCCTAACTGTAATAATTGTTCAGCCATAGCTTGTTCATCTCCAATGTGGATAGGAGACTGAGATGGAGAATATTGAGGCTCATCACTTTCAATTTCCTTTCCCACTCTTTGTCTCTTAGGGGAGTCCTGAATGTCAATGACATCTTCAATCTTCCTTTTCCCTTTTGAAGTGGAAGGCTCACCTATCACTGGCATCATCACAGTGTACTTGACTTCTTGCACATTACATAGTCACTAGGTGAGATAGCTCTAGCAAAGGCAGGCTTAGCGAAGACCATCTTAACCTTATAAGGCTCATTTTGTATTATGGCCTCTCTCTTTTCTTTTAAGGTCTGCATGAGGTCTTCAAAATAAAGAATCAGGAATTTTATTTTCTCCTCAAATGGATTGAATCTAGAAAGAGGGTCATAGCTAGTGTCAAATTGATGGATAAAATCAAGGGCTTTCTTATATGCAACCCGCTTCTCCTTCCTCAGCTTCTACTCATCTAAGTTGAATTCATTTCTAATTAGATCTTCTGGGAACTGAAATTGATGTGGCCTACCTCTACACACTGCTCTTTTTCTGAACATGCTATTGAAAAAGTCTTCAGGGTCTACACATCTTGACACTGCAGCTGATAGCCTATATGGCTTAAAGAATTCTTCAAAATATTTCCATCCACCCTTAGTGATTACAAAGTGGTGGGCCATTGTAATAGTTGGGAAAATTGTCCCTTTACCCCTATTAGTTAACTCAGCCTCTTGCACTCCTCCAATCTATCTTAATACTTCAGCAATCCCTATCTTTAATGGGACCTGATAGGGTAGTAGATAGGGGGTGCCTCTAAATCCAAACACTCTAAAAATAGTAGACACAGGGTACAAATATATGTCTCCCCAATTGTGAACAATCTTGGCATCCTCTGCAAACTCCTTAGGTTTGAGAAACTCCAAAAGAGCCTTAGGGATTCTAGGGTTTTCTCTACATAGAAGAATCCTAATTTTAGATGCAAAGCATCTGTCAAACTTTATATAACTTGCATCCTCTCTATCCCAAGATAGAATAGTACTCCACAATTGCATGGGCATCTCCTCTTTATCCTTTATCTTGATCAGGTCCATTTCCTTTGCAAAGTAATCAACACCCTTGAACAAAAACATGTGCATTAACATGGAATACCATCCAAATAGCCTATCCACCTTACCATTCTTGATTCCTACTAGCCCTTTATGAATTGCATCAGCAAGGTATGAGGCATAATCAAAATTTATTGCTAAGGAGGGGTTTAGAATTTGTGCAATCATTAACATATAATGGGTTGGCATATTCTTTTCAACATCTTCTCCAAAGATCTGGCATAATGCCCAATACATACCCTTAGCTCTTAGAGTAAATAAGTTGAGAGAGAATGGTTCCATTATGCTGGGGCCTACAACTGTTAACCCCCCTATCTTTACAAAGAATTATTTCAATGGGCCACTTCTAAGATGATCCCTTTGTGCGTTGTAAACCTGGGCTAATGCCTCAAAGTCAATAGGCTCTAACAAATTGGAGGACTCACTGAGTTTAAACACTTTCCTGAATTCATCTTCATTTATCTCAATCAAGACTGATCCCTTTATGTTCCTGATGCATCTTGCCATATGGTCATAATTCTGTGCAATCAGGGCTAACAGATCTACATCCATAAAAACACCTGGGACCACAAGATTTCCTACATCTTGTTCCCATATGCCATTCAAAGGATCTAAGGAATTCCTCTACCCAAAACCAACTTTGAATAGTCCTAAGCTTGACAATCCTATTTCAGGGTCTCTCAACCAATTCCCCTTATCATAAAGGCCATATCCAATTTTTAGACGAGGGTTCTTGGGTACTAGCTCTTTGGCCTTAGCCCCAGTGTTGGTGGACATGGTTAATTGCTCTAAAAAATCATCACAAATATTTTGGTCCTAGTAATTCACCTTCCCTATTAATTCTCTTTTGGGTGCCATTCTGGTCAAACAATTATACCACTAGAAGCTAGCACAGACCTCCAATGAAGTAATTCACACAGCAGTATTTGAGAACAAACCAAGAGTTATCAAGAAAAGAACAAAAAAATTGATTATTCACCTAAAGAAAATCGCCCTGCGACAATTCGCTCTGCAACAAACTTCGATGAAATAATACTTAGCAATCAAGTTGATGCGGACTCAACAGGACAAGTTGGCATTTAAGTTTTTGAGAAATTAACTCCGCATGCTTCGACTTTCTTTTCAGAATTGAATTCGGCAAATCGAATTCAAAACTGGCTCCAACGGGTCATAATTTCTCTAAATCTTTCCTCTGTTTCGCTCTTTTTCTATTTTGTAGAACATAAAACCTGTGCTCTTTTCTTTCATGAAATAACGCTAGCCATTGGTTCATGGGAACTTACATCACCGTTATCTCTGTTTGATCTCTTTGCTTTAGTGTCGGGCCCTACCTCCTTTTCACCACTTCGTGGACTTTAACAGTCATGCACTTTTCCTTCACAAAGGCACACCAAGCGTTAGATTAAACTCAAATCACCTGGTCTTTAACTCCAACCGAGATGGTCAATCTTACTTACTAACCGCGCCTCATCTTGATGACTAACAGTTTTCATCATTTTGCTGAAGTTAAGCTGCGGGCATCTTTGAGCCACGAAACAATGAGAAGCATTGGATCAATCTTGAGATGAATACCTTTTAAGTGAACCCTTTATCCAGGAATTAATTACCCCACTTGTTCTCCGGTTAATAAACGCCACATGGCAGCTAGCCATTATCCCTGGAAACTTCTCTGGGTTCCACCTTTAATCTACCACATGTTATATTTATTATTCCCACATAACTGCAGGTTACACCTAAGCGGGCCCTCAACCACTTTTTTAAAACCACGTGTCACTCAACACATCACTATCGAGCTATACAAAAAGTGGCAGCTATTATGCCACGTCATGCCTCCGTGTGATTTCCACCTGTCTTTCACGACTTCGTGAATATTATTCTTTGTTTGATTTGTAGCCATGAAACCACAAGAACCATTAGATCAAAATAGACCTGATCGGATTTTAACTTTGGGCCCTACCTATCTTTGGGCCCACCGGCCTTTTTGCCACTTCGCAAAGGTTAACCTGCTAGCATCTCATCTTCATGAATTCATGCAAGCCATTAGATCTCAAAAACTTGCTCATTCTTTGCTTCTTTCTATGGCAAATGTTCTTAGTCCCACTGCAGACCGCCAATTGAGTGCCTCATCACTGCTCTGTCACTACCAGCTGGACCTACCACATTCACTACCACCTTTAGCGGGACCCTTTACCTTTTTGCTATTTTGCTGAAGGTAGAACTCATGCATCTCCTGGTCGTGAATCAACGCAATCCATTGATCCTTTTCTAACCTGATCACTCTTTAACCAAAGAAGATCACTTGTCTCTGGGACCTGCCAAACCCTTTTGCCATTTTGCAAAGATTAAAACACGTTCAGCTTGATCTCACGAAACCACGCTATCCGTCCGATCAAATGAAACTTGATCTGTGTTTAGCTTCATTTCAAACATATATACCGAGTCCACTTTTTGCCTTTCGCTACTTCGTGGAAGCTAACTTTTGAGCACTTTTTGGTCGCTAATCAACGTGGGCCGTCAGATCAACATATAGTTGCATGATGCTTATAAGGCCTGATAGACATTAGAAAAGGCAGATTAAAAATGAACATAAATTAAAACATTTAAAAGGACCGCCTAGGTAAATGACAAGGGGGGAACACTTTTTATGATAAATGGACCCATCATTTAAGTGAATAAAGTAATGCCAAATTAGAAGCCAAAGGGTTTTTATCAGACATTAAAGCAATTTTAAAACCTAAACCCTGAACCCTTTGGGACTCAAAATAATTTTTAAAGAACATGGGCGATACCTGACTCAAAAATTTCATAAACTTAGCCAATCATGGGAAAAGAATACCCATTTTTTGAACAATGACAATAACAGCTCTGACTAGGGATGGTTCATCATAGGATCAGCACAAGAAACTCAGAAAACTCTAGAAAAACAGACCAAAGCACAAGCCCAAAAACAACCACAAAAGCAAACCTAAATATATACAAACAAGGACCTATTGTGCATGGACTTCAAGAAAAGTAATTCTTCAGGAATTGTCCATGCACAGGAAATTCTTGTACTTCATCATTCATACTCTTTAGAAAGTATGTGTCTTTTCCATTCACATCACAGACCACAAAGGGGCCAATCCACAATGACTCAAACTTCTTATGCTTTCCCTTTTCCTGTCCTTTTGCATTCCACTGAAGAACAACATCACCGATTTGAAACTTTCTCAATGATGTCCTTTTATCAAAGAGATACTTAGATTGCAATTGGATCTTCAAATTTCTCTTATGGGCTAAAGTTCTAATTTCTTCCACTTCCACCATCTGAATCATTCGGTCCTCCATAGGCTCAGACAACTCCATGTCTTTAGCTTGCAGGAATTTATATACTGGAAGAAGATTGTTTACTGGCACTCTAGCTTGTGTACCATAAACCAGTTCAAATGGTGACATTCCAATGGCCTTCTTGACAGTAATTATATCAGCCCACAAAGCTAATTTCAACTTTTGATTCCCTTGAGGATGATAGGGTGAAGAGTAGGACATAATTATCCCATGACTAGTGCAAAATGTAACAAACTCTTCAGACCTAAAACTCATAGCATTATCCATTACTAACTTTGCAAGGACTCCAAATCTAGTTATAACATTATCCACAAGGAAATCGATGACAACTTTACTTGTAGCTCTCCTGGTAGGTATGGCTTCGATCCATTTAGTAGAATAGTCAGTTGCTACTATAATCCACCTGTGGGCTCTTCCTGACCTTTCAACAATTTCTCCAATAAAATCAATGCTCCACTGGACAAAAGAGGCTTCCACTATGACCGGATTTAAAGGTAAAGCTCCTTCATATTTTAGCTTGGATGAAAACCTTTGGCATGGGTCACATTTACTAACATGTTCATGAGCATCTTTGAATAAGGTAGGCCAATAGTATCCAGCCTAGACTATCTTTCTAGTAGATGTCTTAGCAGAGTAATGACCTCTGCATACTCCATGCATTTGAATCAACACTTTCTTGGCTTGGAATTCATCTAAACACATTAGTAATGCCCCATCTCTATTTCTCCAAAAAGGTCACCCTGAATGAGAACATATTTTTGAGACTTAAGCTTTAGTATCCTTTTCTTATTCTGGGTCATCTCTTCTGAAAATATAGCATCTCTCAAGAAATGTTCTACTTCTGAGTACTAGGGTTGCTTTTCAATGTTGGTGACTACAATGTTTTCAACTTCAACATTGTTTATTTCAACATCAAGAAGATTGGATTCAGCCATAAGCTTTTCCAGGCCTAAGCCTCTCACCAATTTGGTGATCTTTATTTCAAAATTGAATTCTTGGATTCTGTTAATCCATCTGCACCTTTTGCCTGTAACCTTAGATTGGGACAAAATGTCCTTGACTGCAGCATGTGGAACATAAGCAACTACTTGTGCATTTATGAGATATGGCCTGAAAGCCTTGACAACTTTAACCAAAGCATATGCCTATTTTTCCCTGATCTCATACTTTAATTCTATTGCTTGTAAAGACTTTCTATAGAAAGCTATGGGATGTTCATGTCCTTCATTGTCCTTTTGCAACAACACTGCTGCTACTGTATGATATGAAGAAAAAGAGAACAAAGAAAAGGGCTTACTATAATTCGGGGATTTCAGTATAGGTGCTTCCTGAATAGCTCTCTTAATCTCAACAAAAGCCTTTGAAGCTTCTTGATCCCAGCAAAATTTTGTATCCTTCTTGAGTAATCTAACAATGGGCTTTACCACCTCTGCAAAGTTTGCAATGAATCTTCTAACAAAATTAACTTTGCCTAAAAAAGACTGAATTCCTTTAACACTTTTTGGTTCAGGCACATTGTTTATTGCTTCAATTCTTTTAGGGTCTATCCTTACCCCTTCCTTGGAGACAATATGCCCCAGCAATAGCAAAATGACACTTCTTAGGATTTAATGACACACCAAATTCCAAAGCCTTATTGAACACTTTTTCCAAATGTCCACAGTGGTCATCAACCCTTTTAGAGAAACATGTTAAATCATCTTGGTACACTACCATGATGATGTTGATGAATTCTTTGAAGGCTACATCCATAGCTCTCTGAAATGTAGCTCCAGTATTTATTAATCCAAATGGCATTCTTACATAAAAATATGTTCCCCAAGGGGTGGTGAAAGCAGTTTTGAATTTCTTAGATTCCTTCACTAACACCTGATTATACCCTGAGAAACCGTCCATCATTGACAAAAGATCACAACTAGTTACTCTCTGCAGCATGGCTTCCATATTGGGAGAAGAATAATTATCCTTCAGGGAAGCAACATTTAAATTTCTAAAATCAATACACAATCGTATGTCTCCATTTTTCTTTCTTACTAGGACCAAATTGGAGACCCATGAATAATGTCTTATAGGTTTAATAATCCCCCCTTCTCTTAGGTTAGTTAATTCTTGCTACATCTTGGTTTCTAGCAGGGGATTAATAGGTCTCTGCTTTTTTCTGAAAGGCTTAGCATCTGGAAGTAAAGGAACTTCATGCTAAAAAAGGTCTTGTCTATACACCTTTATTTTTTCATAAGACCAAGAAAACACATGCTTATATCTCTTTAATAAATTAATAATATTAGTTTTGACATGAGGAAGCAAGTTTTTTCCAATGTATACCAACTTACGGAATAATTCTATCCCCAAGTTTACTTCCTCTAATTCTTCTAACTTGGCAGTAGATTGCTGGTGTAGGTGGCTATCATTATCCTTGAACATGCCCTCAAGGTCTACTAACCCTTTCGGTATCTCATTTGTTTCCAACTAAACCAAGTCATTGCCAAATATTGTCTCTCTATTGTCAATCACCTCTACTAATGCATTGCAGTCAATTTTATGTCCATCATAATCATCAATGCATTGTATGAACCTAAGAATATCTTCATCATCGGCAAAAACTTGCCAATTATACACATTATCAGGGATGGCAGGCCTATATTTTATTTCCACAGTGGATATGCCGGTTAGTGTTGCATCATCATTTTTCAATACAACATTGGCTAAAAATTCTGCCATGATATTCTTCGATCTCTCTATCCAATTAATAGAAAAAGCACTAAAATGCTCAATGATATCCCAAATTGCATGCTTGTACCTTTTTAATCTATCATTTTTTGATGCATATTTGGATCTTACCTAAGAGACAACCAATTCCGAATCTCCTTGAACTTTCAACAGTTGTATCCCATGCCTCTTTGCAACTTCAAGCCCCAATAACAGAGCTTCATATTCTGCAGTGTTGCTTGTGCTCTGAAAGGCTAATAAAAAGGAATATTTAAAATTTATACCTGATGGGGATACAAAAGGAACTCCTTCTCCAGACCTTTCTTTGGAGCAAGCTCCATCAAAATACATTTGCCATAGACCATGCTATTGTGATTCTAATTCAATCACAATGGAGTCAGTATTTTTTAACTGAGGTAAAATTAGTTGCACCCTAAAGTTGTCAAGATACACATCAATCATGAAATTAAGCATGCTAGGATCTACATTCTCAATTACTCTAGGAGCACGTGGCTCTCTGTATAACTTGACTTAATTTCCATTGATTGGGATAGTAGCATAAGATAAATCCAATTGGACATTTCCGCCTACTGCTGCTACCCACTGCCTGGATAATAACATGCCATAATGAGGATTAGTGTCAGTGACAATAACATCCATCTTATATGCCGGTTCAGGAAATGCTGCTATCTTCACTTCAACATCTCTCATTGTACCTATCATAGGCACTTCCCTGTTATCTATAGCATAAAATTTCCCATATACTATAGTCACTAATAATCCTAATTCTTTCATTACACCATAAGGCATTACATTAGCAGTTGCACCTAAATCTATCATACATTTTTTTATCAACCGGTTATTTACTAACAAAGTGACATAAAAAGGATCTACTTGTGAAGGCTCTTGAGTAATAGTTGTTCCAACATAAACCTCTAGGGTTTGGAACTCCTGATCCTTTCCATTTTTAACTGAACCGGTGGGTAGTACTGTGTTACTGTAAGATATATTAGAAAATAGAGACAAGGCATCTTCTCTATGTTCTTTTATTTTCAGTAACTCTATTAATGGGACAGTAACTTTCATTTGTGTAAGAGCTTGAGCCATGTCAAATGTGGAATTGCTGCTCAACTCAGCATTAGCTTTAACTCTTTTTGCCTTAGGCTGACTCGTCTTCTTTGTTAAGGCAGCTCCTTGTGTATCATTTGTATTGTTGTCATTTGTACTCTTGGGTACATCTTTAATTTGATCTTTCTTTTCTTGACCCATTTGAGGGGTAGTAGCACTACTTGTTGCCTTTTTTTGAAAAACCTCTTTTATAAACATAGATCTAGGTTCACCCTGATCACTATCCTTTTTGGTGCTCCTCGGGTTATAATTGTGCTTTGCCTTAGCTATAGCAGCTTTGGTGAGATTTTTCACTTCTTCCTCACTAGGCCTTCTAAGATGAACTTCTTCATCTTCAATGGTTACCACATTCAGAGTAGGATGCCAATCAAGTGTTAGTTGTCCTTGAAATGACCTTTTACTGTCCAGCACATCACTAAATTCACTTTGTATAGATTCCTCATCACTTTCTACAATGGTTTCAAACATATTAATATCGGGCTCAACCTCTTTCCTTAGGGACTCTTCAAGGGCTTGAGCAACTGCACACTGATGAGGAGAATGTGGCCCATCACAAGCAATACACCAGGGAGTGTTCTCTACATTGTGAACATTTTTTCCTTTTAAGAGATCAGGGGTGTCTTGGCTCTAAGCATTCTTAGGCTTCTCATTCTAAGGTTTACCATCCTTCCAGTTGGTATTATAAGGCATATCATGCAATCTGGGAGGTCTATCTTGCCAATTATAGTGAGGCTTATCATTTTTATTTACCTTAGCAGTTGGATCCTTCATAGCAGTGACTAACTTTCCTATCTTATCTTCCTCCTTAGCAACTTTGTTTGGTTGTTTTGTTTCCTGCCATAGCCTACCATCAGTCCTTCTTCCTAATTTTTCAGATGCTTTCCTATTGCTCTCCACATTGATAGCAATTCTGAATGCATCTCTCAGGCTATGTGGATTCTTATCCCTTAAAATATAAGCCATTTTGGAATCAAATGCATTATAATAAGTGTTTAGGCACATGTTATCATCTAGTCTCATCACTTGATACAACCTATGCATGGCTTTCTAAAATCTAGCATTGAAATCGGTGACCATTTCATTATCAGATTTTCTAATATTATTGGATTCATTTAACATGAAACTCACATTTATTTTGTCACCATACTGTTCTTGAAAGCAATTCTTGAAATCCTCCCAAGACCCAATGCTATTAACAGCGAGACCTCTATACCAATCTCTTGCATCATCTATTAGGGATTGGACAAATAATTTCATTATGGCATCTTCATCTGCTAGCTCATAATCATTTATCAAGTCACTAAAAGATTTTAAATGCTCCTCTGCACTAATTGCATTATTTCTAGCAAACTTAGGGAGTCTATCTCTTAACTCAGTAGGAACATGGTTGGGATATCCCGGAATTCCATCAAAAAATGACTGCCTGTACTGCTCTAAGTTGATGGGTCTCCTTTCGAAATCGTTAACAACATTGTTATTACCCATGTTCATTCTCATAGTAGGGATTTGAGTCTGAGAGATTTGATTATTCTGGTTAATTACAGGGGCTTGACAGGCTATTGTTGTATTGACAGGCAAAGTGGGATGAATTTTAACAGGGGGGAAAAAACTTACTGAGGAATAGGCTTATTGAGATCTTCTGATGGGAAAATGATAGGGGAGATTTTAGATAACCAATTTTTCTTTTGACTTCTTGGTTATCTGCCTCTAACTCAACTTTCTCTAACTCCATTTGTAGATCTTCTTTCTCCTTCCTCATTCTTTCCATCTCCCTCTCATGTGCTAATAATCTATGAGAGATGTCCACTGTAGCCTTGGATCCTGACCCGTCTTCCATGCATTTTTTCTTTCCTTTATCAACCACATTTCTAATAGACTATGGGTCACTAAAAACCTCCTTATTTGGTTGGATCACTGACTTATATGCTGGTTTAGCTTTGGGGACTAGAATTTCCCTAATCACAGGACCTCCATCATCACTCTTTTCCTTTTCTTGGGCCAACAATTCAAGATCAACAATCTGCCTAAGTAGCCTATCTCTTTCAATCAGTTTTGCTTTGACTTCCTTCTCCCTATTTTCTTCCTTTTGGTCTCTTAAGGAGATTAGGTGATGGACCTTTCTATTTAGGTCTTCTATTTCTTGGGACACTTCATCCTCATCAGGGAAAATCTCCTCAGAGTCAGATACATTAACTTGGTCTCTATCAATCAAGCTAATGTTTCCATCAACTGTTCTAGGCACAAAATGTCTGATTACATTAGAACTACTTTTGTCTTTCCCAGAAAAACTAGCATGAGATATATCTTGATTTAAAACTTGAACATCAACTATATTTCCAAATAATCTAGAATGAAATCCTAAAACATCATGTTTAGATTCTCGGGAAGAAGAATTAGACTTTGCATATACAGGTCTATCAGATACCTTACCAGTATTGTTACTTTTTTGCACCCATGTAGTATTTGATGGCTCATGTAGTACTAATATTTTTTGACCTCTTCATGACTGTTCAGGTAATCCCTCCTATAACATCTCATGAGGATGTTTCTTCATGAAGGACCTAGTGTTCTTTTCTCCTTGCATTCTGCTTGTTTTCTTTTCAGAATTTTCTTATTTTTAAAAGGACTAGTTGAACTAACAGAGTCGCCGCCCATAGATCTATGGGAAATATGAAAACAAGCTTAGAACAAAATACTGCAAATCTTCAGACCACCATCACGTATCAAATATCGTGCAAATTTCTTTAAAGGAATATATCAAGACAACACTGATATTTTATTTAAAACACCAATCTACATCTGGATTCATAGTATGACTCTCCCCAGCAGAGTCACCACTTTTGATGTTCTCAAAATCTCATTCCCCTTAAAAACCCTTATAATAAAATGATAAACTCTATCTACAGAAGAGAGATCAAAGAGAATGAAACTTTAGAGCAACATATGACAAGGTTTTAAAACCTTCTACACTTCGAACTTATTCAAAGTTCAGGTAGGTATACCTTAGGTAAATTACCAGGACTTCTAAAAGATGATCTCAAGAATTTGTAAGAAAACTCTAGAGAAATATATCTGGGATTTTCTAGTCTTATGGAGAATACTCTGAGTTTTGTAATATTTTCTCATAATTAATATCAATATACAGACTATCAACTTTCGAGCCTAAATTTTGTGTTGTCTTCTGGTCTACTTGCAAATGTTTATTTTTTTTAATATGAGTAATCTAGGGTTATTCATTTGAGTATGGATTGTAAGGCAATCTTAAATAGAGGCGTTTCTTAGCTTTTGTCTCCAGGAGGGAAATTAAATACGCATGAAGCATTTCTATTAGTAAATTCCTTGTGGGAGATTTTGAATTTGATGAATGTAATTTAGTTTGATAAGGGTAAATTCTTATGTATGTCAGGCATATGTGGGGTTTTATAGAGGCCGAGGTGATGGGATGTGTGGAGATATTTGATTGTGGGAGTATTGTTTAAATTTAGATGACTCTGTGGCCTGGATAAGGCACTGGTATCAATTGTGGTTATCTTTTACATATCTTGTAGGTCAATACTGAACATGAGTATAAGCTTTCTTTCTTTGTTTCAGTTAGTTTTGAGGTGATAAGATTCATTGGTTTTTGGACTGGTTTACTGTGGATCTGTCTTTTAAAAGTGTGAAGTCAATTCACATAAGGTATACCCGCCTGAACTTTGGATAAGTTCAAAGTGTAGAATATTTTAAAAATATTGGCAATATTGCATTATAACAGACAAGAAGAAGGTTGGCATTCCAATTACAATGAGAGATTGTTGGCATTTCAATAAGGATATTGACAAGGTTGTTGATGACTATGGATATAACTGATTAAGGATGATTACTATCTTAATATTATTATTTTGTCATTGATGTCAAGAAATTGATTTTCTAATTCTGTATGATGTTGCCATATCTTAAGAAGTATGATTTGATGAGTATAAAGATGTCAGTAAAAGACACAGAAAGAATATGATGAATAAGGGGATAAGTTATTCAATGGGCAACTATTACCAAGTTAGACAATGATGAGATCATGATCTTTAGATTGTTTTGATATCCTACATATGCTATTGTTTGAAAGGTTAATACTATACTATGCTACCGAGCAAAGAACCTAGTTGGTAAACCCTAAGGAACCTAGTCGGTAAAACCCTAAGGTTATCGCTATCGGTTAATGAAGGCAGAATGTCTACCAAGTCAAGTTTAGTATTTACCTAGTTACAATCGAGCTATAATAGAATGCATTAAATGTTTACATGTTATATTTAATGAAGGAAGCTGATGAGCTGGAGTGGATTAAATGATTGGTAAGCCATGTATGAAGATTGTTAAAGAATCTATGGTAAAGAAAGATCAGCAGGAAGATCTACAGCTTAGATTGAACCACAATACCCTAACACAAGTTCCAAGGTGAAAATGCAAGTTCCAAGGCATGGTAAAATGTTTTCAGATTGAAGGATACATTGAATCTGGATAAAATTGAAGATCTGATGGCTATGATTGATCATGGGAAATGTGATCAAGGAGATTAAGTGGTTGGAAGATTGTTTATAAAGAGGAAACTATTGATAAACAATGTATGCAGGAAAGTGTATGCACAGGGATGCTACATAGTGATTACCGAGCACAGAAGCTTGAAGATCTATTAGAATAACAGAGTATAGATGCCCAGTAGATAGACAAGATTAGTTCTATGTCTAAATTGTACTGAACAAATAGGAATTTGATTTAGCATTTTTAGATGTGAAGTTGTAGACATATTTTATTACTGTTATTTTGAGAAGTAGTAGAAAATCTCTGAACCGAGTGGACTTAACAGTCTTATTTATAAAATCCTCTAGCAAGGTGACATTCTTATTGAGTGTTTGAAATCCTTTAACAAGGTCACTTCTAACAAGGTGAAGATCCTAACAGATCTGAGGGAAATCCCTTAACCGGGTCACATCTAGCACTGTGTTTGTAATCTTTAACAGGATTTGCTTTTAACCGAGCATACTCTAGAAGAGTATATTTCTTAGTGGGTCCGAAATCCCATAGTGGTTTTTCCCTATTTGGGTTTCCATGTTAAATCTGGTGTTATATGTTTGTGATCTTACCTATTTATGGGTCTGCATGCATTATTGTTTTTCTGATAAGGTTACCGAGGTTGAATCTGTTGTTTTCATTGAAGATTAAGTTTGAATGATTCACCCCCCCCTCTCATATTGTTAGCTTGGCATCTGTACTAATCATATTTAGTATCAGAACTATCAATTGGTATCAGAGCTTTGGACTTCAAAAGAAAATTTTAGAGGCACTTGAGTTAAAGATCCAAAGATGTATAAGAGGGATGCACCGAAGCTGAATAAGTCAAGTTTCTCTACATGGCAGAAAAGGATGAAGCTGCATCAATCAGGAATTGGAGAATATGCTGTCTATTATCTGGAGAATGATTTCATCACACCGAGCACCTATCCATTAATAATGGAAGAGATAAAGGAAAAGCAATAACATATTCAAGCAATGATTGAAATAACATCTGCATTGATTGACTCAGAGTTTAATGATCTAGAAGGATGTACTGATGTAAAGGCAATGTGGACTAAGCTCATATCTATGTATGGTGGAGATGAACATGTTCAAAGAGAAAAAGTGGATAGTCTAAGAGGACAACTTGAATCTATGAGGATGAATGAAGGTGAGAACATAACCCAGTATAGTACAAGACTAAAGGAGATTGTAAATAAAATCAAAGGTGCAGGAGGAACTATTGAAGAAAAGGATGTAACAAGTAAGATGCTGAGAACCCTTGTACCTGCCTATGCAATCTGAGTCTCTGCAATCAATGAATTGAGGTCTATACCCAATATGCTAGTTTCTTTAGATGCTACTAATGGTAAGCTACATGCATTTGAGTTAAGTAACTTTGATAACAGTTGGTCATCAGTAAATAAAGTTGAATCTGCATTTAGTTCTTTTCATATTGATGAAACTGATGATTACAATGATAGAAAGTATAAGTACTCTAAAGGGAATCATAGTGGAGCAAGTGAAAGATTTCACAAAAACATGGAGGAGGTACACAAACTGTATGAGGAAATCAAAAAGCAAGAAGAGTTTGAAACACTATTAGCCAGAAGGCTACCGAGAGGAAAAGGTAACTATAAAGGAAAGCTACCTTTAAAATGTTTCAATTGTGATAAGATAGGACGTATAGCTTCTAACTATCCTAATAAAGAATCTAGTGAAAAGAGAGATTACTGAGATGACAAATAGAAAGATAATCATTACAGAGGACACCGAGACTTCAGGAGAATAGATAAAAAGACATGCCTAATAGCTGATGAGGAATCTAATGATGATAAATGAGATGAAACTGATACAGAGGAAGTTGTTTATGTGGCTATCAAAGATGGATCAGATGAAGAAAGGTATGAAGAAAAAGATTTAATATCTCATATAAATACTAATGATTCTTGGATCATAGATAGTGGTTGCTCACATCACATGATAGGTGATAAACACAAGTTTATTAAATTAGATGATTATGATGGAGGCTATGTAAGATTTGGTAATGATGCACCATGCCTGGTAAGAGGTAAAAGATCCATAACACGTCTTGACAATGAAAGATGCAATGATGTCTATTGGGTTGAAGGTTTGAAATACAATTTGTTGAGTGTAGCATAGCTAAACAACATAGGTTACCGAATAGAGTTTGAAAAAGGAATTGTCAAAGTTCATGACAAGCATGGAAAGTTAGTTGCTACAGGGACACAAACAAGAGGTAATACATTTCATCTTGACTCAACTTGGAATAAATGTCTGTATGCAAGGATAGATGATACCTGGTTATGGCATAAAAGGTTTTGTCATGTTAATTTTGAGAATCTGATCAAAATAAGTAAGAAGCACCGAGTAAGAGGTCTATCGAGTCTTGAAAAACCTAAGAATGCTATGTGCCGAGGATGCTAGATGGGTAAGATGACAAGATAAAGCTTTACAAGTAAGTCCTACACTTCTAAGGGAATTTTAGATCTTGTACATACTGATCTTTGTGGTTCTATGAAAGTTTAGAGTTATTATGGTGATAAATATTTCATATTATTTGTGGATGATTACTCAAGGATGATGTCAGTAATGTTTTTAAAAGAAAAATCAGAAGCTTTTCAAATGTTTAAATGGTACAAGGATGGAGTTGAAAATGAATCAGGAAGACAACTGAAATGTCTCAGATCAGATAGAGGAGGAGAGTTTACTTCTGATGAGTTCAACTTATTTTGCAATGATCATGGTATAAAAAGACAAGTCTCTGCACCGAGAACTCCATAGTAGAATGGGATAGCTGAGAGAAGGAATAGATCTATTGTGGATTGTGCTAGAACCTTGATGATTGAAAAGAAAGTTCCACAAACATTTTGGAGAGAAGCAATAAGCACAGCAGTTTACACCCTGAACCGAGTACAACTGAAGAAAGGAACTTTGAAGACACCTTATGAAATCTAGTATGACAAGAAACCTAATGTAAGTTATTTTAAAATATTTGGGAGTAGATGCTGTGTTCACAAAGATGATAGAAATGGTAAGTTTGACCAGAAAAGTGAAGAAGGAACATTTCTAGGTTATTCTTCTAGAAGCAAAGCATTTAAATGTCTGATCAAATCATCTAACAAAATAGTAGAAAGTGCAAATGTGAAAATTGATGAATTTGCAGAAAGAAATGATGAAGGAAACTCCAAAGAACCAGAAGATTATGAAGGATTTGTCTATGTTCAACCGAGAAGTCCTACCGAGAAGACTGCTGAAGAAAATGAAGAGAATATCCAGTTACCGAGTGATGAAGAAGATCATACAGAGCTTGCCGAGCCTGTATTAGCCAAGTATGTCAGAAGGAATCATGCACCAAGTTAGATTATAGGAGATAAGAATGATCCAGTGATGACAAGGAACAAACTGAGACATAACACATGTCTAATATCTAAATTTGAACCAAGAATAGTGGAAGAGGCATTTAACAATGAAGATTGGATAAATGATATGACAAAAGAGATTGATCAAATCAAGAATAATGACACATGGACACTAGTCCTAAGACCGAAGGACAAAAATGTAATCGGTACAAAGTGGATCTTTAGAAACAAGCTAAATGAAAAAGGTGAGGTCATTCAGAATAAAGCAAGACTAGTTTGCAAAGGTTATGCCCAAGAAGAAGGAACTGAATATGGTGAGACTTTTGCACCTATGGCAAGACTTGAAGGAGTAAGAACATTGTTGGGATATGCTGCTTACAAGAATTTCAAGGTATATCAAATGGATGTGAAATCTACATTTCTGAATGATATATTAGAAGAAGTTTTCATTGAACAACCTAAAGGATTTGTTGAAGGAGAAAATAATGATCAAGTATGTAAATTGAACAAAGCTTTATATGGTCTGAAACAAGCACCTAGAGCATGGAATGAGAGATTGCACTCATATTTGATCAAAATTGGTTTTATAAGAACAAGTGAAAACAACAATATGTACATGAAGAATGATGAAAATGGAATACTGATCTCAGCCATATTTGTTGATGATATTATCTTTAGTGGAAATGACTCTCTATGCAAGAACTTTGGAAATGAAATGAGTAAAGAATTTGAGATGTCATTAATCGGTGAGATAAAATATTTTATAGGTCTGTAGATACTGCAAATGAAAGATGAGATTTTCATTACCCAATACAAGTACATAAAGGAAATCTTGAAGAAATTTGGAATGGAGGATTCAAAACCATTTCAATATGTTGTTCACAGCAGGCCAGATATAGCACATGCAGTAGGTATTGTTGTAAGATTTTCTGCAGATCCTAAGGAAACACACATGACGACAATCAAAAGAATTTTTAGATACTTAAAAGGCACTGAAAATTATGGCTTAGTATATCAGAAAGGAAATGTTTTTGATTTATGTCATGCCCAAAATTTAGGGCAAAAACAGAATGATTTTTTTTTTAAAATACCAACTAAATAACGTTAAGTTCGCTAACACAAATGCACTAAGCAGTTTTGGTTTTAACTATGTTTAAAACAATCATTTCCTACTATTTAAATAGCATAAATTAAATTAAGATTAACTATGGATTAGAATAGACTAGCTCATGTTTGCTCAATCTAATTAATTTTATAAATAAATATCAACTTCTTAATATTCCGAATTTAAATATTCAAGCTATCCAAATTTTTAAGCTAATAATAACTTTATTAATATTTATCTCATGAATACCTAAACCTATTTAAGCTAGTAATAAATATTAATTTCATTACTAATCAGCTCATGGACTTCTCAATAAATTTAAATTTTAAAATAAATATGGACTTCACTAACATTTAAACAAGTCATTTTAAAAAAAAAATTTAAAGTCTAATGTTAATTCATTAAAATTGGATTTCAAGCATTTCAATTTTCTTGAAATTTATAATTAAATAATACCACCACACTTATATTTAAATATAATTAATATTATATAAATATAATACTAATATATTTTAAAAACTAAATGGGTTTGCCATGCAACCCTAACCCTTATTAAAAACTATAAATTAGTCCCCCCCCCTTTTATTTTATTTTAATACTCATTCTTCATTTATTTACCCTAGCCCTAATCGGGCTAAGGTTTCATATTATTTTATTGTTATTTTGTAGGGTTTATTGAAGGTCGGTGGCCGAACTAACAGTGGCAGCCGAATTTGTGGAGGGAAAAAAAAAGAGTGCCGCCGCCAGTGGGATGACCCACTGTGTGGGTCACGGCCCACACAGCGGCCTTGGCCGCTGTGTGTGTCGCGGCCCGCACAGTGGCTGCGGCCACTGGTGCGATCCGCGGCCCACACAGGGAGCACAGGCCCTGTGCGTTCCGCGGCCCGCACAGAGGCTGCGGCCTCTATGTTGGTCGCAGCCCACACAGGGTCCGCGTGCCCTGCGCGGCCCTTCTCAAAAAGCCTCTTTTTTTTTTAATTTTTTTTTTAATAATATATATATATTTTCAAATATATTTTACATGCAAATTTTTTTTTAAAAAAAGCAAAGGTAATTCATTAAGTCAAATAAATCTATATATATATATATATATATATATATATATATATACAATTTCATATGTATATATTCATATATATATATATAATGGTATATATATTCTTAGGTTTACATCATCATTTGCTTTGCAGGTAATTTTTATGATATATTTTATATATAAGTATATATAAATATATACATGAAATCTACATGTATATAATTATATATATTTATAAATAATTTATATTATTATTTCATTTCTTAAAATAACCCGAAATCATGGACGATTCTGATTTTTCAATCGTAAGAAAGGAAGTATAGTAATAAATCTATTTAATGTAAGGATAATTTTCCAGAAATATATTGTACTATATTCTTCTTTTTTCTTTTACAGAAAACATAATTATAAAATTATTTTTAAATCTACAATATGCATGCAAATCTAGTTAATGCCTCTCCTATTTTTTTTTATTTTAAATGCCTAAAAATGGAATAAATTTCCTGCTAAACTATTTATCATAACACATCGGATATACTTTTTTTTTGAACTTAAGAAATACTAATTTAGGAATACATTATTCTTTTCTGCAATAAATACATTTACTGATTCTACAATTATTACAGCAACTAAATAACCATTTTTTTTAATTATTATTTAAAAGCTAATAGCAAATACAACTCATGTTTTTCTGTAATTAAAATGAAGACAAATTATCAGACAAAAAGAAAAACACAGAATTAAATAAAATTGATTTTCATATTACAAAGACTATTGCAAGAATTCAAAAGTAACTCTTTTCAAATAGAAATAGGAATATATCTAGCTTTTTACAATATTAAAGATATTCTGCAAGGTTTACAAGATGTTTCTTTATTTAAATACAATCACTAATCTCATTTCTATATTTCGAATTTACATTTAGCCTCTCATTCCAACGAATGAGGGTGTATTTCTCCTATTAAAACTAATAACTACAAATGAAATTAGATTTCTTCAACAATAATCTTTTGCAACTTTTCACTTCTCCTATTCTTTTCTCCCGACAATCCTACATAATAATTCATAAATATGACCATGGAGTGCTCACCTCCTACCCTAGGCTAACTGGTAGCCACCCCCGAGCTCAGAGAACCAGGCCCTAGATGGGTAACAAACATGCAAACACATAGAAGATAGAAACACACTCCCAACTTGGCTACATTGCACCACACTTTGGTGATGACCTTTTCAAGGGTGGTAGTGGACCAATACCCTGAGGAGAACTGCAAGTATGGAAAACATGTAGCCACCTCATGGCACAACAAATACATCAAGAATTTCAACCCCTTATTCCTTATGCCCCCCAAGGCATTCTAGCCTTATATCCCTCCTTATGGACCCCATTGCACAAATAGGCCATGCAGCAAGGGTCACACAAAAATCCCTTGTGATCGCTCTCATAATGAGAGTCTCTCACTCGAGGGTTGTCATTGCTACCACCCACAAGATCCTCCTCTCTCCCAAGAGTAAGAGGTCTTGAAAAACTCCCAAAAACACATACAAAACAATATACAAAAATAACAAGTGAAATTTTCAAAAAAGACATACAAGAAAACATATTTCTTACACCAGCATACTTTCAAATACATGCAAAAAAAGAAGTCATTTTAAGAGTAATGAAACCAACCTTAATCTCCCCAAAGGTAGGATAGTATTTGAGGAAGAGCTGCCCAATTCCACGGATCTTTTTCTTCTACCCTTAGCCAAATTTTACTTTTCAAATCTATTCTCTTCTTTTTCAAAAAAAATCTCTTGTCTCCAAAAATGGAGAGTGGGTGATTACCCTCAAATTTTCAAATTCTTGCTTAAGAAGCTCCTTCTCTCAGTTCTCACAAGTTTCTAAAAACTAAAGAGGAAAGTAAGATAGAATGGGAAAGAGAACTTTCATTCGAATAGGAAAATTTACAACTAGATTCAAACTTCTAATTTCAATTTTCGCACAACTCAGAAAAGCCAAATTTTAGAGTGTCTAAAAGGTCACTTAGGAGTAGAAACTTGCCTAAAATTACCCCTAACCCTTAGGTATACCTTATGGGCTTTAGGAAACCCTATTAAACTACCCCTAGGTGTTCATTTAACCCATTTTAAACCCCTCTGAAGTTTATTTTCGGGTCAAACATATGTTGACCTCTCCAAAGATTATTTTCCCAAGGTATTCATGACATCATGTTACATTAATTGAAAAAGCTATAGTTGAACACTTTCCCACCAAGAGACAAAAATAAAACATTTAAACTTAAATCCACACATGTGTCAAGTGACACAAATAAAACACTTTTACAATTTAAAACATGAAATCATCTCTTGTGGATTTTACACAATAAATTTAAACAACACTTAACACATATGCATCATATACTGTTACAAATAAAATACAACACAAACGGGATGTTGTCTCTCCAAATCAACAACCCCTGGCTTACGAACATACATAAGTCTAGGTTTGGTTCTCCGTAAATTTCCATGGTCACATGGATAACTTCCTGCGCATCTCAATTTACACATTAGTACTTTCACATATCCACATATAATATAATTCAAAGGAATAACAATACACATCATCACTTGCATACAATTTACATCTGAACAGATTAAATACATCTTTTATCAAGCAATTTCATCCTAATTCACATAAACTAAACCATACATCATAGTTCTATTATCATAGTAAAGTCCTACAAATTCAATAACGACATCTATCATCGCAATATCATCTTATCTAACAATCATCAAAATATAGCAATGTTATCCAAATCCTGAAATCATATAAGTTCTAAATTCCAAAATGCATCAAAATAAAGTATCCATAATAGTCAATATATAAAAATCACTGAAATGCCAGACTGAGTTGAGGTGAGACCTCACAATTTAAAAGTTTATACTGATGCTGATTGGGCAGGAAACATTGATGACAGGAAAAGCACAAGTGGAGGAGCTTTCTTTTTAGGAGAAAGACTAGTGAGTTGGCTTAGCAAGAAACAAGGATGTGTTTCTCAATCAACAGTAGAAGCTGAATATGTTGCTGCAGCATTGAATTGCACCAATATAGCATGGATCAAACAACTGCTGGAAGGTATAAATGAGCAAGTTACCAAGCCAGTAACTATATTCTGTGATAACACTAGTGCCATTAACATTTCAAAGAATCCTGTTATGCACTCTAAGACAAAGCTCATCTCTATCAAATATCATTATCTTAGAGAAGAAGTTCAAGAGAAGAAAGGGGTTTTGGAGTATGTTAGCACAAAGGAACAAATTACAGACATCTTCACCAAGCCACCACCAAATGACACTTTTGAGTATCTCAGAAGTTAGTTAGGGGTCCTACCCCTATGTTCCATTCACTAACCGAGTTCGGTGAAAGCATCAATTAGATGACTCCACATAATATCTTTTAGGAGTTGATGCTGATTTACACACTTTAGGCGGTTTTCTAAAGGGGTGCAGGAAACAATAAACAGGGAATATGAATTGAAGACAAAATGCCTTGACTGAGACTAAATTGATACATAACAACATGGAATTCACTTCTCAGAGGAAGAAATTATGTTTTTAGTTCTTTTCATTTTTGGCATTGTTGTCAAAGGGGGAGAAGGCTAATGTATGGGGGAGAAGTCTACTAACCAAAGGAGAAGACTACATTTTAGAACCAGGGAGAATACTAATGATAGAGGGAGAGCATTTCAGGATTTCATAACAATTTGAATCCGAATCAATAAAGTCAAATCAATTTGTTTTTCCATCAATGCCAAAGGGGGAGATTGTTGGCAATATTGCATTATAATAGACAAGAAGAAAGTTGGCATTCCAAATACAATGAGAGATTGTTGGCATTTCAATAAGGATATTGAGAATGTTGTTGATGACTATGGATATAACTGATTAAGGATGATTACTGTCTTAATATTATTATTTTTCCATTGATGTCAAGAAATTGATTTTCTAATTCAGTATGATGTTGCCATATCTTAAGAAGTATGATTTGATGAGTATAAAGATGTCGGTAAAAGACACATAAAGAATATGATGAATAAGGGGATAAGTTATTCAATGGGAAACTAATACCGAGTTAGACAATGATGAGATCATGATGTTTAGATTGTTTTGATATCCTACATATGCTATTGTTTGAAAGGTTAATACTATACTATGTTACCGAGCAAAGAACCTAGTCGGTAAACCCTAAGGAACCTAGTCGGTAAAACCCTAAGGTTATCGCTATTAATTAAAGAAGGCAGAATGTCTATCGAGTGAAATTTAGTATTTACCGAGTTACAACCGAGCTATAACAGAATGCATTAAATGTTTACATGTGATATTTAATGAAGGAAGCTGATGAGCTGGAGCGGATTAAATGATTGGTAAGCCGTGTATGAAGATTGTTAAAGAATCTATGGTAAAGAAAGATCGACAGGAAGATCTACAGCTCAGATTGAACCACAATACCCTAACACAAGTTCCAAGGTGGGGTAAAACATTTTTAGATCGAAGGATACATTGAATCTGGACAAGATTGAAAATTTGATGTCTATGATTGATCATGGGAAATGTGATCAAGGAGATTAAGTAGTTGGAAGATTGTTTATAAATAGGAAACTGTTGATAAACAATGTATGCGGGCAAGTGTATGCACAAGGATGCTACATAGTGATTACCAAGCACAGAAGCTTGAAGACCTGTTAGAATAACAGAGTATAGATGCCCAGCAGATAGACAAGATTAGTTCTATGTCTAAATTGTATTGAACAAATAGGAATATGCTTTAGCATTTTTAGATGTGAAGTTGCAGACATATTATATTACTGTTATTTTGAGAAGTAGCAGAAAATCTCTTAAGCGAGTGGACTTAACAATCTTTTTTGTAAAATCCTCTAGCAAGGTGACATTCTTATTGAGTGTTTGAAATCCTTTAACAAGGTGAAGATCCTAACAGAACTAAGGGAAATCCCTTAACCGGATCACATCTAGCAATGTGTTTGTAATCTTTAACAGGATTTGCTTTTAATCGAGCATACTCTAGAAGAGTATATTTCTTAGTGGGCCTGAAATCCCACAGTGGTTTTTCCCTATTTGGGTTTCCACGTTAAATCTGGTGTTATATGTTTGTGATCTTATCTATTTATGGGTCTACATGCATTACTATTTTTCTAATAAGGTTACCGACATTGAATCTATTGTTTTTATTGAAGATTAAGTTTGAATGATTCACCCCCCCTCTCATATTGTTAGCTTGGCATCTGTACTAATCATATTTAGTATCAGAACTATCACTTGTCATATGTTGCTCTGAAGTTTCCTTCTCTTTGATCTCACTTTTGTAGACATAGTTTATCATTTTATTATAAGGGTTTTTAAGGGGAATCAGATTATTAAAACAATAGGGTCACCTACATTCAAAATTTGCAATTTATCCCACATAACTTTTGTAGAAGATTTATCAGTTAATGCCATGATCTACTAACCAATAAGTGCACACAAGAGGGCTTCTCTAGCTCTGCAATTATTCTCAATATTCTTATCCAAGTCTGTAGGAACAAGATTGTCAGATGTTGGATCATAAGGTGTGTAACCTTTCTCACTGATCTCCCAAATATACTTACCAATACATCTAAGATGAATCTCCGTTCAGACCTTCCATATCCCATAATTTGTTCCATCAATCTTAGGGATTTCTCTTCTGAAGATAGTTTTCAGTGGATTAATTGCCAGAGGATCTACCTCAAGGGGTTAAGCTTCTACAAAAGAGGACCAAAGCTCTGATACCAATCGTTAGGATAATCGATGAACAACTGAGAAGGGGGTGAATCAGTTGTTAATAGATTACAATAATTAATCCACAACACAACCTTAAACCAGAGCACATAATGATGAATAATGATGAATAGTTAGCACCAAACCGGTACTGAGAGTGGGGGGGGGGGTGAATCAGTACAGACAAAAACTTTCCTTGAACCAGTTTGACTACAAAGACTACACTTAATTGGTAAATAGTAACACCGGTCTAAATCAGGGCACTATCGGTTACACATAGTGAGAGTATGAAAGACATAAACCGGTAAGCACTTTGATCTCTACACAATCTAATATCTCATTTCCACTTCACCCGTATCCATAAACAAGTAATATATCATCAGAAATATAATGGCTGCCGGTTCAACATGCTTTACCACTTGACAAAAAATATTAAAGCTGTTAGGAATCCCACAGATACTGAGAGGGGGGGTGAATCGGTATCTAATTGGTTATTAGAATTTCTTAACTTAAAACATGCAAAATATATTACAATAGTGTACCAATATGCAAGAAATAATGCAATGAACAAAATTAAAAACATCCGCATGAAAAGTAGACCATGACACAAGGATTTAACGAGGAAACCTGGTGTGGGAAAAACCTCGGTGGGATTTGTGACCCATAATATTCACTCACGGACCAATAAGAGAATATTACTTACAATAGAGGCCTGCACATGCAGGAAGGCCAACTGCCTAGAGCTCACTGCTCAATGGGAAGTCTCACTGACTTACAATGAGGATTATACAAATCTAATAACTTGTACTACTTTACAATAGCATCTATAATGCTTGATCCAGTACCAGATGCTGCTCTGCTTCTTACATAAACCCTTTAACCTATATTTCACATAATAGGTCTGCCTTAATATTTCGCTTACATCAATTTTTTTTCCTTCCTTAAAAAATGTCTACAATGATCTCTTTTATATATAAGAGTCATTTTACAACATGCCAAGTCAGCTTACAAAGTGTTTACAATAATAAACAAAATGTAATATAACAAAATCCTGTCGGCCTCTGTGCCGGTATACTTCCTTTCTTTGTGCCGGTGCCTATGTCCTGAGTGCTAGTGTAGAGTGTGATCTGTTGATGCTAGTGCACTAACTTGCTGGTGTAATGCCTTGCCGGTGCCATAGGATTGTAAGGTTGCCATCAATGACAAAACCTTCAATCACATACAATGTCTCATTGGAGTGTGCATATGCTAACAATCTCCCCCTTTGACATTGATGGCAACAATCATGAGAAATTTCAAAAGTGTATCCAAAAATTATCCAAAAATGTGAAGTCCAAAAAATGTTACCAAAAATGTGTGTGCTCCCCCTGAGTATATGATTCTTGTGATGAATTGTGATGAATTTTCTCATCCCACTACTCCCCCTTTGGCATCAATGACAAAGGTTGTCAAGATGTCAGTAGAGTTTGTAGTTTCAACCTTGTAACTGGGTAGTTACAATTTGAAATATATCCGCCAAAATCAAGTTTATACTCTCCATAAACTTTTTATTGTCTCTTATTGTTGTCTTTGTTCTTTTAACTGTACCGGTGAGATGTTGCATATGCTTTGCCGGTGTTTTCTGTCCCTGTATTAGTGCCTCAGATATTTCCTTCCGTAATGATGCTAGATAGTCCAATCTTGGACTCAGTTTTAATCTTAGATGCTTTACCTTATTCACTATTGTCTCTTTTTCTCTTTCCAATTTAAGTAATTCTTCCTCCAAATTTGTTATCTTCTGTTCAAAAAATGATAATGTATCAGGTGAGTTGACAAAATTATCTGCAAGTTTATTGATTTCATCATGTACCTTGCTCATTTTCTTATCTATGTCTACAGTCAAAAAGTTTATCTTACAGGTGTCTTTGTACAGAGTTTTGTACTCTTTCAATAAATTACACCATTCCAGTAGAAGTGTGTCAAAATCTCTAGTACACTTCTTTATCTGCTCATCAAAGAATTTTTGCTTTTCAATTTCTACTTTGTCCTTCAATGTCTCTTCCTTTATTTTCTCAATGTTCTCTATGATATATCTACACAAGGTATCAAGTTTTCCTAAATAATCTTTATTGTCTATATTACTGTTAGGAGCAATTACCTTCAAAATTGGTATGGTGTCATCTATTGCCTTATAAGCTTGTGAGCTGCAATCTGTTATCTTTTTAATTGAATCTAAGAGTACCTCAATCACATTAGTTGATTTGTAGCCTGATGATGAGGAACCTACATTCTAAGTACTGCCAATGGAAGTAACCAAGCTTGTATTAACCTTTGGTAGGTCTGTTTGTGTTTGCATTTCCTTAAGCAATGGTTTTTCTACTTCTCTAGTTGTCGGTGGCACTGTTTCCTTATGAACCTGTTCCTGTTTCTATTGTTGTTCTTATTCAGGAGCCTTTTTCTCTGTTTGTTTCTCTATTTGTTGCATTGTCTGAGTCTAAGTCTGAGTCTCTACCTGTTGCTCTTTGTCATCTTCTGGTTTCTCCCGTGTGTTATCAGTTTGCTTAGCTACTGGTGGCTCACTAGCCATTTCAGTCTTATCAGCTGTATCTTTGTCTACCACAATGTTGATCTTTTGAGTATCAACATCCACTGTATATAAGACTCCAGGATTAGTATTAACATCCTCTACATCCATACTTTCAATTGTCGGTTGATCTTTTGTAGTTGTTGTTGTTTTTACTGATGGAGTAATTAAAGGAGGTGGGGGTAAGTTGTCTTTAACCTTGATACTGGGTGGTCCACCAAATTTACCTTTACCCTTGTCTCTTTCTTTCTGATATACCTTTATAGGTTTGTGACTCATGTATTCTTCTTATTTTTCTTTTTCCACTAGGAAAATGTCCCATGCATTTTTTGTCTCCTCAGTCACCTCATTAACTTTGCCAACCATTAAAGCAATGTGCTGGTGTGCAGTAGAAAATACTGATCGATTGGCTTCAGCAATTAAATCATCAATTTATTTGGGTGAATTCACCGGGTATATAGCAAGTAGCTTTTCTATCTTTATTTTCTTGTCAAGTTCTAATACTGCTTGTCTTCTTACTTCCAAACTCTTAAATAGTTCATCTGGTACTTCATCTACTACTTCCATCAAAAATTTCTTATATATATCCATATGCAATATAACATTGTTTTCGACTTGTTCTTTTTCATTAGCTATCAAAGTGTCACATAGTTTCTCTATATTCTTCAATTTCCCTTCCTCTATAATTTCATTCAATAATATGTCAAGAGGGGCCAAGTCCTTGTTTGTCCTCTTCTTCTTCTTGGGTGTCAGTTTCTTCTTCTTTGGTGTAGCCTTTCTTATCAGAGATCTCACTACTTGTTGTTTTTGTCTTATCCTCCTAGGTGAGGGTGTGGTTGCCGGTAAGGGATCTCTTTTCCTTAAAACTCTCTTGAAAGTTGTAGGCATGTCATTCTCTGAAGAAGTACCTATAGATGATAGGTGATTTTCAGGTTGTGGAGCTGCTAACTCATCCTCTATTATACTAGTTTGCTTTAACACATCTTCTTTAATAGCCTTTGCCTATCTTGAACCTTTTCTTACAACTGCCTCAACCTTTTTCACTCTTTTCTTAGATTGTATTTGGCTTTCAATAGTTTCTGCACTACAAAATATTTCTTCCTTAGGTTCTTTAGGGGCTTCCAAAAGTGCTTTAGCATAAGTTTCAATTATATGATCATCTGTTTCATAGCCCATCTCTACTACCCAAACTATCCTAGGGATGACTGCTTCCATCTAGATCTCATCCTTCTTGATTACAAAGCATATTTCATCCTTATATTTGTCAACAATCTTTTGTGATAATCAGATTCTTTTCTTCATTTTGGCCTTAAGTGCTTGAAAGAAATCATGGATATTGTTTTCCTTTTCTTCTCCCATATTATTGAATAGTTCTGTTAGCTGTTTACCTACCATTATATCATATCCAAGTTCTTTGTAGCCTATACCAGGAACCTGTTTGGTTATATGTAGCATCAAACATACTAGTAGATTTCCAAATTTAAAAGTTCCTTTATTGTCCTTCTTAATCTTGCCTAAGTTGCCAATTAATTCGTCCTTCAACCACTCACATCCATCAATCTTTGCATTATCTGTGACCATATCATAAGAATTCTTAATGCATAAACTTGAAACTGAATTAAGTCTATTTGTATGAGTAGCTTTATAACCTAATATCATGCTGATAAATCTCACATTAATGTCTTTTACATCATTGACTCTTAAGGACCTTCTGTCGGATGTGGCACCAGTTAGGTTTATAACTAGGTCATTGGAGACCTTTTTAGTCTTGTCAAGCCTTTTACCGGTGGTCAGTAACCCTGTGACAACTTTCACAGCTTCCTTCGTGATTTTGTGAATTGCATCTAACCAGAAAAATTCACCATGTACCCTGCTTAAGACTACCCTAATCACATCCTTGGGGAATTCATGAATGCTAAGGATCTCTGTAAATCCTAGGGTTTCAATGATCTTATGTTCATCTTTTACATTACTGGATTCATCACATATGATAGTTTTAAACATGGTTTTAATCTCTTCATCTCCTAGTTCCTCAATGTTACAGTGAATGTAAATTCTGGGGTCTTCAGCATAAACAACTCCCTTAGGAATTTGAGAAAAAACAATTAAAGTATCATCTTTCTTTGCTACTTCAGGAACTAATTGAAATATGGGCCTAGGTCTTTTTATAACTTTGACAACAGTAGGGTTTGCTATATATTCAAGTGCAGAGGTGGATGCCATGATAAAATACCTTTTACTACCTTTAGGATGGATGATTGCTTGAAGTGTTCTTGCCTCTTGCTCGAAATGCCTTAGCTTGGAATCTTCGCGCTCTTCGTAGGTTTGAAATCTCGGTGAAATGAAATGAAGCCAAAACCTCAAATTTATAGTGTCTTTTTGCCATCTGCCACATTAAATGTATGCCAGTTAAGTATTCACTTAACATTATCTGCTAGTAATAAAGTAGTTTCCAACTTCTCATCTCTAACCGAGGGAATAATAGCACATGTGTCATTAGATTGCCAAACCCTCAAGGAAACTTTCTTCAATTAGATGAAGAGCATCCTGCCGGTGGAGCACTACTCTATCCTGTCGGTGAAGCATCACTCTATCTTCCCAGTGAAGCATTGACTAGTTCTACCAGTGGAGGAGTATTCCCAATATTTAGATCAACTTTTCTAATCCATTGTTTTGAGAATTCTTTATTAACCTCTTCAACTTTTTCTTTACCTTTCAAGCTAGAACTTTTGTTGTCTACTGGTGATCCTTTACTTCTACAAAATTTTGCAATATGACCAATCTTGTTACATGCATAACAAGTTACATTATTCTTATGAATAGCTTTCCCATAACCTATGCTGGTTTGTGTTCTACATTGATTAGATAAATCTCCAAATCTTCCACAAACATAACATCTCACATTCATTCTGCAATTTTCAGAGTTGTGACCAACTTTGTTGCATTTTGAACATTGATCAGTGGGTGTGTTGATATTCTGATAATTTCTAGATCTACATTCATTTTCTCTATGACCATACTTATTACAGTTAAAGCATTTTCCACTGAATTTATAAGCATTAGGTTGTCTTACTAGTTTGTTGTGATCCTGAGTATTTGCAGTACTGGAGCTTTCACCAACTTCAAAGCCAATTCCAGAAGTGTAACCTTTAGGTTTTTGATTCTTCAGCAAGGTGCTGAGTTCCTCTGAGCTTTTCTTGAATTTTTCTTTATGTTGATTTGCAGTTTCTAGTTCGCTTTCTAAGACTTCTTTTTGTCTCATCAGTTCATTGGAGTCATTTCGAGTCTGCATCAGATCTATCTTCAACATGTCATTTTCATAGATAAGTCTTGTGTTCTCATTTGCTACATCACTTAGTCTTCTGGTCAATTCTTCTTCATTCTTCTTCCTATCCTCATTCTCTTTACAAAATCTCATAGTCATATCCTACATCTCATTCTTTGTTGTCATGTTCTCTTGTTTCAACTTACTTATCTGATCATTAAGTGATTCCTTTTCATCATTCTCATTTTACATTTTTTCACAAATTTCTCTTCTCTTATTTCTTGCAATAGTAAGATTCTCTTGAAGTGCCTGAATGATATCTTGAGCTACCTTTAAATCATCTTCTAGTTTGATATTTTTCAATTTTTCTGTATCATAGTCTGAGAGAGCTCCTTCAAGTTGCTTCATCATATTTTCCATCTTTACTGGTGTCAAGATCTTCCTCAAGCTATTAGGCTTCTGAAAATAGAGGACTAGGCTCTGATACCAATTGTTAGAAATCCCACAGATACTGAGAGGGGGGGGGGTGAATCAGTATCTAAGCTATTATTAGAATTTCTTAACTTAAAACATGCAGAATATATTACAATAGTGTACCAGTATGCAAGAAATAATGCAATGAACAGAATTAAAAACATCCACATGAAAAGCACACCATGACACAAGGATTTAATGAGGAAACCCGGTATGGGAAAAACCTTGGTGGGATTTGTGACCCACAATATTCACTCACGGGCCAATAAGAGAATATTACTTACAATAGGGGCCTACACATGCAGGAAGGCCAACTGCCTAGAGCTCACTGCTCAATGGGAAGTCTCACTGACTTACAATGAGGATTATACAAATCCAATAACTTGTACTACTTTACAATAGCATCTATAATGCCTGATCCAGTACTGGTTGCTGCTCTCCTTCTTACATAAACCCTTTAACCTATATTTCGCATAATAGGTCTGCCTTAATATTTTTCTTACATCATTTTTTTTTCCTTCCTTATAAAATGTCTACAATGATCTCTTGTATATCTAAGAGTTATTTTACAACATGCCAAGTCAGCTTACAAAGTTTTTACAATAATAAACAAAATGTAATATAACAAAATCCTGTCAGCCTCTGTGTCAGTGTCCTGAGTGCTAGTGTAGAGTGTGATCTGTTAATGCCAGTGCACTAACTTGTCAGTGTAATGCCTTGCCGGTGCCATAGGATTGTAAGGTTTCCATCAATGACAAAACCTTCAATCACATACAATGTCTTATTGGAGTGTGCATATGCCAACAAAAGCATCACATGAAAAGCATCACACATGACACACTGATTTTTCACATGGAAACCCAAGTGGGAAAAACCACGTTGGGGATGAATACCCACAAGCTGTTCTTTGAACTCTTTTAAAGTCCACTCTTTTAGGAGCCTAGTCTAGTTAAAGACTTTTACAATAGGTTCTGCAAGGAACCTATCCTGCTACTGATCACCCGGTTAAGGGATGGCTAAATACCTAGTTAAAGGTTATAACCCTATTAAAGGTTAGCTCGCAAGAGGATTTGAAGAACCCATTGAATTGAGTCACCATGTTAAAGGATTTACACAAAATCCTATTAAAGCTACCCAGTTAAGGGATTTTCCAACTACTTAAATGGTTAGAAGTCAACAGGTAATACACTGATCTGATAACAACACTCAATGCCAAGGCAGATCCGCTTTAGCTCCTTTGCTTCTGCAATTACACTCTATAGGTATCAAGACACTTCTCCGGTCTGGTGAGAATCAAGTATCTCTTCACTTGGATAAACACATAGAATTTGCCAATGACCTCAAAATGAAAAACATCATCGACCTTATAGGAAACAGATAGGTCGGTAGCATAAACCCTAAACCCTAAACATTTAGGTTTAACAATTCAATCAGTTCAATCTTGACTTTTAATCATACTATATTGAATACAACTATCTTGAACATATGTCAAGACGTTCTCCAACATTCATTTTTTATCACTTCAAGAAGTTGATAACCCATCACGCGCTCTCCACTATTTATAGAGACTTCGCACATTCCCAAGGTAGATAGGATCAATCTCAATGCAAGATCCTCAAGGAAATCCTTCATGCGCACAAGGCAGACATGACAACACTATCTAGTCTTCATTACAATGCTAACTCATCACAAGATGTCATCGATTGAATCACACAGGCTTGGAATGCATCAACTAGAAACCCTGAAGTTGAGACTACCAATCGGTAGTCATGCCAAATGAAACACTGATACAAAACTTCCCATTTACCAGTTCTCATTCCAACATACCAGTCCACTTTTTCACATATACCAGTTCACATTATCATACTGGTTCTCACATATACTGGTTCACAATATCATACCGGTTCTCTTGCCACTTTGCTTACTTCAATATACCAATTCATACTTCGGCATATTGACATCAATGACAACATACAATATCATCATGTCATCAAGTTCTGCACATATGCCAACAATCTCCCCCTTTGGCATTGATGGAAATATACAAAGATATCTCTCTCCTTCACTTCTTCTCCCCAATATTGCAAATATTTTCTTTTCTTCACATCTTCTCCCCCTTTGACAACAATGCCAAAGTGGAGGCACAAACAGCTATGTTCCACTATGCTACTCCCCCTAAGGAGTAGCATCCTTCAGTACACCAATCTTGAAAAAGATTTATCAATTGCAATACCTGACTAATGTGGAGCACACACCTTTAGTTCACCTCTTGAAGGGGTAGCACCCCTAATTCACCTCTTAAATAGGTAAATGTAGCCTTTGGTAGAGGCTTGGTGAATATGTCTGCTAACTGCTCCTTACTAGAAATATGTTCTAATACAACCTCCTTGTTCTGAACCTTCTCCCTTAGGAAATGATACTTGAGCTCTAAGTGCTTAGTTCTAGCATGTAAAACCAAATTATTGGAAATGTTAATTACACTTGTGTTGTCACAAAATATACTTACCAGTTCAGATACAGGAACTTTGAAGCCACTTAATACATGCTTCATCCAGATTGTCTAGGTGCAGTTGATAAATGCTGCAACATATTTTGCTTCTATTGTAGACTGAGAGATACAACTCTACTTCTTACTCATCCATGATACCAATCTACCACCAAGATAAAATACACCACCAGTTGTGCTTTTCCGGTCATCCACATTACCTGCCCAATCAGCATCTGTAAACACTTTCAGGTTGAAATCATTACTGTGTGGATACCATAATCCATAGTCAATAGTTCCCTTCAGATATCTAAGAATCCACTTGACTGCTACCAAGTAGGATTCTCTTGGACTTTTCTAGAACCATGCAGTAATGCCTACTGCATGTCAATGCCTGGTTTGCTATGAACTACATAGTGCAACTTACCAATCATTGATTGGTATTCCTTCTCATTCACCAATGTTGAGTCATCCTCTTTTGATAATTTACAACCGGTCACCATATGTGTACCAACCAGCTTACTATCTTCCATGCCAAAGGTCTTCAACACCTCTTTGACATACTTGGACTGAGTGATAAAGATACCATCTTTCATTTGTTGAATCTATAGTCCAATGAAGAACTTAATCTCCACTATAATTGACATCTGAAATTCCTTCTTCATCTCATCTGCAAAATCATGACTCATCTTGTCATCTCCATCAAAAATTATGTCATCAACAAATACCTCATAGATCAGAATCTGATCTCCTTTTGACTTCAGATAGATATTGTTATCTTCACTTGTTCTTTCAAATCCAATCTTCACAAGATGGGAGTGTAAGCGTTCATACCATGCTCTAGGTGCCTGCTTCAATCCATATAGGGATTTATGTAGCCTACACACCATGTCACTATCTTTTGATAGGGAAACCCATCTCATTTCTCTATATACACTTCCTCTTCAAGTATTTCATTTAGGAATGCAAATTTTACATCCATCTAATACACTTTGAATCCCTTGAAGGCTGCATATGCAAGTAGCATTCAAACGCCTTCCAATCTAGCTACTGGAGGAAAGGTTTCTCCGTAGTCTTCTCCTTCTTCTTGAGCATATCCCTTACATACCAATCTTGCTTTGTTTCTTACCACTATGCCATCTTCATTCAACTTGTTTCTAAAAACTGATTTGGTGCCAATAATATTTTTATACTCAATTTAGGGTACCAAAGACCATGTACCATTGTTTTCTATTAGGTCAAGTTCCTCTTCCATTGCCTTGATCTAGTATTCATCGTTATGTGCCTCTTTAAATGTTTTAAGCTCAAATTCAGAGATCATGCAAGAATTTTCTCTGACCTTTCTTCTTGTAAGAATTCCTGCATCCTTGTCTCCTATGATCTGCTTTGGATCATGATTCAACTTTACATACCTAGGAATGATCCTAGTTGTTTTTTCTTTATTTTCTTCTTCATCCTCATCTTCATCAGCATCAACATCTACCGATGTAGGAGCACTTTTACTCATACTAGTTTGTTTTGCAACCGATTCCCAGAAGGTTACAATCGGTTCATCTACCACTCACTCACTGTCGGTTTCCTCAGGTTTCTTAGAGGTTTCATCAAGTCTGACATTAATACTTTCAACAATTCTCTAAGTCCTATTTTTGAAACACTTGAGAGCTTTATTCTTGGTGGAATATCCTAGGAATATTCCTTCATCACATTTTGCATCAAACTTGCTCTAATGTTCATTCATCTTGATATAACATTTGCTACCAAACACTCTAAAGTAGCTTACTACAGGAGTCTTACCGGTCCAATACTCATAAGGTGTTTTATCCTTACCTTTCTTGATGAGTACCTGGTTCATAGTGTAGACTGCAATGCTCACCGCTTCTCTCCAGAAGGTGTGAGCAACCATCCTTTGAATCAACATCATTCCGGCTGCTTCAACTACAGTCTGGTTGTTCCTCTTTTCTAGGCCATTCTATTGTGGAGTCTGGGGGCCAGATAGTTGCCTCTCGATGTTGTTCTCTTCACAGTACTTGTTGAATTCATCGGAACTGAATTCTCCTCCTTGATCAGTTCTTAGGCACTTAATCCTCTTACCACTTTCCTTTTGGACTAGTGATTTGAAAGCTTTGCACTTTCCAAAAGCTTCAGACTTATCTTTCAAGAATGTAACCCACATCATTCTTGAGTAGTCATTAGTGAGAATCATAAAGTACCTATCTCCTTGAACACTCCTAGTTTTCATAGGACCACACAAATCAGTGTGCACAAGATCAATTAAATTGTTTGCAGTGAAAGGTTTACCTTTGAAGGTTGAGGAAGACATTTTCCCCAGTTAACACTCTCTGCATAAAGGATTCTTTGGTTTTCTCAGCACAGTCAATCCTCTGACTGCCTTGATCTTACTAGCCTTCACAATATTATCAAAATTTACATGGAAGAGTCTCTTATGCCATATCCAGTTATCATGAAACTTAGCCATTAGACATGTTCTGATATTTGCATTTAGCTGAAATAAGTTACCTTTGGTCTGCATACCAGTGGCCATTAGTTCACCACTCTTTCCTTTTATTTTGCACACTCCATCTTTGAATTCTAGACTGAGTCCATTATCATTCAACTAGGCAACACTCAAAAGAGTGTGCCTGAGACCTTCTACCCAGTACACATTATCAACACTACTTTTTACATGTAGAGAGATGGACCCTCTGCCTTTTACCATACATGGTGCATCATTACCAAATCAGACCACACCACCATCATACTCTTCTAGAGACATAAACTTACTATGGTCACCAATCATGTGGTGAGAACAACCACTGTTAATAATCCACTCATTGTAATTATCAAAGAGGGAGACAAGAGCCTTCTTGTCTGACACATCCTCCTTAACTACTACAAACACAATATCTTCACTTTCTTCATCTTCTAATTCTTCATCAGTGACACCTTCATCAACTACTACAAAATAGTTTCTCATGTTTCCTCCTTTGAACTTATTGAACTTGTCTCGTTTGTCCTTATTATCACCATTAGGATAGTTTACAACAATGTGTCCTATCCTATTGCAAGAAAAGCATTTCAAAGGGAGCTTACCTATGTATTTACCAGTTCTCTTAGGAAGTCTCTTGGAAAGAAGAGCTTCACATTCCATTAGGATCTCCTCATCATCCATTTCTCTACTTTGTCTTGGTTCACAATTGGTACTAACTTCTTTTCCCTTTCTAGATGGTGCAACAGATGCTCTAAAGGTTGGTTCGGTCTTCTGAATACTACCATCATAATTATTTAGCTCATATGCAGTCAACTTAGCAATGATGGAGTCTAGGGATACCTTTGTCTTGTCTATAGGCCTCAACTCCTGAATAGCAGCAACCCTTATTGCATAGATCGGTAAGAAGGATCTCAAGACTGTTGGAAAATGGACACTCCAATGAGACATTGTAGGTGATTGAAGGTTTTATCATTGATGGCAACCTTACAATCCTTTGACACCAGCAAGGCAATCAATCGGCACTAGCAAGATTAGACTTTACACCGACACACAGACCACTAGCACCGGCAATAAAAGGAAGCATACCAACATAGAAACTGACAAGAATTTTGTTTATAAATTATTTTGTTAATTATTATAAAACCATTGTAAGACAACTTGGCAAGTTGTAAAATGACTCATATATATAAGAGATCACTGTAGAACATTTTGTAGGAGATAGAAGAAAATATATAGGCTAAATAAGGCAGACCTATTATGCGAATTATAGGTTAAGGGTTTATGTATTAAGCAGAGCTACAAACCGGTACTGGATCTATCATAGTAGATGCTATTTTGAAGTAGTACAAGACATTGGATTTATATAATCCAGTTTGTAAGTCAGTGAGACTTCCCATTTTTGTAATTGAGCAGTGAGCTCTAGGCACTTGGCCTTCCTGCATGTGCAGGCCCCTCTTGTAGCAGTAATATTCTCTTATTGGCCAGTAAGTGAATATTGTGGGTCACATATCCCACCGAGGTTTTTCCCACACTGGGTTTCCTTGTTAAACTACTGTGTTATGGTGTGTTTTTCATGTGGTTGTTGTTATCTCTATTTATTGCATTACTTTCTATTTACCGGTATACAGTATTAATATGTTCTACATGTTTTAAGTTAAGAAAATCATCAAACCGGTTAGATACTGATTCACCCCCCCCCCCCCCCCCTCTCAGTATCTGTGGGAATCCTAACATTGGTATCAGAGCTTGGTCCTCTATTTTTAGAAGCCTAAAGGAATATCTTGACACTGATAGAGATGGAAAACTTGATGAAATAATTAGAAGTAGCTCTCTCAGACTATGATGCAAAAAAATTGAAAAATATCAAACTTGAAGATGATCTAAAAGCTGCACAGGATATTATTCAAGCACTTCAAGAAAAACTTACCATTTTAAGAAATAAGAGAAGAGAACTTTGTGAAAAGATGCAAAATGAGAATGATGAAAAGGAAACTCTTAGTGACCTGATAAATAAGATAAAACAAGAAAACATGACAACAAAAAATGAGATGCAGGATATGACTATGAGATTTTGTAAAGAAATTGAAGATAGAAAGAAGAATGAAGAAGACTTGACTAGAAGACTAAATGATGCTGCAAATGAAAACACAAGACTTAGTTATGAAAATGATATGTTGAAGAGAGATCTAATGCATGCACAGAATGACTCAAATGAACTCATGAGACAAAAAGGTATCTTGGAAGGAGAACTAGCTGCTGCAAATCAACATAAAAAAAATTCAAGAAAAGCTCAAAAGAACTTGGTGACTTGTTGAAGAATCAGAAACCTAATGGTGACACTGATGGTCTTGGCTTTGAAGTTGGTGAAATTTTCGGTACTGCAAACACACAAGATCATGGCAAACTGGTAAGACAACCTACTGCTTATAAATTTATTGGCAAATGCTTTAACCATAATAAGTATGGTCATAAAGAAAATCAATGTAGATCTAGAAATTATCAAAATACCAATACATCCACTGGTCAGTGTTCAAAATGCAACAAAGTTGGTCATAATTCTAAAAATTGTAGAATGAATGTAAGATGTTATGTTTGTGGAAGATTTGGACACTTATCTAATCAATGTAGAACACAAGCCAACATAGGATATGGAAAAGCTATTCAGAAAAATAACGTGACTTGTTATGCTTGTAACAAGATTGGACATATTGCAAAATTCTGTAGAAGCAAGTCCTCACTCGTAAATAACAAAGGTCCTAGTTTGAAAGGTAAAGAAAAACTTGAAGAAGTTGAGCAAGAATTCTCAAAACAATGGATTAGGAAATCATAACTAAATGTTGATAGGAATACTCCTCCACTGGAAGAACAAAGTAACATTCCACTAGTAGGAGAGTCTTTATCTAACTGAAGAAAATTTCCTTGAGCGTTTAGCAATAAAATGTGAAACATGCTATTATTCCCTTGGTTTATGGTGAGAAGTTGAAATTACTTCTATACCGGCAGATAAGTTAAGTCATTACTTAACCGGCAAGCATTAAATGTGGTGGTTGGCAAAAATAACATTATAAATCAGTGTTTTGGCTCCAATTTCATTTCACCAAGCATTCAAACAATCAAAGAGCACGAAAATTCCTGAGCAAAGACATTTTGAGCAAAGAAGCAAAGCAATTCAGCAAGCAACCTTTCGTAGGGTAGATAAAGGTATTTATATCCACGGCTTCTTCATCTATTCCTGAATTCATAGCAAACTCTACTGTAGTCGAAGGGATTAAATGCCCTAGACCTGTATTTAAGTTAGTTTCGGAAATTGCTAAGAAGGATGATAATGTTGGTGCATTTTCTCAAATCCCCAAAGAAGGAGTTTTTGTAGAAGACCCTAGAATGTACATTCATTGTCACATAGAAGAATTAGGTGATGAGGAAATTAAGAGCATGTATAAGACTATAAATTGTGATGATTCTGACAATGTGAAACCTGAACACAAAATAGTTGAAACCCTAGGATTCACTAAAATTCTCAGTATTCTGGATTTTCCTAAGGATGTTATAAGGATAGTTCTAAGTAGGGTACATGGTGAATTCTTCTGGTTAGACTCAGTTCACAAAATTGCTAAAGAGGCAGTAAAGGCTATGATAGGGTTACCCTCCACCAGTAATAGACCTGATAAGACAAAGAAGGTATCAAATGACCTGGTGATGAACCTAATAGGTGCAACATCAAACAAAAGATCTTTAAGAGTGAATGATGTAACCGACATCAATGTTAGATTCGTTAGCATGATTTTAGGCTATAAAACCACACATGCAAATAGGTTAAATCAGTCTCTAGCCTATGCATAAAGAGTGCCTATGATATGATCAAGGATAATGCAAAAATATATGTGTGTGAATGGTTGAAAGATGAGATTATTGATAATCTTGGAAAAATTAAGAAACACAAAAAGGGGACATTTAGATTTGGAAACCTACTTGTCTGTTTAATGATGCACATAACAAAACAGGTGCTCGTTATCAGTAACAAAAATCTTTGTTTTGATATATCGGTATGCAAACAATTATTTGATCTACTAAATAAAATGGGTGAAAACAGAGAAAAGAATATACTTTTAGGCATTGAAGGCCTAGATGAATACTAGAGTCAGACTATCACAAGCAATTGTAAATAAGTATAAGGATGAAATATGCTTTGTTATTAAGAAGGATGAGATTTGGATGGAGGCAGTTATCCTAAGAACCATTTGGGTTACTGAAATGGCTTATGAAACCGATGACCACATAATTGAAACATATGCAGAAACCCTTCTGGAAGCACCCAAGGAACCTGAAGAAGAGGTATTTGGCAATGCTAAGACTATTGAGAATCAAATTCAATCTAAGAAAAGGGTAAAGAAGGTAGAAGCAATAGTAAGAAGAGGATCTAGGCAAGAAAAGGCTATCAAAGAAGATGTACTTAAAAAAACTGGCATCACTGAAGATGAGTTAGAAGCTCAATAGCCAGAAACTCACCTTTCATCGGTAGCAACTTCTTTGGAAAGTGACATGCCAGTTGAATTTAAAAGAGTTGTGAGGAAAATAGAACCTTCACCAGTATCTACACTTTCTCCTAGAAGAACCAGATAGAAACAACAGGTAGTAAGGCCCCTAGCTAAGAAGATAACTCCAAAGAAGAAGAAGTTAACACCCAAGAAGAAGACTCAACATAACATTTCTCCAATTGACAAACTACTAGATGAAATTACAGAGGATGGATAGCTGAAAAACATCAATAAATTATATGATTCATTATCAGTTGATGACAAGGAGAAAGTTGAAAATAGTGTAATTATACACTTGGACATTTACAAGAAATTTCTAATGCAATTTGTAGAAGAATTACTGGCAAAACTGTTTAAAAGACTTGAAGCTAGAAGGCAAGTTGTTGTAGAGCTTGATAAGAAAATGAAAATTGAAAAAATACTTGCTGTTTATCCTGTCAACTCACTAAAAGAGATAGATGATCTGATCTCAGAGGATAACCGGTCAGTATTTTTGATTGCACATCGACATGTAGCACTTATGGTTGGTAGAGTAAATGAGGTAGCAGAAGAAACTGCCAATGCATGGGACATATTCCTTGTAGAGAAGGAAAAGCAGGAAGAATATAGAAATCATAAACCCATCAAAGTATATCAGAAGGATAAGGATAAGGGAAAAGGCAAGGTTGGTGGACCACCTAGCATAAAAATAAAAGATAACTTATCCCCACCGCCTCTGAATACTCCACTAGCAATGACTATTGATAATCAACCGAAGAGTGAGAGTATGGACATACCACAAGATGACACGAATCCCTTTATATATAGTGGACATTGACACACAAAAGGTCAATATTGTGGTAGATAAGGATACAACTACCGACAGATGACAACACTGAGCAACGGGCTCACACAGAACAAAAGCCTCCATCACAGCAATAGGTTCATATAGAGATAGTGCCATCGGCATTAGCTGAGCAATCCAAACCTTTTCTTAAAGAAATGGAAAGACAAACTGATCTACTAGAGGTCATCACAAGCAAGGAAACTGCTCCCACCAGCGGAATACATATTATTGGCTCATCAAATAATGTAAGAGAAGTTCTTTTGGATTGCATTTAGAAGATAACTGATTGTAGCTCACAAGCATACAAGGCAATAGATGACACCATTCCAATTTTGAAAATGATAACACCAAAATGTAATGTAGATAATAAAGATTCTTTGAGTCGACTTGACACTTTGTCCAAGTATATTACTGACAACATTGTGAAAGTTGAACAAATAAAAGAGGAAGCATTCAAGGAGAGATTAGAGAAGGAAAAACAAAAATTCTTTGAGGAGGAAATAAAGAAGTGTACAAGGAAATTTGATACACTTCTATCAGAACTATGTAGCACATTGAAGGAATTCAAAACTTCGTATAGGGATACATGTAAAACTAACTTTTTGACAGTTGATATAGACAAGAAAATTAGCAAGATATAGGAAGAAATAAATTAACTAGCTAACAATTTCATTAATTCATCTAATTCATTATTAGTTTTTGAGCAGAAGATAACAAGTTTTGAGGAAGAAATTCGAGAGAGACAAAGAAAGAATAAAAGGGAAGGCTAAAGATCTTAAATGGAGTCTTAGTCCAAAATTGGACTATCTCACCTCCTTAAGGAAATAAATATCTGATGCCTTGATTCAAGGATAGAAAACATCGGCAGAGCAAATGCGACACCTCACTGGTACAGTTCAGAGGATAGAGGCCGCAATAAAAGATAGCAAAAAGTTCATTGAGAGCTTGAATCTGGTTTTGACAGATCTTTTTCAGATTGTAACCAACTAGTTACAAGGATGAAGCTGGAAACCACACTCATTGACACTTTGACAACCTTTGTCATTGATGCCAAAGGGGGAGTAGTGGAATGAGAAAAATAATCAGTAAAATGACTCATCAACTCAGGGGGAGTACACATTATTTTGGTACACATTTTTGGTAAGACAATACCGGTAGATTCTTTTTGGATGACTGTTTTTGGATTTTTCTCATGAGTGTTGGCATCAATGTCGAAGGGGAAGATTGTTGGCAAATGCATACTCTAGTGAGACATTGTAGGTGATTGAAGGTTTTGTCAATAATGGCAACCTTACAATCCTATGACACCAGTAAGGCAATCCACAGGCACTAGCAAGATCAGACTTTATAGTAGCACATAGACCACCGGCACTGGTAGTAAACGGAAGCATACTGGCACAGAAGCCGACAAGAATTTTGTTTGTAAATTATTTTGTTAATTATTGTAAAATCATTGTAAGCTAACTTGGCAAGTTGTAAAATGACTCATATATATAAGAGATCATTGTAGAACATTTTGTAGGAGATAGAAGAAAATATATAGGCTAAATAAGGTAGACCTTTTATGTGAATTATAGGTTAAGGGTTTATGTATGAAGCAGAGCTATAAACTAGTATTGGATCTGGCATAGTAGATTCTATTTTGAAGTAGTAAAAGAAATTAGATTTATATAATCCATTTTGTAAGTCAGTGAGACTTCCCATTTTTGTAATTGAGCAGTAAACTCTAGGTACTTGGCCTTCCTGCATGTGCAGGCCCCTCTTGTAGCAGTAATATTCTCTTATTGGCCAGTAAGTGAATATTGTGGGTCACATATCCCACCGAGGTTTTTCCCACACTGGGTTTCCTCATTAAACTACTATGTTATGGTGTGTTTTTCATGTGGTTGTTGTTATCTCTATTTATTGCATTACTTTCTGTTTATGGGTATATAGTATTAATATGTTCTACATGTTTATAGTTAATACAATCATCAAACTGGTTAGATACTGATTCACCACCCCCTCTCAGTATCTGTGGGAATCCTAACAAAGACTTTGCTAACAAGAGTGGAATCATCTATTTTACCTCCTACACTCTTGATGTCTCCAACAATAGTTTTGATTCTGATTCCATATTGTTAAATGGTCTCTCCTTCAACCATATGCATGTCTTCAAATTTTCCCCTAAAGCTCTCTTCCTTAGCTTGTTTCACATGCTCATCACCACCATAGATATTCTCCAGAGCATCCCATACTTCTTTGGGATTATCTTTATCATGAACATCAATAAACTCAATGTCAGATAAACTGCTGATTAGGGCTTCCATGACTTGTCCATTCTCCTTAATCTCTCTTTTTTGATCATCGGTGAGAGTACTGGTAGGAATACCATAAGAATTCTCAACATAGCTCTAGTGTTGAGCACCCATCCTTTTGATGTAGATCTTCATCCTGTCCTTCCATATCTTAAAGTTATCTCTGTTGAACTTTGGACCTTCCCTCTTCATCATTAGAGTAGGATCTTTTCCTCAAGTGGTTAAGCTTAAAACATAGAGGACTTAAAAGATGCTCTAAAACCAATTGATGAATAATGATGAACAGTTAGTACCAAACTAGTACTGAGAGGGGGGGGATGAATTAGTAGAGACAAAAACTTTCCCTGAACCATTTTGATTGCAAAGACTGTGCTTAACTGGTAAACAGTAACACCGGTCTAAATCAGGGAACTACCAGTTACACATAGTGAGAGTATGAAAGACATAAATTGGTAAACAATTAGATCTCTACACAATCTAATATCTCATTTCCACTTCACCCGTATGCGTAAACAAGTAATATATCATCAGAAATATAATGACTTCCAGCTCAACATGCTTTACCACTTGACAAAAAATATTAAAGTATCATATGAAAAGCATCACACATGACACACTAATTTTACACATGGAAACCCAGCTAGGAAAAACCACGGTGGAGATGAATACCCACAAGCTATTCTTTGAACTCTTTTGAAGTCCACTCTGTTAGGAGCCTAGTCCGGTTAAAGATTTTTACAATAGGTTCTACTAGAAACCGATCCTGATAGGGATCACCCGGTTAAGGGATGACTAAATACCTGGTTAAAGGTTACCTCACAAGAGGATTTGAAGAACTCATTGAATTGAGTTACCCTATTAAAGGATTTACACAAAAGCCTATTAAAGCTACCCGGTTAAGGGATTTTCCAACTGCTGAAATGGTTAGAAGTCAATAGGTAATACATTGATCTGATAACAACACTCAATGCCAACGAAGATCCACTTTAGCTCCTTTTCTTCTACAATCACACTATGCATGTATCAATACACTTCTCTGGTCTGACAAGAATCAAGTATCTCTTCACTTGGATACATACATAGAATTTCCCAACAACCTCAAAATGAAAAACATCATCGACCTTCTAGGAAACAGATAGGTCGGTAGCATAAACTCTAAACCCTAAACATTTGGGTTTAACAATTCAATTGGTTCAATCTTGTTCGTTAATCATACTACATTAAATACAACTATCTTGAATATATCTCAACACATTCTCCAACATTCATTCTTTGCCGCTTCAAGAAGTTGATAACCCATCATGCGCTCTCTACCATTTATAGAGACTTCACTCATTCCTGAGGTAGATAGGATCAATCTCCATGCAAGATCCTCAAGGAAATCCTTCATGCGCACAAGATTGATGTGGAAACACTATCTGGTCTTTATTATAATGCTAACTCATCACAAGATGTCATCGGTTGAATCACACAAGCTTGGAATGCATCAACTGGAAACCTTGAAGTTGGGACTACCAATCGGTAGTCATGCCAAATGAAACCCTAATACAAAACTTCCCATATACCGGTTCTCATTCCAACATACCGCTTCACTTTTTCACATATTCTGGTTCACATTATCATACCGGTTCTCACATATACTGGTTCACAATATCATACCGGTTCTCTTGCAATTTTGCTTACTTCAATATACTTGTTCATACTTCAGCATATTGACATCAATGACAACATACAATATCATCATGTCATCAAGTTCTACACATATGCCAACACATAACAATTAATATCGGTAAAGAAGAAACAGATACGGGTAGAAAAAGATACCGGTAAACAATGTAACTCAAAAATAAACTAGATAATCAACACAATGCAACCATACAACATAACACCAATATTTGTACGTGGAAAACCTAGTATAGGAAAAAACCATAGTGGGAAGTCTACCCACAGTTAGATGATACTTCTGTAGAAAGTATGTGACACAATGAGGGGCTTACACATGCAGGAAGGCACACTACCTAGAGAACAATTCTCATTACAAAAGAGTCTCATAGACTACAGAGAGGTTAAAACCACCTCAAGATAATGGACAACAATCCAGTACAGTGAACTACCAGAGATAGCATCTACCATGCCTGATTACAGTCCTGGTTAAGCTTAACATCGGTGGTCTTCAACAACTTCCTTAATCCAAAATTGATCCTCAATGATCAACCAAAACCTCTCCCTAAATGATATTACAATATTCACACATTACATTCCATACCATTTATCTATAAAGAGATCTTACATCAACTTATACCAACCATAAGACCTAAACCAATTAGGTCGGCCATCTAAAAGATACTGCAATAAGATCATTACATAAATCCATATTACAATGATATGCCATGTCGGCTTTAGACCAAAACAACATTAACCAATCCATAAAACATCTAGTAATTCGTAGAGAACGCATTAACATGATACTAGTCCATAACCTAGATAGGCACCGGACCTATTCTAGGTCCACCACGCCAAAGTGACTTCTCCAACTGATTGAAGCGCAATCAAAGAACATCTTCACCATCCTGAAAGTTGCACCAACACCACTTATGCATCTTGTCAAGAATTCTTAATGAAAGTTCTACCGATAGAACCTTAAACCAATGCTGGTAACCAAAACCTGTTTACCGGTAATAGCTAGTGCCGGTAGCCAATGATAATAGCTAGTGTTGACATCAATGACAAAACATCAATGCAACACATAATCAATTCCTCCAAAATGCCAATAATTACTGAATTAATGGAAAGGTTAAATGAGATTGTTATGGGAATTCGATGTTGTGGTGGAACTCTGAGTGAAGGTGAAATTGTTTCTAAAGTTTTGAGAGCCCTACCACCAGCTTACAAGATGAAGGCTACTACTATTAATGAGTTGAGAATAATGGCTAATATATATGTCAACAAAGATACCTTGGTTGGGAAATTATCTTCTTTTGAGCTTGAAGAATTTGGACGTCCTGGAGCTGTGAAGACTGAACCTTCTTTTCATGCATCTACATCAGCAACCAGTAAGAAATATTGGAAAGATTTATATGCAAAGGACTTGGATGATATGAAGAGATAAGATGAAGATTTTGAGAAACTTGAAGCACTATTTGCTAGAAGAGTACCTAGAGGACTGGTAGGAAGTAAGTATGAAGGAAAAGCACCTTTTAAATGTTTTGCATGTAATAAGATTGGTCATTTTACATCTAGATGTCTTGAAAGTAATTCAAGATTTAAAGAAAGAGTTAGAAGATCTTTTAAGCCTAGCCCTTGATATCAGAAAAAGTATAAGTATAGAAACAAAAAAGACAAATCATGCTACATAGCGGATGAGGAAGGCATTACTGATTTTGATGATGAACTGACAGAAGACTCTGCTAGTGGTTCCGATAATGGGAAGGAATGATTGTTCCTGGATATCAAGGAAGATGTTCCAGCACTGGAAGAGAATGTACCTTAAGATAAGGCACTTGCTGCTAAAATTGAAGACAAGAATGAATGGGTAATTGATAGTGGTTGTTCACATCATATGACTGGAGATAAAGGGAATTTTCTATCTTTGCAATAATTTGATGGTGGTCTCGTTAGATTTGGAGATGACAAATAATGCATGATCAAAGGAAAAGGAACTATATCATTGGATGGTAAGAACAATACTGACATTGTTTATTATGTTGAAGGTTTAAGGCATAATCTTTTGAGTTTAGGACAATTGGTGGATAAGGGATTTCAATTATAGTTAAAAGATAGAAAATGCAAAATCATTACCAGATCTGGTTTGGAGATTTCAATCAGTAGACAAAAAAAAGGTAATATATTTCATTTGAATTCTAGTGAGAAGACATGTTTGATTGCAAAAATTGATGAGAGTTGGCTATGGCATAAAAGGCTATGTCATGTGAATTTTGATTGCATTGTGAAATCAGTTCAAATAAGGCAGTTAGAGATATACCTAAGATTATGAACCCCTATAATCCAGTATGTAAAGAATGCCAAATAGGTAAATAGGTTTGAACCTCTTTTAGGAGTATACAAGATAAATCTAATGATTTTCTTGATCTTATTCAAACTAATTTGTGTGGACCTGCTAGAGTTAAAAAATATCAAGGTGATAGATATTTCATGCTAATCATTGATGATTATTCTAGAATGATGTGGGTTACTTTTCTAAGGGAAAAATCTGAAGCATTTGAAAATTTTAAAATATTTAAGGCTAAAGTGGAAACTGAGATAGGATTGAAGATTAAATGTTTGAGGTTAGATCATGGTGGAGAATTCACATCCAGTGAGTTTAATTACTTTTGTGAGAAGCATAGTATAAGAAGACAATTTTCTGCTCCTCTGACACCTTAGCAGAATGGAGTTGTGGAAAGGAAGAACAAAACTATCTTGGATGCTGCTAGAACAATGATGATGGAAGCTAGTCTACCTCATATATACTGGAGAGAACCAGTGAGCATAACGGTTTATACATTCAATAGAGTACATATAAAAGGAGAAATTGGTAAGACACCTTATGAATTGTGGTTTGGCAATACACCTATAGTTAAGTATTTCAAAATCTTTGAGAGTAAATTTAATATAAGGAGAGATGGTATCATTGGTAAATTTGATCCTAGATGTCATGAAGGCATATTTGTTGGTTATTCTAATGAAAGAAAGGCATATAGATGTTATAACAAGAGATTGTAGAGAAATGTGGAAAGTGCTAATGTCAAAGTGGATGAGCTGAATAGAGATCAAATCAGAGTTTATGAGAAGGAATTAGTGGTGGAAATTATTATATATGAACTATTATCACCTTTACCAGAACAAAGTGTTGAACTATTTACTCTAGTAGTATCAAAAAATTCTATAGTAACTGAAGAACTGGGAAGAGGAATAGAGAGTCAAAAGACTCCTAGGTATGTGAGATAGAATCATTCAGAAGATTAGATCAATGGGGATAAGAACAATGGAGTAATGACAAGAAGAAGACTGACAACTAATGAGGTATATTTAAATTCTCAAGTTGAACCAGTATTAGTAATTGAAGCATGTAAAGATGAATATTGTTTGAAAGCTATGGAAGAAGAATTAGATCAGATTGAGAAATATAACACATGGACTTTGATTCCTTGGCCTAAAAATAAGAATGTAATAGGAACTAAATGGGTTTTTAAGAATAAATTAAATGAGGATGGTCAAGTTGTAAGGAATAAGGCTAGATTGGTTTGTAAAGGATATTCTCATAAGGAAGGAATTGATTATGGAGAGACTTTTGCACCTGTAGCTAGGATTGAAGCTGTAAGATTATTTCTTGCCTATGTTGCCACAAAAGCTACAAGATTTATCAGATGGATGTTAAGTGTGTATTTTTAAATGGGGATCTCGATGAGGAGGAAGTTTATATTGAGCAACTAGATGGTTTTTCACTTTTAGATTATAAAAAAATGGTTTGCAGGTTAAGGAAAGCTTTAAATGGATTGAAACAAGCACCTAAAGCTTGGTATGCAAGGTTGGATAAATATCTTTTGAAGCTTGGTTTTACCAATGGTAATGCTGACATTAATTTATATTATAAAATCACTAATGGTGATATACTGATTAAAAGTTGTGTAAGGAATATGGTAACAATGTGAAGAATGAATTTGAGATGTCTATGATTGGGGAGATGAAATTTTTCCTAAGTTTGCAGATTACTCAAATTGAGAAAGGTATTTTCATCTGTCAAACTAAGTATGCTAGGGAATTGTTGAAGAAATTTGTTATGGGATATTTTAAACCGGTAAGTACTCCTATGATTACAAGTGAGAAATTGACAAGAAAAGATGTTTCTGCATCGGTAAATCCTACAAGATACAAATCTATGATTGGAGGTCTTCTTTATTGGACTCAGACTAGGCCTGACATAATGAATGTTGTTTGTATTATATCTAGATTTCAAGGTGATCCTAGAGAAAATTATGTGAGTGTGGTGAAGAGGATTTTCAGGTATTTGCAGGGAATAGCTGAATATGGTTTATGGTACCCTAAGGATGATGAGTTTATATTATGTGCATATATAAATGCTGATTGGGCTGGAGATGTTGATGACCGAAAGAGTACTTCTGGTGGAGCTTTCTTTCTTTGAAAGAAGTTGGTTTAATGGATCAACAAGAAAAAATCATGTACTTCTTTGTCTATTGTTGAAGCTGAGTATGTTGTTTCTGCTAATAACTTTACACAAGTTCTATGGATGAAGCAAATGCCAAAGGATATAAAGGTGGATTGTAATGAACTGGTAGTTACTCACTGTGATAACTCCATTGCTATTGATATATCAAAGAATCTTGTATTTCATTCTAAGACAAAGCACATATCTATCAAGAAATTTTTTTTGAAGGAAAGGGTGGAAGCAATTGAAGTTAGACTGGTTTATGTGAACACTAAAGAGCAGATTGTAGATATCTTCACTAACCTTTGCCTAAGCAATAATTTGAGTACTTCAGAGATAGATTGGCAGTTTCTGTCCATCTGTTAAAGACTTGATTGATGTGGTTTGACATCAATCTAGTATGCATTATCAGAGATATTTTTCATTTTGGCACTAATGTGGGGATTCTACTACTCAAGGGGAGTAGTCAGCTTTGTGATTCAATGGTTTATGTTTTTGCTTTGATATTTTTGTTAGATTTCTGGCATTGATGTGAAAAAGAAAAACTTAAGGATTTGTATACATTAGGGGGAGAGATATATGTATAATTCAGAGCTTTATAAAGATATCATTCGCAGGGGGAGTTTGGTCTTTGTTTCAGAACTTCATTACTACATCTTTATGTGGGAGATTGTTGGTTGTCTTCCATTGGGGGAGACTTGTTTAGCATTTACTGGTACTTAGATGTTTTTCACATCTAGTATTGCCATGAATACCAAAGGGGGAGATTAGTGGCCATTTGGAGGAATTGATTATGTTTTTCACTGGTGTTTTGTCTTTGATGTCAACACTAGTTGTTTGGATGATTTATCGACATCCTTCTGGTCTCGGTAGGTTGAGTGGTTTCTACATGGTTTGAATCTGGCATAATACGGTAGGCTCCGGTATGGTTTGGTTATGAAATTGGCTTATTCATGATACTCATATTCATATTCAGTAAGTTGGTTTTGGTATGTTGATCAGATGTTATCTTGCTTGCTAGGAAGCTTGGTTTGTGGTTTCGGTGAGGGTTTCACCAGCAAAGCTTTTGTTGAAAATATTTGATGATATACATAAGGGGTGTTGGTGCAGCTTCTGGTGGAGATTCAAGATGTTGTTGGTGATCATGTTTGAGACTTGGTAGATGGAGATCATTGCTTTAGAGTGTGGACCTATATTGGGTCCCAATTGATCTAGGTTATGGACCAACTTAATGTAACATGTGGATTGTGTTGGTAACTGACACTCTATTGGTTGGTCTCACTATGTTGTCATTCATGGCAACATGATTTTGTGTTCCAGCTTCATATGGTGTACTGATAGGCACTTCATATATTCTACACCAGCACCGACACTGACAGGTCAAAAATATTTCTCTGTTCATTGGCAATACAAGCCGACATGGAAGAGTAAAGGTTATTGATATTGGAGGTTGACATATCTTGGATCCAGCATCAGCAATTTGTTTTAATATTTATATTTATGTTATCTAGCCGACATATAATTAGATATTGTATATATCTTTGTAAGCCTACATAAGGCATGAAATTTGTATAGGGTATATAGGTGAGTTTGATTAGATCATTATGAATGGATATAATGGATATGCGGATGTAATATGATGCAAAATTATTTAGAGAGATTATGTATGTGAGGAATTTATTGTAAGGTTTATTCTGGTAAAGGGGTTTAGGGTTTCAGATCAGAACAAACAAAGCTTAAACCAGAACTGTATTTTGGCATAGAAGATGTTATTCTAGTAGTTCTCACTTATCCAGATTGCTGTTTGGAATTTTATGTAGTCATGTGATTGAGCAGTGTGCTCTAGGCTGTAAGCCTTACTACAAGTGTAAGCCCTTCATATTTTGTAATAGCTCTTCATATGGCCAGTGGATTGATATTGTGGGCCACAAATCCCACGGTGGGTTTTCCTCTTTGAGGTTTTCCACATATAAATCTATGTGTTATGATTCTCATTTATGTGTTTGTCTTATTGGTTTCTTTACTTCTTTTAATTATGTATGTACCAGTATATCGGTTGGTGTATGAATGTTTTAATAAGGCTAAAATCTACTTTTCTGGTATAACACTGACTCATGGCCCCCTCTCAGTGTTATTGGTCTCCAACAATTGGTATCAGAGCCTTGTGGCTCGAAGGAAGTTTAAAAACTTGAGGAAGATCCTAAAACTAGAATCTATGAATATGGCTTTGGAGAAGCAGCTTGAGATGGCACTTGAAGATTTTGACACTGAAAGGTTGAAGAACTTAAAGCTACAAGATGAACTAAATTTTGCTAAGGAATTCATTCTTTTCCTACAAGAGAGACTATCATATGTTCAAGATAGGAGGAAGGAACTTTTGCAAAATTAGGATGATGAAGAGAAAAATGCACTTAAGGAGAAATGTTAGAAATTGAGTCAGGAGAACATGGTTATGAAAAATGAAATGCAAGTTATAACTATGAGGATGTCTAAGGAAATTGAGGATAGATTGAAAATGGAAGAAAATCTTCTTGTATCTCTGAAGAACAAATTTGAAGAATGTGGTAGGTTAGTTCATGAAAATGATATGTTAAGAACTGATTTGGTATAATCTAAGAGTAATGAGCAAGAGCTTGAGAGAAAAATGATAATACTAAGAGAATATTTAACTACTACAAGTGAGTACAAAGAAAAATTCAAGATCAACTCAGCACAACTTGATGAGTTATTGAAGAGATAGAGGCAGATTGGAGATTCTAGTGGACTTGGATTTGAGCAAGGACATAGTTCCAGTACTGCTAATGAAGATCAAAACCATAAGGCACCAGTAAGACAATTCAATGCTTATAAATTCAATGGTAGATGTTTTGATTGCAATATATTTGGTCACATGGCTAGGCAATGTAGAAGTAAAGCAAATCAGAACCCTGATTCTACTCTTGGTAAATGTTCTAAATATAATAAGTTTCATCATAAGATAGAAGATTGTAGAATGAATGTAAAATACTATGCTTCTGAAAAATTTGGACATATGGCTAATAAGTGCAAGTCAAGCAATTTCACCGATTTTAGAAAATCAATTCAAAAGAACAATGTTAGATGTTATGCATGTAATGAAGTTGGACATATTGTTAAGTTCTATAGAAGCAAAAATCCACTAGTTAGCAATGGAGGATCAAATGAGAAAGGAAAAGAGAAGGTTAGTGAAATTTGGCAAGATCATACTCAGAGATGGGTTAGGAAGATTGAAGAACAATCATCACATGGGAATATCCTGGTTACTTATCTGGTAGAAGAGGTTGCTCCCACATTGGTAGGAAGCTCATTCGGTAACTAAGGCAGATGCCTTAGGGGTAGGCAAAATTCATTAAGATGTTGTATATGCCCCGGGAAGAGGTTCTGGAAGATGTTCCAGACATTGGAGAGGATTATCCGGCATGGATATGTTCTGAGCGAGATCCAGTATCTTTCATCGGCAGTCATTTATGTCAATGGAAGATTAGGGTTATTTTTGGTGGTTAAAAAGTCAAATACACTTCATTGTTAATCACTTTGCATTCAGAGCAATTTCAGAGAGATTCAGAGTGACTAAGTGTGATCAGAGGCTATTCAAAGGCAATCAGATTTCTTCTTGAGTGATTTCACTGGCGTCTGGAAAAATTTGTTGAAAGTTTTCATCGAGAGTGATCAAAAGGTATTTATCTTGAAACATGGAAGTGAGATCATCTTCTATTCCTATTTTTGTTGCAAACCCAACTGTCATGGAGGTCAAGGACTACCCGAGGCCAATTTTCAAGCGGTATCCACATGTGGCTACCCTGGAAGACTCGGTTGGAGTGTTTTCTCATGTTCCAGAGGGAGTTGTGTATGTAGAGGATATTGAGGTTTATATTCACTGTCATATCAAGGACTTCAAAACTTTAGAAATCAAGGGAATGCATATGAGTGAGCTAATGGGAGAATCTGGAAAGATCAAACTGGTATACAAACATATTGAAAAACTAGGGTTTACAGATATTATGGATATTTCAAAGTTTGAGGATGAGATAATCAGATATGTACTGAGAAGAGTACATGGGGAATTCATATGGCTAAACAGACCTTACAAAATCACCAAGGAAGACATCTGGGCAATCACTGGTTTCCCATCGGTAGAAAAACATCTAGACAAGAAATTTTCAAATGACTTTGTGAGGAAGATCATCGGCGCTACATCTGAAAAAAGATCCATGAAAATGAGAACTATCACCGAAATCAACATCAAATTTGGTAGCATAATTATCGGATAACTCAGTCAAATCCAACTGAATTCTATTTCCAGTTCATGCATTTTGGCTGCATACAAAATGATGAGAGATAATTTAAAATTAGATCTATGTAGTTGGATGATTGATGAGTTGTTAATCAACTTAGGAAAGATTAAGGGTGAGAAGAAAGGCACTTTCCGATATGGAAACTTGTTAGTCTACTTGATGCTATATTTTCTGAATGATTGACCCAGTTTTGGTAAGAGACAATGGGCTTTTGGCATTCCAGTAGGAAGACAATTGAAGGAGTCAATCGTTGCATTAAGAAGCTAGAGAGATGATAAGATATGGTGTTATTTTAAGGTATTTCAAAAATCTATGAGTTCTAGGGTAAGGGCACTTGAGCATATTGTAGAGAAATATTCTATCGACATTTGCTTCATGGTGAAGAAGGATGAGACTCTCATGGAAGCAGTTAAGTCATGAAAGATTCAGATCAAAGAAATGCACTATGAGGTAGATGCACAGATTCTTGATGCCTATGCAAAAATGCTAATTGATGCACTAGTAGATGAGGCAGAGAAGCCCTATGGAACTGCACAACAAAAAACTCAAGATGTTGAAACAGAGTTCAACCAGAAGAAAATGGAGAAACAAGAAGGAAAAGCAAGTGATTTTGTGTAGAAGGTCTTAAAGGACATCAAGGCACTAACTGATGTTGTCCCGAAGAAAGGCAGAAAGAGGAAGGACCTAGAAGTTCATATTGAGCCTGTAACTGTAGAATCTGAATCAGAGGATGACACACCATTGACATTTAAGAGGGTTGTTAGGAAGAAACCGGAGGAAACAAAGGTGGAAGAAAAGAAGCAAATGGTTAGGAAGGTCACAATCAAGCTACCGGCACAGAAGCAAGAACCTAAAGCTACACCTGCAGCTGCATTTGGTATTTACAAGAGGAAGAAGAAGGATGACACTGATTCTGGTAAGGTTTCACCTAAAAATTATCCAGAATTGGTAGATGAAATCACAAAAGATGGCATGGTGAAGAATGTTAAATTTTATTATGGAAACTTAGAGGAGGATGAACAGAGAGAGGCAGAAGAAGCAGTCCCATTATACTTAGATATCTATAGAAAGCCTTAATAGAGATAGAAAATCAAATACTGACTAAGTTATATAACATGTTAGATGCTAGAAGACTATCTGCCATGCAAGAGGATAAACAGATTAAAGTTCAAGAACTACTATCTAGCTGTGTTATATAGCTCTAGATGAAACATAAAAGATACTTGATGTGGCAGACATAAAAGTTTTCAATAGAAAACATAGGATAACTAGTCTGATGCTAGGGAGAGTGAATGAAGTAATAAAGCAAACTCAAAAAGCATGGGTTAAATTTTTGGGAGAAAGCAGAGGATTCTTTACTTCACCATTAACCAAGATAAACATTGTAGATACCTTGGTTGAAGGAAAAGGAAAGGGGAGTATGGGCACTTCACCATCAGTTTTGAAAAATATTAAGATAGTGGAAATTGAGCCATTGGTAAATACAGATGTACAACAGAGAGTTTTTTAGTGGCGATTCTTCACCAATTGGCAAATTTCATGCGAATTGTCTGGGGCAAAATCATGGTCAAATCGCGCAGAATTTTGGGGTTAACGGTGCACTATAGAATCTGGCTTCGCCATTGACCACACATCACCTACGCACATGCCCATAATATTCACCTGAAATCACTTGGACACAGGTATTAGATCACCTCCATTATTCTCTAGCAATAGTAAAACGACCACGTACCCAGGACCTAAGTCGCCAATGGTAAATTAAATGTTCATTGCACACGTCAGCCAAATTTGCCAATATCAATTAAAACATTATAAGCATTTGAGGACCCATTTTGCCCTGCTTAAATTAAATTTTCATTGCACGCCTGTGCAATTCACCAAAAATGCAATTAAATTAAATGTTTATTGGCAATTGCAATGCCCGGGGCCCACGCAATTCACCAAAAATGCAATCATGGGTTGCTATAAATACACTCTTTCTCACACTCTTTCTTACAATTTGTCCGTGTCTGATTAGTAAATTGGGAGCTCTCGAGTCTTGATTTGCATTCCACAAATTGAGTTGGAAAGTCGAAATTCATTCACATTGTAGGGTTGAGGGCTAGAGTTACAATCCTACAACACAGGCCCAGGCATTCCTGATTCCTGATTTAGAGAATTGAGAAGGCATAAAGGTGAGTAATCATTTCTTCATACTTGATAGTATTAGTTTTTACTTTTAATTCGTAGTGAGAGGTCAAGACTCAAGATGTCACAGTCAGACATGGATGAGACTCCTTAGGGTGGTGAAGGGATTGAGATGTCACACAAGGGTGAGACTAAGACTCCTTAGGGTGGTGAAGGGATTGAGATGTCAGAAAAGGGTAAGACTCCTCAGGGCGGTGAAACTGAAGGGATTGAGAGGCCATCAAAATGCCCAAAACTTAAACTTAAAGATACTACCATAAAGTCTTTCTTTGGAATTGGCAAAGTTTCTGGTTCATCAACTTCTGTAGTTGCAGAAGCCATTCACAGTAGCTCACCACCACCACAAGGTGGGATTATCATTGAGTTAAATGCATCAAATGAGGATGGCAATACCAACATAGCAGAAGATGTTGTAAGGAATACACACAATGAGGTAATTCACTCGGATGCAAATGCTAGTACTGAAGATGGTGTTGGTAGGAAGAAAAGAAAAAGGAAAGTAAAACTATGGCGAGAGTGGGAGATGACAAGGATTTTTAAGATTGATTGGGTAGCAAAGTACCCATTCATTGAATTGGTCCCAAAAAATGATGAACAACCAACATAATGCAGGTGTAAGATTTGTAGCTAGAAAACAAAAAGAGAGAAGAAGATGTAGCTAAAGCTTGACACCATAGAAAAACATATTGGTAAGGTTTATGAAAAACAAATCATAGATGGAAAGGAAACACAAGTAGTAAGATGGAAATCAAACGAAGAATGTCTTCATGTTAAGTATGTCATGGAATATGAAGAGCATAACCACAAAATGATAGTGATTGGTAATATTGGATTTGGAAATAAAATCAAGGCTGGGCTTGAACATGCAGTGAAAGATGCAAACCTAGCAAAGACTGTTCAGATGGGTGTTATTTTTCATATTATGTCGACAGGGCGTCCTATGAAAGATTTCCCAGAATTTAGTAATTTATTATCTTTTTTGAATGTTCCTCACTATCCTATGTCACATTGGTCAATAAATGCTGGATGGGAAATGGAAAACTATCTCGCTAAGGTGGAAAAGAAAAATTTACAAGAGACTGTAAAAGAGTCAAATTTCATTTCATTATCCATAGATGAAGTTACTGTGGTAGATAACATTGCTTGGGTTTGTATGCATGTGTATACTATACAAGAACACGTCCACTGAGCTTATCTACTCTGTGTTCGTAAAATGAGGGGCAATTCAATAGTAGAAAATTTATATTTGGAAGTTAAGAAAGCTTTGAATGAAATTGCTGGTATGGATGACTTGACAATTGCCAAGAAGTTGGTGTGTGTTGGAGCTGATGGAACTGCAGTAATGCAAGGTCAAAGGACTGGTCTTTGCGCAAGATTACAAACTAGTATTGCACCATACATGGTTGGCATTCACTACATGGCCCATCGAATGAATTTAGCATATAGAATTGTAAGCAATTTCCCTACAGTGTCAAAAGTTGAATATTTGGTCCACGAGATCCACTCATACTTCTGCCGAAGTCCTAAACGTTTTTCAAAATTTCAATTTTTTGCTGAGGGAGTAATAGGAGGAAACAAGCTTCTCAAGGATGTTGAGACTAGATGGATCTCCTTACATGGACTAGCGGAATGAGTTCTAATAGAATATCAATCCTTGATCGGTCTAATGTATGAGCAACGCCTCACAGTAGACAAAGCTTCTGATCTCTTACATAAGTTAAGTGATATAGAGAATCTGTTAACTTTAGCTAGTCTTCTCCCCATGCTAGATTCAATGAACAAACTTGTTAAGAAAGCCCAAGATAGAACTATGTATATCAATGAGTATAGCACTCTACGTAAAATGACATGCTTGAGCCTGGATGGTCTATATTTAGATCTAACAAGGCGAAGCCCAAATTTTTTTAGGTGGCAGATAATTACAGATTTGAATCATGCTGAATTTTTTTTACATTTCAATACCAAAGATGAGCTATGTATCTTTTTAAAAGGATTTCAGATACGAATGCACCAATCTAAGATGGGCAAGCGAGGCAGAGCACTACCAGTTAAAAAGGAAGATTTTGACAGGATTATTAAATCTGTTAGTGATAATTTGAAGTCTATTGCATATGAACTTTCAGCTAAGATTTGTGAAAGATTCCCTCAAGAAGAAATACTTGAAGCCATGGGTTGTGTGTATCCTCAATTTTGGCATTCAATTGCAAATAATCCAAATGATGCAAAGATGTATCATAAACAACTAGAGGAATTGATATTGACATTTTCAAAAGATGCATATTGCAATGGACAACCAATAGAAGGAATTTTAAATTCAGATCATCTTAGAAAACAATGCAAACAGTTTGCATTGGATCAATCACAAGGCTTTGGAAAAGGATAGATCAAAGTGAAGCATTGCGTATTGCAATACCAGAATATTTGAAACTTGCTGATTTATGTCAAACAATGATATTGGGGTCGGTGGAAGATGAGAGAGTCTTCAGTGCATTAGGGCTTTTGAAATCAAAGATCAGAAACAAATTAGACAAGAATTTGGAAACTTGCTTGAGGTTGTTTGTAACCCAGTATAATGTTAGAGATTTTCCATATGATAGGGCACTGGCAATCTAGAATTCCATGCGTGAAAGATGAGGGGTGTGCAACACTTTAAAAGCTGGTGGTGTTACTGCTAGTGCTAGTGCTAAGACAAATGAATATGATGGATTGCAGACTCAGATTCAACATGAAGATGAAGACATTTTTGAATACCTGACTCAGAATGAAGATGAAACTGTTAGTACTAGTTAGTTTCCGAATCTTGTGTCCATTTGGGATATAGAAGCCTCAGACAGTCGGACTGAGTCACTGAAGTGAATTAGTAATCAGTTTATAGGTATTTATAATTATACTATAGTTCTTGAGTCATATTACAATTTCAATTTGCAAAATTGCAATACTATAGTTGTCATTGATGATTTTTGATATTGTATTCCTTGAATTTGTCAATTAGAAGTAGAACGGATACTTATTTCATATTTTAAATTGTGAATTTGAATTATTACTAAACAATTGAATTATTAGTAAATTGGTATTTGGTTCCACATTATGTTGAACATGAAATGCAACAATTTGTGTCACAAGATCCATAAAATTATTCATACTGCATAACCGTTACTGCTAGAACCTGTCTACTGTTCTACAATAAATGCTTAAAATGATGTTCATGGCGATTAGGGTTTTGTGTTTTTTTTTGTCTTAGTTGGCTAGTAAACTGAAGTTGTCATGCGTTGAAAATCTAAGTTGTCCTCTATTTATTTGTCCATGTCATCATCAAGTATGGTCAAACCGGTTGGTTAGACATGTTTAATGTTTCATCTCTAACTCGCAAATAAATTTCATGTTTAACAATTTAAGTGACGAGTTAGCGAGTGTTGGACCTATTGGTTTGGGTTTAAATCGCAAGGTCTCTTGTTTTTTGAGCATTAGCATTTTATGTTAGCGAGGTGGAGATTATTAATGAAATCACTTTGGTCACGAGTTTGCGATTGGGTGTGATTTTATGTTGTCGCATGGTCGTGAGGTGTTCATGGTTAAGTCATTTTAATTTGCGATCATGCGATGTAGTTGGTATCACAGCTTAGTTGGTTTCATCGCTTTCTCGCAGGTTTTGAAGTTGTTTAGCATTTTAAGTTGCGATCTAGTGACAGGTAAGTTTTGGTCTAATTTTGTGGTCATCACATGCTCGCCAGTTTGTAAGTCTTAAGTCAAATAGTGTTGCGAGCATGCAATGGCAGTTAAGTGCCTTGTTGTTGTGGGATCGCAAGGGTTTAAGTCAAGTTTTGAGTTGCGAGCTTGCGATGAAATAAGTTATTTTGTTAGATTTGTAGTGGTTGCTAGCTCGCAGGTAAAGAAAGAATATTACAAATAATGTTGCGAGGTTGTGACTGAAGGGCTTGATGAAGATCAACGGCTATCGCTCACTCATGAGATTCTTTGAGGATTCGTAAAAGGGGTTGCGAGCTTGCGATTAAGAGGATTTGGTAGCATTGTTGCTAACTCGCCGGTTCCTTTCCTAATTGTTATAACCGGTCGAGAGTGTGCGATTAAAGATGGGGATTGACACGTGGACTTGTTTGTCGAGTTCTGTAAAAGTTTTGAATGGCAATCACAATCAAATGCCACAGTAGCTAGTTCATGCAAGTGTGGCAATTAATGAGACTTGAGAGAAGTGACGGCTTGCATGATCTAGCCGAGATTTTGACATTTGTACAATTGCATTAATGACGACGCCCATTCCCAAGTACCATTTTATGTTACAAGGTTGTGACTGGATGTGATTTTATGTTATCGCAAGGTCGCGAGGTGTTCGCGGTTAGGTCATTTTAATTTGCAATCATGCAATGGGGTTAAGTCGCTTTCTCGTAGGTTTTGAAGTTGTTTAGCATTTGAAGTTACACTTGCAATCTGGCGACAGGTAAGTTTTGGTCTAATTTTGTGGTCATCGCATGCTCGTGGGTTTGTAAGTCTTAAGTCAAAAAGTGTTGTGAGCATGCGATGGCGGTTAAGTGTCTTCTTGTCGCGGGATCGCAAGGGTTTAAGTCAAGTTAAGTTTCTAGTTGCAAGCTTGCGATGAAATAAGTTATTTTGTTAGATCAACGGTTGTCACTCACTCACAAGATTCTTTGAGGATTCATAAAAGGGGTTGCGAGCTTGCGATTAAGAGGATTTGGCAGCATTGTCGCTAACTCACTAACACGTGGATTTGTTTGCCGGGTTTTGTAAAAGTTTTGAATGTCAATCGCCAATCAAATATAAGGGCATGAATTCAAATTTTGCTCGAGTACTTCAGTTTGAAGTTTGAATTAATGCCACAGACTGTAGCTACTAGCTAGTTCATGCAAATGTGGCAATTAATGAGACTTGAGAGTTGAGACTTGAGAGAAGTTATGGCGCCCAAATAGTAAATACCATAAATTGCATGATCGAGCTAAGGTTTTGTATAATTGCATTAATGCATTCTATCTTCGAGGTAATCTAGTGAATTGAGCTTTGCAACAACGTTGGAGAATTCGGAGTGTTAGGTGTGAGAAAATTTCAGAAAATTGGTTAAGTTTTTCTCCTGCAGCTAAAATGAGCTAGGTGACGAGTGGTACTGGAGGTTCCAAGCCCAAGCCCAAGCCCAAGGCCATGACAAGTGGAGCAGGAGAACCTGGAGGTTCCAAGGCCAGTGCCACTGAGGAAATGATGGTTAAAAAATACAAAGTAGAATTTGTAGATTTGATGCCAGGGACTTCCATTGCTTTGAATACAAATCATTTGGCATGGAGAGATTTATTTAGCCAATGCAGAAACCCTACCACACCTAATATGACTGGTTATGCTTTGTTTAAGTATTTCTAGAATAATAGGGTTAAGGGTGTCCCGATGTCAAACCATTGGGATTTAAATATGGCAAAGTTAATTGTGCTAGATGTGTATGTTGATGTGGATTTGATCAAAGAGTTGGCCAAATGCTATTGCCTAGTATCTAGGGTAATCAGAAGAAAGAACCAGTCTGCCCTAGTTTCAATTAATAGAGCTAGCTTTGTTGAAGCTTTCTAGATTACTGGTTCTGCATGTACAGATATAAATTTGGAGAGGATTGCAGAGGATTATGATAAATACAAAGGTGTTATCAAGAAGCATGCAATCCCTAGATACATGCCTAGGGTGGATAGGAATCCAGTTATAATTCCAGAGAGTATCGAACCACCATTTGACATCACACCTTTCCACCATTATATGCATAGTACAATCTATGGATTATGCAAAGTGTTGGGTTTTGATGGAGATTCAACAGTGTTAGCTAAATTACTAATGATGGCCATGGAAATTCAACACTCGGATGTTAACAAAGATTACAAATATGTGGGCTATGTGGTTGAATACATTCATAATGCTCTAGTTGAAATTCAGAGTGGTGCACCCAGCCCTACATTCAAGCATTATTCTTTACTGATGCATTTAATCTTGTTCTATAATGTTGTGTTCTTGGATAAAGAATTGGAGCTTTTCAAAAAAGAACTCGGTGTCTTAATGCCAATACAAAGATGGACCTAGGTTTGGGATAGTAGTTCTCCCCATTTCTCTTTCCTTTTCTTTGAAAATTGGATTGTTTCGCCAATTATGGAAATGCTAGGAGTAATTAGGGAACAATTGTCAATTGATGTTAGGAGAGTTTTGAGACCTTACCAGTTTGTTCCAAACTAGTCTATTTCACATAACTGGGGGGACTTTTATTTTTTTGATAACTTTTCTGTGATCAGAGTCTATGGGTGTCCTCAGGCTCCCCATATTTTACCAAAGTTTGTTCCAATTAGGATTGCTTTTATGGAGTTTATCTAGCAATTGACCCTAGTTGAAAAAGAATACCTTGATAAACATAGGAAGGGTTCTTTTCTTCCTAGGCTTTGGGTTGCGTCTGATTTTACCATTGGTAGGAGTTGCTTTGATCAAGTAAACAATTTCCTTAAACAACATAGGTTGGTTAATGTTGTGTCTAGATTCTGTGATCCGGAACAATTTATTATAATTGCAATGCCAAAAATGACACCTTGGGCTGCAATAAAGGACCATGAACCATTGGATGATGAAGATGTGGTTAGAAATTTGTTGAGAAAAGATGAAGTAGAAGAAAGGAGAAGAAAATGGAAAAAATTGATGAGAGTTGAAGCAGAATTGAAGGCTGCTGACCCTAGTTTCTCAGGTTTTTGCCCTGATAGCCTGTACCTGGAGAGGATTAACAAAATGTTGAGTTTATATGAAACTCTGATGGAACAAATGCCTCCAATTCTAGATTCTAAAGTGGTTTCTCAGTAGCAAGAGCCCCAAGATGTACACTCTTCACATGGCAAGAGGCCACTTAGTGTGTCTGCTGATGATGTAGGGAGTGCAGATGAATTTCAATCTACCCCAGCTGCAAAGAAACAAAAAACTAGTGAGGTCGGTACAATTGTGAGGAGAGACCCTGCTAGAGCAATTTTTACAGAACAAGGACAATATGTTCATCAAATAAGGACACATCTCAGAGAAGCAGGGCAGAATGAAGAACAGGGAGAAACAAACGAAGCCCTTGCTCAAGGCTTTGATGAGCATGTGATGTTGTCAAATGAATTCATGAAAGATGATGACTTTATTAACTCAGATGAATTTAAAAGTTTTTTGTCAAGATTGAAACAAAAACAATTAAGACAAAATATGATCATAGAGGAAGCAAATGAAGAAAAGAAACTAAAGATCATCAAGGCACTGCAACAATATGATCCTGATAGGGAGGAAATATCTGTGGAATAGGCAAGACAATTGATTAAGAGTACTGGTATGATTATGATGCCTGATTGGGATATCCAGACTACTTTTATTATTGATCAGATTAGGAAGCAAGAGGACCCAATGTTCAAAACTAAATTTGAAATTGGAGACGTAATAAGAGGATCAGGATTTAATCCTAAGTCAAAGATACTTGCTTCTTGGTCTTTGGCCCCTTCCACTCAAAAGCCCCACCTTCTAAATATCCAAGTAGAAAAGAAAGCTAATAGAATGATATAGAACTTGCAAAACATAACTAACACAAAGATTGCCTCTTTTTTGACTCAAGTTTCTTTCATGAATTTATCAAAAACAGAGGATTTGTCAAGAAGATACACAGAAACATATACCCAATTGATTACATTGAATAAAAAATATGAAGTGACACTGATGAAGAAGGGCACTCTGGAGGAAGAGTTAGTGGATTTGAAAGAAAAAATTGCAAATGAGCCCCCTCCAATACAGATTACAGAACAAGTACAAGAAATACTAGCTGATGTGACAACAAAAATGGAGGAATACACAAGGAAAATTGAAAAGCTTGAAAAGGAACAAAATGTCAAGGCTATCTCTGTTGTGTCAGGAATTCTGAAACACAGGATTAATGTATTGAAAGGAAAATTGATGGTAGTGCATGATTTGAACATTTCTTTGACAGAGGCAAGTAAAACATCCTCAAAGGCTATCGCTTTTCTTGGACCTTTGTTCAATGTTTGGTCAGGAAGAAGAAGATTAATGGATAAGCTAGATACTACAATGATGTATAGTGCGGAGTTCCCTCCCAAGATTAGTGACACCAAAGACATGGTGGAGGTAATGAATGGAGCTTATGCATTTTTCACAGGGAAGGATGTGCTTATAAATGAAAAATTGCAGACATTTGGGGAAGGTTATAGTAAATTGGTGCCTTCAATTTATGGTAGTAATGGATAGTTGAAATCAGTTTTTGATTGGACCAGCGAATTTGATTTGATTCTAGAGCAAGAAGAAATAATCAAGCATGTAAATGAATAGGTTGATGCTGATTTCCATAACGGTATGCTTGATTCACTATTCAACGTTGAGGTTGACCATGCAAAATTTATTGTTGAGTCCAGGGCAGTTACAGATGCCAAATGGACAAATTCAGTTGCAAAGTTGGAAGAGGTAAAGAAATTCAGTTGACCAACAGACAAAGAGGTGGATAGGTGGCAAGCCATGCTAAAGCCAAAGAAGAAATCTCAGGTTGAGGTTGCTACCCAAGATTACTCACAGTAATTTTTTTATTTTCGATCAGTAGAGAGGGATGGCCAATTGGCCACTTTTATTGATGTTGAACTTGAAAACTCTTATATAGTTATAAATTTATAATAGCTCAATTGTTCAAGAATTTGATAAGTGCATAGTTGAAAACTTGAATCGCATTGTGAATTTACTTTTTGATATCATTATGAGTATAATATCAATATCATTTGCTGTTTGAGATCTTCACATAATTGTCTTTGTGTTGAATTTATGTTTTCACTGTGAATTGAATGGTCAAGGGTTTTTCAGTTTACATATGAATCTGGGTTGTGTATGTAATGGCATTATTCATTATTGAAGTTTATTACCAGGTTGTCTTGAATTGTAAGTTTAAAGTGACTCTAGAGTCTATGCCCTAGGATAAGGCACCGGTATGTTGTCTTGATGTTTTACTAATTATGTTGTATAAAGTATTCCTATCTATTGTGGTGTTTAATAGTAATACTTTCATTCTTAATACTCTTGAGTCTTATGATTTTATATGCTATGGATGTTTATGTAATATATATGGAGGTGTTCTATGACTATCTATAATCCGACCACCAATTACAATAAAGTGAATCCTTAATATGTATTATGATTCCAGACTAATAGAAAATTTAAATGAAAAATTACATACACCATAACAATGCAACAAATGAAAAAAGTTAAATCTCATGATTCTGATCATTTGAAAGAGATACAATCATACACAATAAATTTAATAATTTATATATAACTCCTTCAAGAACCTGCACAAAGCTTGACACTAAATGCTTTTCATTTTCTATATAAATGACTATACAATATACAACTTGCTCCCTTCACCTAGAGTCTAGAATGAAGAATCACTACTGGAACTAGAAAAGGAACCCCAATGACTATACAACTTGCAAAACTGCTTGAGCCATTCCATTATCACCCTAATGCCTTCAGATGGAATGTGAGATGTTACGTTCTATCCAACAGATCATTTCCAAATAGGGGAGGAAGCCTTCATGCCCAGAAATAGAGACAATGGAAAGAGGAACTTGAGCCTTCATGCCCATGATCAAGGAAAGTAGAAACAGGAGCTTTAGGGTAAATGTAATCTATTGGGGAGGGGTTGTAGCTTCCATGTCATCACAAAGATGACTAGCTACCACTCCCCATCCAAACAAATCCTCCTTTCATTCCTCTGTGGGCTCCTTCTTCAAACCCCTTGCCATCCTATGGAGGAGTAGAAGCAGAGGATGTGCCATGCTTGGCCCTTCTTGACAAGAAAAGGCTTTCACAGCCCCTCTGATAATAAACAAACTCACACAGAAGAAAACAAAAAAACACCCATCCGGTATCACAGAGCACACAACAAGTACAACTCCATGCATGATCCTGCTCAAACATCATCTTCCTTTCTGAGGAAAAAAAACCACTCTCAGAAAATGAAAAAGGTTTATTTTCTCTTCTACCAATTAAGTCACCACTCCATTGTATTTATAACATTTTCACACTTCATTTGGTGATGCTCATTCTACATTCACGTGAAAAATTATCATTTTGGTGGTTTCCAACATGACTGTAGACTCTAGAAGTCATCATCATACCTATCAAATCCACTGTATCCTGCTAAGGCTCATCTATTGTGAACGATTTTGTTCTGATTTTATTCCTCCTTGATTGGACAAATTCTGCTTCAAAATCCCTGACAACAAGCAACCTAAGCTCTTATTTCTCAGAGAAATCTGTGATCTCCAATCTCTAACTCAGAAGCTATCAAATTCTTTTATGCCTCTGAAACTGTCATCCTTGCTTGTCTAATCAACCTCGACTCAAGAGAAACCTTCAAACTAGTCCCTTAGGAATGAGTCAGCATCCAAGCCTTATGGTTATTGCTAGCTCACGAGGTAAAATGTTTGAAGACATGATCAAGCCACGAGCTAGCGACCAGATAGTTTGTAGTTAAGTTTTATGGTTATCGCTAGCTCGCGAGGTAAAATGTCTGAAGACGTGATCAAGCCACGAGCTAGCGACAAGTTGGTTTGGGTTTACATCGCAAGGTCTCAGGCTTTTTGGGTGTTAGCGTTTTATGTTACTGAGCTTAGCAAATAAAACAATATAGATTATTAGTGAAATTGCTTTAGTCACGAGGTCCCGAGTTGGTTTGATGTCATATATTATAGCCGTGAGAGTTAGTGAGTAACTCATTTCATACAGTTGTTGCTAGCTCTCATGTTCGTTTAATGTTAGCATTTTTAGGTCACAAGCTAGCGACTAGACAGTTTGTGGTTAGGTTTAATGGTTATCGCCAGCTCGTGAAGTTAAATGTCTGAAGACCTGATCAAGCCGCGAGCTTGCGAGTGAATTGCTAGCGGTTAAGAGATAAACAGTTTTATGTTGGCGAGTACGTGACAAGGGTTAAAGTTACCACTATCTCCAAGTTGCTGTGGTGATGAGGACTTAACATTTTGTGGTCGAGAATTGGCGAGTGGCAATTCAGTTTCCCTTAGTCGCTAGATCTCAAGGTTACGAAGGCTTAGCATTTTCAGCTTGCGAGTTGGAGATAGAGAGAGTCAAAAGGGCTTGTCGGTAGGTCGCAAGATGCCCTAATGGGCAGTCTTCTAGGCAGAGAGATGATGACTGCGTGCCACATGTTTTAATGACTTAAAGTTAATATTTTGAAATCGCAAAATTTTTATTTTTATGGTTTGAAAATAGCTTGAAATTGCCAATATTTTTATTTTTATGGTTTGAAAATAGGTTGAAATCGCCAATATTATTTTTTAATGGTTTGAAAATAGGTTGAAATCACCAATGCAAATATTTTTTTGGTTTCAAAAACATTACAATTTGCCCATGCAAATATTTTTGCGGTTTTAAAAACATTACAATTCACCAGGATTTTTTCACAAACTTTGAGCGATCATGGCTAATTCGCCAATGGAGATTATTATTTTTCTCCGTAAACCACAAAAATTCACCCATAAAATTAAAATTTTCCTTAGGAATTATACAACTTTCGCCAGGTTTGTACACCTTGTCCAAGGGGGGGGTTTCTTAAAGTTTTCCTTGATGTACAGACAAATACTGAGATATCGATTAATACTGAGAATGAACAAGCTAACATTGTACATGATACTAATATTCAGGATAATTGTCCTCTACATACAAATGTACAGGTTGAGGATACTATTACTACAGAGGAACCAATAGTTGCATAGACTACATCAAGTGGGGAAGCCACCAGTGCGAGCGAAGAGGTTATAAAGGATAAAACATCAGAAGAGAAAATAGGGGAATCCAATAGGGAACCAATTGTTGGCCCATCACTATTGTCAATTGACACTGTTTAGGCAGAAAAGAAAACCATCACAAAAATGAGTCCCACTGAGCTGATGATGATGGCTACTCAAAAATTGATGAAGGAGGTATCCAAAGACAAGGGGATTATAGATCAATCAATCAGTGTTCTACATAGATTGGTCCCAGAATGTAAGATCGAAAATGAAGCGAGCCCTTCTAGCAAGCTTAAGGTAATCACTGAGCACATATCAAAAGACTTTCAATCCTTATAGAAAATCTCTAACCAACAAGAACTAGAAAGGTTTATTTAGGCTAAGAGAGCCGCTTTTGATCAAGTAATTGAAACATAGAAGAAAAAGATTAAGGAGAAGATAATCCTTATAGAAAATTCTTGGAAACAATGTATAAATATATAGGGTATGTTGTAAAACTGAAATACTTACAACAAATGTAGATAAAAAGATAAAAGAGATTCAGGAGAAAATTTCAAGTATTGCTAACTCTTTTGATGGATTAATTTCATTGACTACATCAATTGATGGTCAAATTTTGATATTGGAGAACCAAATTTCTTCTCTTGATAAGGAAAGAGACAAAATAATTCAAAGAGCTAGAAGTCTGAGAGGCTTGGTGAGTCCACAATTGGATTCACTCTGTGTACACAAGAAATAAGGCATGGATATGGTGGGAAAGCCCACACCGGTAGAGGTAAATGAGAAAGAATCTTTTACACATTTATTGAGTGGACTTGTATCTATTTCAGGCACATTCAAAACTAGCTGGGATACTTATGTGGAGTTACTGGAGAAGGCTTATCCAAAATTTTTGAAATTGGTCAAGCTCCGGTAAGACATTTCTGGAGGTATTCATTGTATAGTTCTTATTGTTTGACATTTTTTGGGGCATTGATGTCAAAGGGGGAGTAGTATAGATGTGAAAAAGAATAAAAGATTTGCACACATTAGGGGGAGTTATGGAGTTTTGAAGTTTTTGGAGATATGGAGTATTTTGTATAATCAGCTCAGAGGGAGCACGGTAGGATGAAACCGACAGATGAAACCTTGACCATTGTTCACATGATTGTTGCCATAAATGCCAAAGAGGAAGATTGTTGGCAATTGACACTCTATTGTTTGGTTTCACTATGTTGTCATTGATGGCAACATGATTTTGTGTTTTGACTTCATATGGTGTACCGACAGTGGTGCAGTTACTGGTGAGGAGGGACCTCGGGGAGATCAGTCCAAATTGGTCAACAAGAGTAAACACAATGGAAATACATAGATATGATGGAGGAAATGCATAATAGATAGTTTATTGCATGAAATTTAATTACATCCAACTGGTAACAATCAGGTTACAACATACTAGCACATAGGCTTGGTAAAATAGGTCACACCGGGACCTTGAATCAAAAGATCTATCTTCTAAGAATAGTATATCTATCTGATACTTCTTGATTCTCTGAGTTGATTGATTGATTGATTACATTCTAAAGCATGATTACAAATATATACATCGATCCAAAGGATCCTATCAGCCCAAAAAGGATCAAAACCCGAAGAACAAGACCTAACATGCAAAATGAATAAGGTCAACCTCTGCCAAGAGATTCCTTCAGAAAATCCAAAGGATGAAACATAGAAGGTCAGCCACATGCCAAGAAACATCAAGATCACTACCCAAGGCTTCGCAACATTTGGAATGGGTTCCAGTAGATCACTAGAATAGGTCTTAGGCAATCGGTAACAAAGGAACAACCGGTAACAAGAAGTCAAGGAAACCGGTAGCGATATCTTTCCACAAAGTGATCCAAATGAGATGTAGTTATAAAGAAAGTAGGGTGATCAAGTCTTCAAGTAGAATCCAACTCCACAGGAACTAGTGAGCCAAAACCAAGACACACAGAAAGGAAAACTGAAACTGCAAACAGAAAAACAAACATAAAAGAAAATGTTTTTGGTTGATGCAAGATTTCTATGAACCGGGGATGATCCTACATAAAACATGTGGGCTTAAAAAAGTGAGCCTCTCACTTTGCTAGGGTCAGATGAAAACCAAGGCGGTCTACCTCTACCTGAGAAATCCAAGATGAATCTTCAACTAGTTTGTTCTTCCACTTCACAAGATATTCTTTGTAGTGACTGCTTTGGGTACTACGCCCAATCCTACTATCCAAAATATCTTCAATTTGATCTGGTTCCTTCTAAGGAAATTGTTTCTCCAAGTCTACAATACTGGCCTCTTGGAATTATCATTCATAGTACTCATGAAGATCTATAATGTTGAATATAGGTAAAATACTTAGACAATCCGGTAGCTCCACTTCATATGCATTTCCAGAACTAAACTTTCTCAAGATCTTACAGGTTCCAAACTTCTTCATTTGCAACTTGTTATAAGTTCCAACCGGGAATCTCTCTTTTCTCAGATATACCATCACTTCATTGCCAACTTCAAATTCCTTATGTCTCCTCTTCTCATCTGTCTTCTCCTTGTATTTTCTATTCATGTCTTGCAAATGTTGTTTAACCTGAATATGCAATGTTGCCATGTGATCCACAAATTGTTTTGCTTCTGAACTCTTTCGGTCTTCACTGCTAATGTCTTTTAATTCTTCTATTCCTATAGGATGTACTATGGTAACAATCTCAAAAGGTGTTTTTCTGGTACTTCTATTCACTGAATTGTTATAGGAAATCTCTTCTTGTGCAAGGATCAAATCCTAACTTTTGGTTTTATCTCCCACTAAACATCTCAACAATTTTCCCAAACTCTGGTTAACTACTTCTGTCTATCCACCAGTCTGTGGATGAAAAGTAGAACTGAACTTCGAATATGTCTTCATCTTCTTCAAAAGTGTTCTCCAAAAATAGCGAACAAACTTAGTGTCTCTGTCTAGAACTATGCTCTTAGGTAATCCATGCAATCTTACCACTTCCTTGAAAAATAGGTCTGATAAATACAATGCATCTGATGTCTTCTTACAAGTATGAAATGATCCATCTTTGAAAATCTATCCACTGCCACAAATATAGAATCATCCATCTCAGTGTCTTAGTTAAGTCAAGTACAAAATCCATACTTATATCCTCCCAAGGTCTTACCGGTATAGTCAAAAGTTTGTACAATCCCACATTCTGACTACTACCTTTTGCAACTTGACAAAATCTACAATTTTTCACATATCTCTTAACATCCTTATGAATCTGGGGCCAAAAGTACTGCTCGCTCACCAATACAACTATTTTATCAATGCCAAAGTGTTCGGCGAAACCTCCACGATGCTTCTCTTTTATCAGGTTCTCTCTCATGGAAGTTTTAGGTATGCACATCTGAACTCCCTTAGATAACATCCCATCCTGAATGAAGTAATCCAACCATTTTCTCATATCAACCATAACCGGTTCTCTACATGTTTTCCAAGGTTCTGCAAAATCTGGGTCTTCATCATACAAGGTCTTCAAATCTTTAAAACCTAATACTGTCACTCTCATCTCTGTCAGCAAATTCCTTCTCCTACTTAATGCATTGGCAACTTTGTTAGATTTCCCACTTCAATGTTTCAACACAAAGGTGTAACTCTACAAGAACTCTACTCATCTCATATGTATCTGAGTCAACTTACTCTGATAGTTCAAATATTGCAAAGCTTGATGATCTGTATACAACACAAACTCCTTAGGCAACAAGTAATGTCTCCATTTCTTCAAGGCTCGAATTATGGCATAAAATTCCTAATCATATATTGAATATCTCTTCTGGGCATCATTCAATTTCTCACTGAAATATGCTATTTCTCTCCCTTCTTGACTCAAAACTACTCCTATTGTTGTTCCACTTGCATTACAATCCACTTGAAATACCTTATTGAAATCTGGTAAAGCCAACATAGGCTGCTCAGTCACTTTCTTTTTCCACAACTCAAAACTTTTTTTTCTCTGGTGGTCCACTTGAATTCCTTCCTATCTCCCCTCATGGTCTCAGTCATAGGGTTACAAACTGAACTGAAATTTCTGATAAACTTCCGATAAAAACTAGCCAATCCATGAAATGATCTTACCTCTCCAATGATTTCTAGTGTAGGTCACTCAACAATGGCTTTCACTTTCATAGGGTCCATCTCCAAACCATCCTCAAATATCACAAATCCTAAATAGACTGACTCATCCTTCATTAAAGTGCACTTCTTGGTATTGATCAGTAACTTTTCTTTTCTCAACCTCTACAAAACTTGTCTTAACTACAACAAATGCTCCTCTTTTGTCTTACAAAAAATTAGAATGTCATCCAAGTACACAATAACAAACTTACCCAAGAATTTATTCAAAACCTCATTCATTAGCCTCATGAAAGTACTCGGTGCATTAGTTAGTCCAAAAGGCATCGCCAACCATTCCTATAATCCTTCATTTGTGTTAAATTTTGTCTTTTATTCATTACCTTCTCTGATCCTGATCTGATGATATCCACTCTTCAAATCTATCTTTGTAAAGTACTTTGTTCCACTCAAACAGTCCATTATGTCATCCATCCTAGGAAAGGGAAACTGGTATTTCACTATGATCTTGCTTTTTGCTCTTGAGTCGATACACCTCCTCCATTCTCCATTCTTCTTAGGTGCTAATACTGTTGGTACTACATAAGGGCTCAGACTTTCCCTGATCAAACCTTTCTCCAATAGCTCCTGTACTTGTCTATTTAGTTCTTCGTTCTTTTCCGGTGTTAATCGGTGTGCAACTTTGTTAGGCAAACTAGCTCCGGGAACTAAGTCCATGCAATAACTAATACTTCTAATAGGTGACAATCCATTAGGTACATTATCTGAAATGGTATCCTCGTATTATATCAACAAATCTTTTATTTTTGTCGGGTGTTCTCCTTCCTGTTCTGGTCTCTCAATCTTCATAGGAATTAAGGCAAAACACACATTCTCATATCTCAATCCATCTATGAACTTCCTTCCATCTACTAGATAGATTCTGGTATTTGTACAGACTTCATTCTTCAAAGGTTCCTCTAAAGGCAACAATATTTGCTTCATCCCGTTGGCCACAATAGTGTATTTATTCTTCCTCTCATCATGTATTGCATGTCTATCAAACTGCCAAGGTCTTCCCAACAAAAGATGATAAATGTCCATAGGAATAATATCACACAAAACTTCATCATGATAATTCCCAATTTTCAATTTTACTAAACATTGTTCACTTACTAACAACTTATGTTCATCCTGAATCCATGCTATATGGTAAGGCTTAGGGTGCTTCAATCTCTCCAATTTCAACTTATTCACAATCTCTTCTAAAACAAGATTATCTAAACTACTACTATAAATAACAACTTTACAACACTTATTGGATACCTTACATCTGGTCTTGAACAGGTTCTTCCTCTGCAAGGGTTCTTTATCTCCTCATCATCAATAGTTCTCCAAATTTCAGTTTATTGTCTGATCCAGTGGGGTTCTCTTCCACCACTACCATTCTTCTGGTATCCTCTGACTTCTTACATTCAAATGCATGGTGTCCTTCTCCACATTTAAAATAGGTTCCTCTAAATGTCCTTTTGTGTTGTCTTCCAAAGTTCTCATTCTGGTAACCATCCGGTTCTCTCCTCCAGTAGAAATTTCTATCATCCTTCTAGTATGAATTACCTTCCTTGCTCACTTCCTTGTCCTTGTTTTGATTTGTACTAGTTCCTCTTTCTTCTATGTACCCTCTTCCTCCTTGAAATCTTCCTTCGGTAAACCTTCCACCTCTACCTCTCTGTCTTTGCTCATGCCTCTTATTCAACTTTTGTTTATCCTTTATTGCATACTGGTAAGCCTCTTCAACATTCTCTATTTGATCATACTGATTTCATCTTGTATAGACATCCACAACCCATTGAAATATCTTTCAATTTGTTCAACTTTGATTTTAACTTAGCAATCATCCTATCCCACGTCTTAATCTTTTCATTACCTCTTCTTTTCCTATCAACTTGCAAGTGCTCCCACCAAAGAGATACATGACCATTTAACCAAGTACATGATGAATAATGATGAACAATAAATACCCAACAGATACTAAGAGGGGGGGGTGGTGGGTGAATAAGTATAGATAAAAACTTCTTTAACAACTTGAACTGCAAAGATTGCACTAACTGGTAAACAACATCACCGATTTAAATCAAGGAAATACCAGTAAAACACAGTGACTGTAAAAGTTGTAAACCAGTAACACTTAGATCTTCACAGAACCTTATAACTCATGTCCACTTCACCCATATGCTTAAACAAGTAATACATCAGAAATATAATGACCACTAGACCAACTTGCATTACCGCTTAACAGAAAACACTAAAACATCACATGAAAGAGCATCAGACATGACACACTTATTTTTCATGTGGAAACCCAACTGGGAAAAACCACGGTGGGGATAAATACCTACAAGTTGTTCTTGAACTCTTTTGAAGTTCTCTCTATTAGGAGCCTAGTGTTGTTAAAGACTTTACAATAGGTTCTGCTAGGAATCGATCCTGCTAGGGATCACCCAGTTAAGGGATGGCTAAATACCTAGTTAAAGGTTAAAACCCTGTTAAAGGTTACCTCGCAAGAGGATTTGAAGAACTCAATGATTTTGAGTCACCCTATTAAATGATTTACAAAAAGCTTGTTAAAGCTACCCGGTAAAGGGATTTTCCAACTGCAGAAATTGTTAGAAGTCAACAAGTAATACACTGATCTGATAACAACACTTAATGCCAAGGCAGATCCACTTCAATTCCTTTACATCTGCAATTACACTCTGCAGGTATCTATTCACTTCTCTGGTCTGGCAAGAATCACCTCACATACAATCATTTGCCAACAACTTCAAATGAGAATCATCATCAACCTTATAGACAATGATTAGGCCGGTAGCCAAAACCTAAAACCCTAAGCATCTAGGTTAACAATATAGTCAGTCCAATCCTGACCGTTCAAACACATTACATAGGGTAAAGAAATCTTGAACAAATCTCAAGACATTCTCCATCATCTATTCTTCACTGCTTCTGGAAGCTGATAACCCATCACGCGGTCTCTACCGTTTACTAAGATTTTGCATATTCCCGAGGTAGATAGAATCAATCTTCTTCATGCAAGATCCTCAAGGAAATCCTTCACGTGCACAAGGCTGATGTGGCAACATGATTTGATCTTCATTTCAATGCTAACTCATCACATGATGTCATCGATCGAATCACACAGCCTTGGAATGCATCAACCGGAAACCCTGAAGCTGAGACTACCAACCGGTAGTCATATCAAATGAAACCCTGATACAAAATTTGCATATACCGGTTCACATTTCAACATATCGGTTCATATTTTGCATATACCAGTTCATATCATCATACCGGTTCACTTGCCAGTTTCCTTACTTCAATATACCGGTTCATACTTCAACATATTGACATCAATGACAACATACAATCCCAACATGTCATCAAACTCTGCACATAACTCTGCACATATGCCAATAATCTCCCCCTTTGGCATTGATGGCAATACACAAAGATATCTCAACATCTTCTTCCATATTATATGTCTTCAATACTGCAGATATCTTCTCTGCTTCACATCTTGTCCCCCTTTTGACAATAATGCCAAAGTGGAGGCACAAACATCCATGATCTACTATGATGCTCCCCCTGAGGAGTAGCATCCTTTAACACATCAATCTTGAAAATATTTGACAATGCAATACCTGGCTGATGTGGAGAACATACCTTTAGTTCACCTCTTGAAGGGGCGGCACCCCTAATTCACCTCTTAAATAGGTAAATGTAGCCTTCGGTAGAGGCTTGGTGAATATATCTGCTAACTTCTCTTTACTGGAAACATGTTTCAATACAACCTCTTTGTTCTAAAATTTCTCCCTCAAGAAATGATACTCAAGCTTGAAGTTCTTGGTTCTAGCATGCAATACCAGATTCTTGGAAATATTAATTGCACTTGTGTTGTCACAAAATATACTCATCGATTCATATATAGGGACTTTGAAACCACTTAATACAAGCTTCATCCAAATTATCTGAGTGCAGTTCATAAATGCTGCTACATATTCTGCTTCTGCTGTGGACTGAGAGATACAACTCTGCTTCTTACTCATCCACGAGACTAGTCTACAACCAAGAAAGAATGGACCATCGGTTGTGCTCTTTCGGTCGTCCACATTACCAGCCCAATCGGCATCAGTAAATACTTTGAGATTGAAATCATTATTGTATGGATACCACGATCCATAATCTTTAGTTCCCTTCAGATATCTAAGAATTCGCTTGATTGCTACCAAGTGGGATTCTCTTGGACTTTTTTGAAAACGTGCAACAATGCCCACTGCATGCGCTATATCTAGTTTGTTGTGTACTACATAGTGCAACTTACCAATCATTGACCGATATTCCTTTTCATTCACCAATGCTGAGTCATCTTTTTTTGACAGTTTACAATCGGTCATCATCGGTGTACCAACCAGTTTACTATCTTCCATGCCAAAGGTCTTCAACACCTCTTTTACATACTTAGACTAACTAATAAAGATACCATCTTTCATTTGTTGAATTTGTAGTCCAATGAAGAACTTAATCTCTCTAACTAGTGACATCTCAAATTCCTTCTTCATCTCATCTGCAAATGCATGGCTCATCTTGTCATTTCCACCAAAAATTATGTCATCAACAAACACTTCACAGATTAGAATTTGATCGCTTTCTGACTTTAGATAGATATTGTTGTCTTTAGTTGTTCTTTTAAATCCATTCTTCACAAGATGGGAGTGTAAACATTCATACCATGCTCTAGGTGCTCGCTTCAATCAATACAAGTCTTTACATAGCCTACACACCATATCACTGTCTTCTAATAGGGAGAACCCATTTGGTTTCTCTATATACACTTCCTCTTCAAGTATTCCATTCAAGAATGCAGATTTTACATCCATCTGATAAACTTTGAATCCCTTGAAGGCTGCATATGCAAGTAGCATTTGAACACCTTCCAATCTAGCTACTGGAGAAAAGGTTTCTCCGTAGTCTTCTCCTTCTTCTTGAGCATATCCCTTACATACCAATCTTGCTTTGTTTCTTACCACTGTACCATCTTCATTCAACTTATTTCTAAAAACCCATTTGGTGCCAGTAACATTTTTATGCTCAGGTCTGGGTACCAAAGACCATGTACCATTATTTTCTATCTGGTCAAGTTTCTCTTCCATAGCCTTAATCTAGTCTTCATCTCTGTGTGCCTCTTTAAATATTTTGGGCTCAAATTCAGAAATCATGCAAGAATTTTCTCTGACCTTTCTTCTTGTAAGAATTTCTGCATCCTTATCCCCTATGATCTGCTTTGGATCATGATACAACTTTACATACCTAGGAATGATCTTAATTGATTCCTCTTTCTTTTCCTCTTCATCCTCATCTTCATCAGCATCTACTAGTGTAGGAGCATTGTTACTTGTACTTGGTTGTTTTGGAACTGGTTCCTAGAAGGTTACATCCAGTTCATCTACCGCTTGCTCACTGCTGGTTTCCTTGGGTTTCTTAGAAGTTTCATCAACTGTAATATTGATACTTTCAACAATTCTCTGATTCCTATTGTTAAAACACTTGAGAGCTTTTCTCTTGGTAGAATACCCTAGGAATATTCCCTCATCAGATTTTGCATCAAACTTCCTATGGTATTCACTTCTCTTGATATAACACTTGCTCCAAACACTCTAAAGTAGCTTACTATAGGAGTCTTACCAGTCCAATACTCATAAGGAGTTTTATCCTTACCTTTCTTGATGAGTACCCGGTTCATGGTGTAGACTGCAGTGCTCACCGCTTCTCTCCATAAAGTGTGAGCAACCTTCCCTTGAATTAGCATCGTTCTGGCAGCTTCAATTATAGTCCGATTGTTCCTTTCTGCTAGGCCATTCTGCTGTGGAGTCCAAGGGGTAGACAGTTGCCTCTTGATGTCATTCTCTTCATAGTACTTATTGAACTCACTAGAAGTGAACTCACCTCCTTGTTCAGTTCTAAGGCATTTAATCCTCTTACCACTTTCCTTTTCAACTAGTGCTTTGAAGGCTTTAAACTTTCCAAAAGCTTCAAACTTGTCTTTCAAGAATGTGACCCACATCATTCTAGAGAAATCATCAGTAAGAATCATAAAGTACCTATCTCCCTTAACACTCCTAGTTTTAATAGGACCACACAAATTAGTATGTACAAGATCAAGTAAAATATTTGCTATGAAAGATTTACCTTTGAAGGTTGAGGAAGACATTTTCCCCAGTTGACATTCTCTGCACAAAGGATTCTCTAGTTTGTTTAGCACAGGCAATCCTCTAACTGCCTTGATCTTACTGGTCTTCACAATATTATCCAAATTTACATGGCAGAGTCTCTTATGCCATATCTAACTATCATCAAACTTAGCCATTCGACATTGACTGATATTTGTATTTAACTGAACTAAGTTACCTTTGGTCTGCATATCGGTGGCCATCAGTTCACCACTCTTTCCTTTTATTGTGCACACTCCATCTTTGAATTCCAAAGTGAGTCCTTTATTATTCAGCTGGGAAACACTCAGAAGGTTATGCCTGAGACCTTCTACCCAATACACATTATCATAACTGCTTTTTCCATTTAGAGAGATGGACCCTTTTCCTTTTACCATACATGGTACATCATTACCAAATCAGACTACACCACCATCATACTCTTCCAGAGACAAACAATTTCTCCGATCACCAGTCATGTGGTGAGAACAACCACTATCAATAATCCACTCATTAGAATTATCAAAGCGTGAGACAAGAGCCTTCTTGTCTGACACATCTTCCTTAATAGCTACAAACAGTATGTCTTCGCTTTCTTCATCTTCTGATTCATCATCAGTGACACCTTCATCAACTGCAACAAGACAGTTTCTCCTATTTCCTGCTTTGAACTTTTTGAACTTCTCTGGTTTGTCCTTATTATCATTGTTGGGATAGTTGATAGCAATGTGTCCTATCCTATTGCAAGAAAAACATTTCAAAGGGATCTTACCTTTGTATTTTCCAGTTCCCTTAGGAAGTCTCTTAGCAAGAAGAGCTTCAAACTCCATCAGGATCTCCTCATCATCCATATCCCTACTTTGTCTGGGTTCACAATTGGTACCAACTTCTTTTCCCATTTTAGATAGTGCAACAGATGCTCTAAAGGCTGATTCAGTCTTCTGAACACTACCATCATAACTGCTTAGCTCATATACGGTCAACTTAGCAATAATAGAATCAAGGGATACCTTTGTCTTGTCAATAGATCTCAACTCTTGAATAGAAGTAACCCTTATTGTATAGACCGGTAATAAGGTTCTCAAAACGTTTCTAACAATGGTGGAATCATCCATTGTACCTCCTGCACTCTTGATGTCTCCAACAACAGTTTTAATTCTTAACACATATTGTTGAATGGTCTCTCCTTCAACCATCCGAATGTCTTCAAATTTTCCCCTAAGGCTCTCTTCCTTAGCTTGCTTCACATGCTCATCACTGCCATAGATAGACCCTGGAGTATCCCATACATCTTTGGGATTGTCTTTGTCTTGAACATCTATAAAATCAATATCAGATAGACTGCTAATAAGAGCTTCCATGACTTGCCCATTCTCTTGAATTTCTCTTCTTTGATAATCGATGAGACTACCAGTAGGGACAACATAAGTATTCTAAACATAGTTCCAGTATTGAGCACCCATGCTTTTAATGTAGATCTTCAATCTTTCCTTCCATATCTTAAAGTTATCTCTATTGAACTTAGGACCTTCCTTCTTCATCATTAGAATAGGATCTTTTCCCCAAGCAGTTAAGCTTTTAACATATAGGACCTGGAGGACGCTCTGATACCAATTGATGAATAATGATGAACAATAAATACCCAATAGATACTGAGAGGGGGGAGGGGGGTGAATCAGTATAGACAAAAACTTCTTTAACAACTTAAACTGCAAAGACTGCACTAACTGGTAAACATCATCACCAATCTAAATCAAGGCAATACCGGTAAAACACAGTGACTGTAAAAGTCATAAACCAGTAACACTTAGATCTTCACAGAACCTAATATCTCATTTCCACTTCACCCATATGCTTAAACAAGTAATACATAAAAAATATAATAACCACTGGATCAACTTGCATTACCGCTTAATAGAAAACACTAAAACATCACATGAAAAAGCATCACACATGACACACTTATTTTTCACGTGGAAACCCAATTGGGAAAAACTACGGTGGGGATGAATACCCAAAAGTTGTTCTTGAACTCTTTTGAAGTTCGCTCTGTTAGGAGCCTAGTCCTATTAAAGACTTCACAATAGGTTCTACTAGGAACCGAGCCTATTAGGGATCACCTGGTTAAGGGATGGCTAAATACCCGGTTAAAGGTTAAAACACTATTAAAGGTTAACTCGCAAGAGGATTTGAAGAACTCAATGATTTTGAGTCACCCTATTAAAGGATTTACAAAAAACCCATTAAAGCTACTCGGTAAAGGGATTTTCCAAGTCAATAGGTAATACACTAATTTGATAACAACACTTAATGCCAAGGAAGATCCACTTTAGTTCCTTTACATCTGCAATTACAATTTGTAGGTATCTACTCACTTCTCTGGTCTGGAAAGAATCACCTCACATACAATCATTTTCCAACAACTGCAAATGAGAAGCATCATCAACCTTATAGACAATGATTAGGTCGGTAGCCAAAACCTAAAACCCTAAGCATCTAGGTTAACAATACAGTCGGTCCAATCCTGACCGTTCAAACACATTACATATGGTAAAGCAATCTTGAACATATCTCAAGACGTTCTCCATCGTCTGTTCTTCACCGCTTCTGGAAGCTGATAACCCATCACATGCTCTCCACCATTTACTATAATTTTGCACATTCCCGAGGTAGATAGAGCCAATCTTCTTAATGCAAGATCCTCAAGGAAATCCTTCACGTGCACAAGACTGATGTGGCAACATGATCTGATCTTCATTTCAATGCTAACTCATCACAGGATATCATCGGTTGAATCACACAGACTTGGAATGCATCAACCAGAAACCCTGAAGCTGAGACTACCAACCAGCAGTCATATCAAATGAAACCCCGATACAAACTTTGCATATACCGGTTCATATTCCAACATATCGGTTTACTTTTTGCGTATACCGGTTCATATCATCATACCGGTTCACTTGGCAGTTTGCTTACTTCAATATACCGGTTCATACTTCAGCATATTGACATCAATGACAACATACAATTCCATCATGTCATCAAACTCTGCACATAACTCTATACATATGCCAACAGTACATGCATACTTCACCTTCCTCTCTTCTACAATGTTTTCAAAGTCAAAATACTTCTCTATCTCTGAGATCCATTCCATCAGTTCATCTGAATCTAACTTCCCATCATATTCCAGTGGGGTAAAATGAGGTTTAGTGTTTGCCCTACTCAAAACCCTTAAAACCTTTCCTCCTCTAGATTAATTGCCAATAGGTTCACTTGTTCTATCGAGGCTTCTTCTCCTTCATCTTCGCTCACATCCTCAACATGTCAGCCTCTTCTTTGGTTTGTCTTCACGGTTTCTAACCAGGCTTCTATTCCTCACACATCTACATTACAACAAGGTCTACATTCTCACGTGCTCCACCATTCCTAGTTCCTCTTCGCACCATTAATCCATGCTAGTCCTCTGCAATTGTAGGTTGGATCCACAATCCACCACCCTACACCAAGATTTAGGACACACAACCTTTGCAACAAACTTCGCTCTGATACAACTTGGTGCTATCACCGATGAGGAGGGACCTCGGGGAGATTAGTCCAAACCAGTCGGCAAGAGTAAACACAATAGAAATACATAGATATGATGGAGGCAATGCATAATAGATAGTTTATTGCATGAAAGTTAATTACATCCAACCAGTAACAACCAGGTTACAACAAACTGACACATAGGCCTGGTAAAATAGGTCACATCGGGACCTTGAATCGAAAGATCAATCTATCTATCTAATACTTCTTGATTCTTTGAGTTGATTGATTGATTGATTACACTCTAAAGCATGATTATAAATATATATATCGATCCAAAGGATCTTCTCAGCCCAAAAAGGATCAAAACCCAAAGAACAAGATCTAATGTGCAAAATGAATAAGGTTGGCCTTTGCCAAGAGATTCCTCCCAAAAATCCAAAGGATGAAACGTAGAATGTCGGCCACATGCCAAGAAACATTGAGATAAATGCCCAAGGCTCTACAAGCTTCAGAATGGGTTCTGAGATCACTAGAATAGGTCTCAGGCAATTGGTAACAAATGAACAAACAGTAACAAGAATCTATCAAGGAAACCGATAGCGACTTTCTGAAAAGTGATCCAAATTTGATGTGGTTAGAAAGCAAGCAGGGTGATCAAGTCTTCAAGTAGAATCCAACTCCATAGGAACCGGTGAGCCAAAACCAAGACACACAGAAAGGAAAACTGAAATTGCAAACAAAAAACAAAACAGAAAAGAAATTTTTTTGGTTCATGCAAGATTACTGTGAACTAGGGATGCTCTTGCATCAGATAGGCACTTCACAGATTCTACATTGGCACCAACACCGAAAGGTCATAAATATTTCTCTAGTCACCTGAAATGCAGGCCGACATGGTATAGTAAAGGTTATCGATATTGGAGGCTGACATATCTTGGATCCAGCATCGGAAATTTGTTTTAATGTTTATACATTTATGTTATCTGGCCTACATATAATCAGATATTGTATATATCTTTGTAAGCTGACATAAGGCATAAAATTTGTATAGGGTATATAGGTCAGTTTGATTAGATCATTATGAATGGCTGTAATAGATATGCAAATGCAATATTTTGTGAAATCATTTAGAGAGATTATGTATGTGAGGAATTTATTATAAGGGTTATTCTAGTAAAGGGATTTAGGGTTTTAGACTGGAACAGACAGAGCTTAAACTGGAACTGTATTCTGGCATAGAAGATGTTATCTTAGTAGTTGTCACTTCTCTAGATTGTTGTCTGTAATTTTATGTAGTTACTGAGGTTCCTATTGTGATTGAGCAGTGTGCTCTAGGCTATAAGCCTTCTTGCAAGTGCGGGGCCTTCATATTTTGTAATATCTCTTCATATGGCAAGTGGATTGATATTGTGGGTCACAAATCCCACCGTTATTTTTCCTCTTTGATGTTTTCCACATATAAATTTGTGGGTTATGATTCTCATTTATATGTTTGGCTTATTCGTTTCTTTACTTCTTTTAATTTTGTATTTACCAGTATACCGGTTGGTGTATGAATGTTTTAATAATGCTAAAATCTACTTTTTCGTTATAACATTGATTCACCTCCCTCTTAGTGTTATTGGTTTCCAACAGATTAGACCTCTCGATGTGTTTTCAAGATGTCATATGTGTTGGATATTATTGGTTTGGTCTAAGGCCGACATGTTATGTAATTATGTATTTGGTTTATTGTCTGGTAGCCGAATTGATTGTTTATGGTCGAGGGTTTGTATATATATGATGTAAGATCTCATTGTAGATCATCATATGTATAAGGTCAAGGAATGGATATGGATGTGTAATGTGCGAATAATGTAATATCATTCAGGCAGCAGATTTGGTCGATCATTGAAGAATGAATTAGGTTTATGTAAGAGGATTTAGTCATCTGATAATGAGCTTAACCGTAACTGTACTCAGGCATAGGAGATGTTATTTTTGCAGTTCAAACACTTCTTCCAAATTGTAGTCTGGATTTTTATGTATTCAATGATACTTCTTTTGTGATGAGCAGTGCACTCTAGGTTGTTGGCCTTCCTGCAAGTTCAAGCCCCTTAATTGTAATTCACATACTTACTATAGAAGTACTGTCTAACTGTGGGTAGGTTTCCCACCATGGTTTTTCCCTTTATCAATTTTTCCATGTATAAATATTGGTGTCATGTGGATGTTATTTATTCTGTGATTATTGTTTATGCTTAATTGGTTTAATTCCTATTCTGGTATTTGGTTTAAGCATTCCGGTATTAATGTTTTCGGTTCCGGTATTAAAGTTCTAATTGCTAAATGTTCTAGTAATGTGTGACAATTGATTCACCCCCCCGCCCTACTCTTAGTTGTCTTCCAATTATTTGAAGTGTCTAACAATAGCCACCCATGATCTAAGTGCCTAATGGAAACACAATGAAATGATAAGCTCAATATAAAATAAATAAAATGTAGTCATATAAACAATGGAAATAGAATGAATGAAATTACAAAGGAGACCCCTTGGTTATGTAGGTTAACGTGAACATAAGATTGAATAAATTTATGACATGTGCTAATCTTATAACTTGACACATAAAGTGATATGTATCTACTTAAAGGGCCAATCTGTGGAAAGTGGGAAGAATAAATGTTAAAGTATCCTAACAACTAAAAAACATGATTTTTGGCACTTTATACTAGCCAAAATTCAAAAATATTTTATTCAAAGAGAGTAGATAAAGAGATTATGTTAGACTAGGAATATACAAATTGTTGGTATCATATCAGTTGTTGCCCTTGATGTCAAAGACACACAAAGGTATCACATGGATTGGCATAGGTATTCAATATTTAGTTGATATTGGCATACATTGACTTGTTTGATAAACACATCTTTGGTACATGGACATGGCATATTTTTCAGTGATATGAACATGTTCTTTTCATCATATGAACTGGTTCTTGGTGGTGGATATATGTATACATTTTATGTATGTCCTATATTGTTGTATAAGGTAATAAGGTGACACTACAAATTATGACTCATATGAAATAGGGGCTACAAAAGATACTGCTGGTAGTAGTATGATAGTTGATGAAATGGTTTGTTACATTTTGGTTTAGCATCTTGGTTGGCATTTTGGATCACTATTATAGTGACACTTGATATAGTACAGTTACATTGTGATTGTAGTTAGACTTGGATTTGATAACAAGGTAATTGTGATTACACTTCTATACCATGGTAATTTTACATTCCTATGCAACACTAAATCCATGTCATGGTTCACACCATTACCTAGAAGATATTGTGATCTTCAAAAACATTATAACCTCAATCATTTAAATAATCATCGTGAGACCTGGCAGAGTGGCAGTGTAGCAGTGACATCTTGATTACATGAGCATCATTTAGTATGTTGGTTTTTCATCACATACTCTTGGGTATAGGTACACAGTGATTCTATGCTATCACCTATAAGGCATTGTTCTTTAGGTTATACCTATGTGATCTTAAATATATTAATGCTTTATTTATCCTTATTGCTACTAATAATTAATGACATTTTGTCATCTTGTCATTGGTTCCTTAATAAAATCTTTAATATCTTGGAGAGCTACAAAGTTATTAATGTGTCATGCAAAGAAGGTATCGTATAAGAATCCATTTGAGCTCTCAAAACAATGTGTTTTATAAAGTTACTCCAAGTGAAAATGTTGATGCATTTGAGCTCTTTAATGATAAGGTGTTTATAAAGTCACCTTTAGTGATAATGTTATCATTGGGCATAGGGTCTATGGGGACTTATTATGAGGTAAGGAGATTTAAATAAATCCCACTGAAAAGTAGCTTTAGTGGGATATGGGTTGTATACTGGGATCAAAGCATAAGACATAAAAGTTTGGAACAAAGGGTGTCTGAGCTTGTTTAATTATTTATTTTGTTAGAAGAACCCTCGAGCTAGGGAATGGGCTTGAGTTAGGGTTTGTAGTATATATCTTCTTTTTGATAACTATGTGAAGGATGAAATTGGTTTTCTCAACCATGAAGGATAATTTGACAGTGTAAAAGTGGTTGAACCAAAAAATAATGATGGCTTACAATTATCTACCTTTAGTAACGTCTTTGGTTGCCAACAGGTGTTCTTTTTCCTATATTTTTGCCTCTTGTTGCAAATCAGTGATTATGAAGAAATTGTTTAAGCTAATCAGTTTGTTTATCTATTTGTTCGAATGGATTTAAGGGTTTTGTTAAATCCTTTTCTTTTGTAGCATGCATATTTTTTTCATATAAGTAAGTTTTCAAAACCTTGGTTATTCTTTTGTTTACTTTGTTGTTAAATGGATTTGTATAAATCATATCATAGCTAAGTCGAAACCCTAGCTTGTAATTTTTTTTGTAAAGGAATTAGTGTTTGTATTTTTTCAATCTATGTATTATTGTTAACAAGTAGTTAAGGGTTTCTATTTTCCCTTGTGGCAATGTGGAAGAGTTAATGGCCTATTTATAAAATCATTGTAGGTTTATAGTTTCTAAGCCTAGTCTGGGTTAACTTACATCTATTATGAACAACCTTTGTGTTATTCTTTGATCCAAGTATGATGTGGTTAGTAGATAACAAGTTTTTTTAAATTCAGGATAATACATTTTGTTATTTGTCAAGGATAAGATAATTTATTTTATGTTCAATGACATTGAGCATTATATATGCTACATTGAATGCATTCAGCGATGTGTGATTGATCAAAAAATAATATTGTTTTTCTGTTGTGTATTACTTTGTCAATAGATACTCATATTACAAAGACACCTTTTTAAGTTATATATCTAGATTTGTAAGCAATATCTGACAAACTATTTGTGAAAGCACTTGCAATAGGCTTCACTAGTTTATATTAATGTATCTTTTATATGCACAATAGTATTCTATATGTGAGCAGTTGGGCTCTCTATATGATATTACTGTGTATGTTTAAATATACACAATGATGTATTGTAAGTGAGTTAGTGAGCCAAGTTGTACCATTTCTTAGATGAATCTCAGTTGATATGAGATTAGAAGATGTTGTGAAAAGAAACAAAGATGAAACCCTATATGTAAATTCAAAATAGTGATATGAAAAGTGTTGAAAAGCCTTTCAGTGAGATAGTATTGTTAGTGAGACATACAAAATAGCTAGTGAGGTATTGTAAAAGAGAATATTTCAGATAAGCCAGCGAGGCAATTTCAAGGGGTTTTATTCCCCAGGAAGGTTTCCACTCAGGACATATCATTGTGTCATATTCTTGTGTATGTTTTGTTTAATCTATTGGCTATTCTATTTTCTTCATATTGCTCAAATAAATAAAATTTAAAAAAGCATTTAAAAAGTGAGAAAATGTGTATGAACACTAATTCACCCCCCCCCCCCTCAGTGTTTGTTGTACTCCAACACAAATATCATGAAACCATGCAAAAAGGAGAGTTAATATTTTGAATTTAATATCAAGAAAAGACCCTGCATAACGCATAAAGAGCCTTTCTAATATTATTCCAAATAATAGAACTTTATCCAATTAATTAAACGATTCTCTAAACTTTTAAGACATCAATACCTTGCAAATACTAATAGTTTAGAAGTTTGGCACAAGACTGGTATTCTTGCCTACACCAACTCTTATATAAATTTTAGTATCCAAGTCTTGATTATTCATCATATAGAGATAAAGAGTAGTGATTGAATTTATTTATTTTTCCTAAAAATTCAGTCTTAGCTAATATGATTATTTTTCATAGTCCAAGTTTAATACACAAAAACATTTCCTAGAGTCAAACACTTTCAAAAAATTCTTAGGATAATAAAGAAACAAGTATCTATAAAAAAGAAGAGAATGTGACACATATTTTTAAAGTGTAAGATTCTCAATAAAAAGACAACCATTAGAATGTCAAATGAGAAACCTTTGTTCTAAATCTACCAAGGATCACTTTTTAACTAAAGATAATTATGTTTACCAGTTAATGAATGAATATAAAAATAATCCAATGGAAGATATCCTATTTCGAACCATAAAATAAGATAAAATATCTATTGATTGGAAAAAGGAATACTAAAAATGTAAATATTTTATTTTTTCACATTTATCTTAACTTGAAGGTACGAAAAGAACATCCCTATTGGTATTTAAACCCTAAATAATTCCACTAACTTGTTAATCAGTCAGGAAAATTCTAAAACCCTCATCCATAAAAATGAAAACTTATGGGGATAGTGAATCAAATTCCTACAATCCTATAGTAGCTAATAAAAAACAATATGTTATTCCATTAGGTAATAATATGCCTCATATCCCATGAGCCACTCAATCCATCCTAGATAGGAAAAAAAAGAAATAAAATGTTTGAAAGAAATGACCATTTAGCTCTTTGATAAACCTTTTACATGCACAACTTAATAAGTATACCTTATTCCTTCAAAACACATAGAATCAAATATTTTTAAAGAAATTAAAATAATAACAATAGTTAGGCAATCCTTTTCAAAGTGCCTCTGGTCAAATGATTTCAAGGTGTTTAAAGTTTAGTTTATATGATTAACAATAATTATTTTATGGTTTCAAGGTGAAGTGGAGATGTTGGATATGCCTTTGGAGGAGGATGGTGCTACTGGGGGGTGTGTGGGCTTCGTGGGGCCTTCCCTCTTCTTTGTGGTTGTGCAATTGACTATTTCTTTGGCCCTGGTTTTTTACCGGGAAGGTGTGGTGGATGAGGGCACTCTTATTGTTGTTTCTTCCTTGGTTGGGATCCTGCCTTGCGTCCACCTGATTAAGCCTTGGAGTGAGGGAGTTGTCTAGGACCCAGGTGGAGTTTCTGGAGAATGCTTGTGTGGTTTATCAGTGTCTCCTTTCCCTTTGGACTATCTATTGTCCCAAGGGTTGGATTTGCTGCTATTGGAGGTCTCTCTGTGTGGGGGATCCTGGTTTCTTTTTGGTTTGGTTGCTTAGAGATTCCTCTTGAAGACTATGTGTTCTCTTCTTGTTCTATTCTGGTCAAGAGGGTCTTTGTTTTTTTGCAGGCTATCATCTGTTCCTTTCTTCTATCCTATCCTTTAGAGGTGGAATACTCTTCTATAGAGGGGAAGAGTTGTGGGTTGTTTGTTGGGGGATGACTCCTGTCGGGGGTATTGGATACCCTATTTTTTGAGGTTGTGTGTGTTGTTGTTTTTATCTCCTTGCCATTATATCTCTCCCCCTCTTCTCCTATTAAGGTTACAATTTTGGTGGAGCTTGTTGGAATGGAGTCTCTTAGGCTTAGGCCTCTCTATCAATTCATAGTTTTGGGATCCTTCTGCAAACCCTACTTTCCAGCTATGCATTATGGGTTATTCTCTTGGTTGCTGGACTTTATTTGAGGTGTGATGCCTAGCTCCTTCAGCTATTGATTTCTCTCCTTTCAAGTCCTATTGAGGTGGTTCCCTGTCGTATAGAGGTGGAGAGGTGTTGTGTTGGAAGGTGGATTTTGTTCAGTTGATGGGTGGTGTCTGGCTTCTTCCTATTGGTTATGGGGTCCATTTTAAAACCCATCTTGAAGGTTCGGGAAGACTTTGTCTGGTTGTGAGAACCTTGGAAAACCCTTATTCAAGATTGTGGGAACCTGTCAAAACCCATCAAGGTTGGGGGAGCCTGGTAAAACCCCATGTCTTCTGGTTGTGGGAGTTATATAAAACCCACTCTTAAGGTTGAGGGAGCCTTGAAAAACCCTATGTATTGTTCTCTCTTAAGGGCTAGACTAGATGCTGGTAGTTTTCAAGGGTCCAGTCTAGCCAGTCTTTGTTTTTGGTTAGGATAAGGTTTTGCTGATGATTTACTGATGATTTTACTTCAAGTTAAGGGTACTTGGGAAAACCCTATTTCATTGGCTAAGGGTGCCAGACAAACCCTTGTTCTCTATCTTCGAGATGTACTAGTTGTTTTAGATTAGTTAGAACTGCCAACGTGACTTGTATTGTTCTATCTTTGTAATCTTGTTGGCGTCTATTTAGTGTTGGCTGGTGGGTGTCTTTGATCTATTTGCTTGCAGCATCCCATTATTGGTTCTGGATCTATGTGGTTTCTAGGGGTTTCCGGTCCCCTCAAAACCTGTTTATCCAAATCAAAAACAATAATTATTTTATATTTTTTTCTTTTATATAAAAATAGATTTAGCTTGCATGAGTAGGGGAGTTAGCTTGGGTTGTGAGTTTTCTCTCTATTGATCTTAGATTCGACTCTAAGATTGAGATTCACTCAAGATGCACGTGACAAAATACCTCTAAAATAAAATAAAATAAAAAATATAATTTAAAGTCATTATCTTTATGATAAGTTTCTAAAGAAACTAAAGAATCTTTTCTAAATGAGTTATGATTTCTTGTTTTTGATTGAAAGAAAATTGACTATTTAAATCCTTTCTTCTGTCAATGAGGATACAGTAAGGCTGATAAGATGTTGTATTTTTTGGGGAATTGAACCCCTGAATTTTCATTTTTAATTGGAGAAACCTTACTACCCAATTATAAATAATTCTAGGTCAGTTTAAGTTTGACTAAACTCAGAATTATAACATTACGATCGATTAAGATTTACCAAACTAGGCAAACTATGTTCATTGATTAAAGTATTCAACTTATTAGTAAATACATATCTGATTCTTAGAATAGAATATAGCACTCATCAAACAAGACACCTGACTGTTGCATTTTAAAATGACATCTCTGTCAATTTAGTCTGATAAATCTATTCGTCCCATAGCAAACCCCACGACATCAAGGGATCCACCATTTCACACATACCATCTTTCTTTGGTTGTCATATAGCATCGGTTGGATATTGAAAAAGTTGAGAATCAAGAGATGCAGTGCCAAGAACCAATAAAAGATTATCATACTCAGACCTCATATGCTTTAGTTCTACTTGCTTCACCGCCAATTGGGATTCCAGATCAGCAATTTGCTTTCGCAGTCGATGAACATCTTTTGTACAGCCATGCACGGGATCATTCACCCTTGCACCAGGAGTTTCAAAAGTACCACTACATACAAAGTTCATGAATTAGAATTAGGGCACAGCTAAAACTTACTTGAAGCACTTTCACGATATGGCCGGTTCCAAACACTCTCTGTACGATTGCAAACTTGTCTAGATCATCCGGAGGAAAATAAGGAGCCAAAATACATTCTTCTGAACATTTCTTGCGATGTACTCTGCAGGAAGCACACGAGACCATTTTTCTTTTTCCCATTCGAGTAAAACAATGTTCTCAATATGTAATGAGACTACAATAATGCGTCTGAACAATGCTATACATATATCAAACAGTGAGAACCCTAGTCAATAATTTACGCTTCTTTTGCAAGAAACACCGCCGAAGTTACATAAATGTTTTCGTTAAGGTTTCGAATGTCTGTTCATGTTTTCTGACGGCCGCAGCCGACCTCGCCCAAACATCAGAGTTTGATTATTGTGTTATGAATAATGACTAATCAGGAATTTAATTAGGTAATCATTCTAACACTTTTTTTTTTCTCGTTGGTTTTTTGTTTGCAGCCAAATGTGGCGTATCATGCACCGAAATGTGGCTTGTTAATCTTGGGTTAATTGAAGTGGGTGGATGATGAATATCACCGTCAACAATTGCTGCTCTCCTTTTCAAACAAGCATTGCCACAGGGTTTTTATGTTTTATATCTTGCCCTAGAAGATATTTAGAGCAACTGGTACAGTATATTTTTTTGGGTTGTTATCTTCTGTTCATTCATTTCTTTAATATGTATATTAATATTTTTTAATTAATGTAATGCTGATGTATTTACTCATTTTTTTTAGAATTTGAAATTATATTTCATTATAATTTTAGAAAGTAAATATTAAATAATAAATATTATCTTGTCAAAATAATCTTCCTGTTTGAGGTTGCTATTCTGTGGGGAGGTAGGGATTATTGAGGACATTGAGCTTCAATTAGATACATTGATGGATGGCGAAGATGTTAGTTCAATATAGCGAGGTATAGTAACCATTAACATATGATCCTCATTATTGGAGAGACAACTAAACCTATAAGAAACTAGTACTGTCATGATAGAAGCAAATGAAGAGAAAGAAATAAAAAGAGGTTCTAAATCTGCCGTCAAATCATCTAAATAATATGTATCAACTACATAGAAGTTATCATGAAAAGGGAGATGAATTATCTTAATGGTATCTTCCAATTTTATAATATGGGACTCTACAAACAAAGATGCAATGTCTTGTAGAAATGTGTTTCAGTGAGCTATCTTTGGAACATTGATATGAACTTACTACACTGAATCAATGTAATTAAAGGATGAAGCAATAGAAAATGAAAAAGTTTCCTTAACTATAGATGCAAGAAAATATGGAGTATTCAAAAGATTTTGGCAAACTAATAGCTCTTAAAATGCCAAGTTGTCTCAACCGATGAAGTTCATAAAGAAGTTGCAAATTATCAAGTTCACTAGCATTCATCAATGGTATTTATTTTCTTTCCATAGTATTCACACATAATTTTCATGGATTAGGAGACATTATTACAACCAACAAATACTAGCACAAGAGACTTCGCTTAATTTGGTAGGAGCTCCCCAAAAAAATTCAATTAGTCTAAAACTAAAAATGTAGAAGGAAGTGTGAAAGAACACAAGACACAAATCAAAGTACATCCCCTTAATTTAGTAATAAAGACCCTTGCACTATTCACATTTTAAAATTACAGTGCATACTCAAGGACATACCAAGCAAAAATGGCTATTTATAACTATTGTGCAAAATCACCTCTAATGAATAATCCGTGAAAAAACAATCACTTTAGAAAAGCTAAGACTCAATTTTGATTTACCAAATAAAAGTTATGGCCATCTCAATTTATTTTCCAATTTATTGAATTTTGGTACAAATATTCTAATTCCTATTGAAAAATATTAGAAGTTACAAGGACATACCAAGCAAAAATGGCTATTTATAACTATTGTGCAAAATCACCTCTAATGAATAATCCGTGAAAAAACAATCACTTTAGAAAAGCTAAGACTCAATTTTGATTTACCAAATAAAAGTTATGGCCATCTCAATTTATTTTCCAATTTATTGAATTTTGGTACAAATATTCTAATTCCTATTGAAAAATATTAGAAGTTACAAAGAAATTACCTTTACAAATGTGCAGAGAAAGTGAGGTAAGAGGAATTTAAGCCCCCTGCCTATGTACCAATTTGACAATGAATAGTACTAACATCTACATGATTAAATTTTACATCCATCCCTCTCAAACCAAATTTCAAACGTAGAAAACTCCAATGCAATTTGGAATGAAAAGAAATTCCAAATACAATAAAAGTTACTTTATGTAGCAAATTAAATTTCAAATTAGATTTCAAGTGAAAGGTCTCTATGGAGGGTTGTGAAACACCTTTATGTAGCAAATTAAATTTTAATTGATTATGAAGTGACTGAGATGAAATGGTGCCCAAACTTTGACACAACGGTCGGCCAACAAATCTTCATCCTAAGGAAAAAAGGCGTGACCTATCACCAGAGCTAAGTCAACACCTCAACACAAGAAAATTTTAATTTGGACCAAATTTCTTCCTACCCAAATCATTTAGAAAGAAAAATTGCCTCGAGACTAGCAATCAAATGCCAAGCCAAATAGGAAGAATCTACCACCACATGCCTCACACCTTTGCTCATTTATATTTTTCAAACTGCGAGCTTTGACCTCACGAGTAAACAATGTCACTAAAAATAATAGTCTAGGTTAACTCAAAATAAGAGTACATTCAAGCTACAAGGGAGCATCTTGGTACTTTTCGTCAACTCAGATAACCAAAGGACAACTGAGAAGGGGAAGGGGGGTGAATCAGTTGTCACCGGATTATAGAACTTTAAGCATTTAAATCCTTATTACCAGAACATATAAACTTAATACCGGAATGCATAAACCAAATACCAGAATAACTGATAATGAATTTAAACATAAACATAAATCACAAATCAATTACCATCCATCCATAACACATGACACCAAGATTTGTACATGGAAAACCCAGTAAAGGGAAAAACCATGGTGTGAAGACTACCCACAGTCAGATAATATTTTTGCAGTAAGTATGTGATTACAATATGAGGGGCCTGGACATGCAAGAAAGCCAAAAACCTAGAGCGCACTGCTCATCACAAAAAGGAGCCTCACTGATGTTAGACAGTTCAAATAATCGGAAGACAACTGAGAGGGCAGGGGGGTGAATCAGTTGTCACAGATTACCGGAACCATTCGCAATTAAAACTTTAATACTGAAACCCAAAACATTAATACTGGAATAGCAATTAAACCAATATAGAATAAAAAATAATCATCGAATAAATGCCATCCACATGACACCAAGATTTATACGTGGAAACCCTATAAAGGGAAAAACCATGACGGGAAGGTTACCCACAGTCAGATAATACTTCTGCAGTAAGTATGTGAATTACAATTGAGGGGCCTGCACTTGTAGGAAGGCCAACAACCTAGAGCACACTTATCATCACAAAAGGAGCCTCACTGACTACATAGAAATCCAAACTACAATCTGGAGAAGTGTTGAACTGCAAAAGGTAGCATCTTCTATGACTGCGTATAGTTTCATTTAAGCTCAATACTAGAGGACTAAATATTCTTATATAAACCCAATTCAATCTCCAATGATCGACCAAATCCTCTTCTTGAATGATATTACATTATTCACACATTACATTCCTTTCACATTCCTATATCATGATCTAAAATGAGATCTTACATCTATATATACAAACACTCGACCATAAACAATCAGGTCGGCCACCAGACAATAAACCAATTACATAATCAAAAACCATGTCGGCCTTAGACCCAACAAATAATCAACACATAAAACATCCCGGAAACACATCGAGAGGTCCAAACCACATGTTACATTAAAGTCGGTCCATAACCTAGACCAATCGGGACCCCGTATAGGTCCACACGCTACAACAATGATCTCCATCCACCAAGTCTCGAACATGGTCACCAACAACATCCTAAAACTTCACCAAAAGTTGCACCAACACCACTTATGCCATTCATCAAGGATCTTCATAAAAAGTTATGCTAATGAAACCCTTACTGGAACCAGAAGCCAAGCTTCTAAGCAAACAGGATAGCATCTGATCACCAGACCAAAACCAACTTACTAAATATGAGGATGAGTATCATGAACAAGCCAATTCCATAACCAAACTATACTAGAGCCTACGGATCATGCCGGATCCAAATCAACCAGAAACCACTCAACCTACGGGGACCAAAAGGGTGTCGGTAAAGCATCCAAATAGCTAGTTTTGGCATCAATGACAAAACATTAATGTAACACATAATTAGTTCCTCCAAATGGCCAACAATATCCCCCTTTGGCATTGATGGAAACACTATATGTGAAAAACATCTAAGTACCAAGAAATGCCAAACAAGTCTCCCCCAATGGAAGAAAACGAACAACCTCCCACTCGTAGATGTAGGAATGAGGTTCTGAAACAAAGACCAATGTGAATGATATCTCTATAAAGCTCTAAATTATACATATATATCTTTCTCTATCAATGTCTCTCCCCTTTTATTTTTCTTATTAATATATCTCCCTCTTTTATTTTTCTTTTTTCACATCAATATCTCTCCCCCTTTGACATCAATACAAGAAATCTGACAAAAATATCAAAGCAAAAACATTAACCATTGAATCACAAAGCTGACTACCCCCTCTGAGCCATAGTATCCCTACATCAGTGCCAGAATGAATAGTATCTCTGATAATGCATACCAGACTGATGTCAAACCGCATCAATCAAGTCTCTACTAGAGGGGCAAAAGCTCCCAATCTATCTCTTAGGTACTCAAATGATTCCTTGGGCAAAGGTTTAGTGAAAATATCTGCAATTTGCTCTTTCGTGTTCACATAAAACAATTTAACTTTATTTTCTTTCACCTTTTCCTTCAAAAAGTTATACTTGATAGATATGTGATTTGTCTTAGAATGAAATATTGGATTCTTTGATATATGAATAGAAACAGAGTTATCACAGTGAATAACTATTGGTGTATCACAATCCATCTTTATATCCTTCAACATTTGCTTGATCCATAAAACCTATGTAGAGTTAGTAGTAGAAACAACATACTCATCTTCAATAGTAGATAAATAAGTACATGACTATTTCTTTCTTATCCATGAAACCAAATTCTTTCCAAGAAATAAATCTCCACCGAAAGTACTTTTCCTATCATCAACATCTCCAGCCCAATTAGCATTTGTATATGCACATAAATTAAAGTTATCATCCTTAGTGTACAACAAACAATATTCTGATGCACCTTGCAAGTATCTAAAAATCATTTTCATTGCACTCTCATGATTTTCTCTAGGATCAGTTTGAAATCTTGAAACAATACAAACCACATTCATTATCTTAGGCCTAGTCTGAGTCAAATAAAGCAGACATCCAATCATAGATTTGTATCGTGTAGGATTTACCAGTATCTTTTCTTGTCAATTTCTCACTTGTAACCATAGGAGTACTTACCAGTTTAGAATCTTCCATATCAAATTTCTTCAATAATTCCTTAGCATACTCAATTTGATAGATAAAAATACCTTTGTCAGTTTGAGTAATCTGCAAACCTAAGAAAAATTTCATCTCACCAATCATAGACATCTCAAATTCTTTCTCCATATTCTTAGAAAATTCCATGCATAACATATCTTCGCCTCCAAAAATAATGTCATCAACAAATACTTCAATAATCAGTATATCATCATCAATGGTCTTATAATATAAATTACTGTCAACACTGCCCTTAGTAAAACCAAGCTTCAAAAGATATTTATCCAACCTTACATACCAAGCTCTAGGTGCTTGTTTCAATCCATATAAAGTTTTGTATCATCTGATAGTGAAAAACCATTAGGTTGCTCAATATAAACTTCCTCATCAAGATCCCCATTCAAAAATGCACATTTAACATCCATCTGATAAACCTTGTAGTTTTTATAAGCAACATAGGCAAGAAATAATCTTACAACTTCAATCCTAGCTACAGGTGCAAAAGTCTCTCCATAATCAATTCCTTCCTTCTGAGAATATCCTTTACAAGCCAATCTAGCCTTATTCCTTATAACTTGACCATCCTCATTCAATTTATTTATAAAAACCCATTTAGTTCCAATAAAAAAATTATTTTTAGGTTGGGGAACCAAATTCCATGTGCTATTTTTCTCAATCTGATCTATTTCTTCTTCCATAGCTTTCAACCATTGTTCATCTTTACGTGCCTCAATTACTGATACTGGTTCAAATTGTGAAATTAAACATACCTTACTAGTTTCCATTCTTCTTCTTGTCATCACTCCATTGTTATTATCCCCAATGATCTGATCTTCTGAATGATTCAATCTCACATACTTAGGAGTCTTCTGACTCTTTGTTCCTGTTCCGTGATCTTCAATTACTATAGAATTATTTGATATTGCCGAAGTATCTGGTTCAACACTCTGTTCCAATAAAGGTGCTACTTGTTAAGATATAATCATTTCCACTGCCAGATCCTTCTCATAAACTCTGATTTGACTTCTATTTAGCTCATCCACTTTGACATTAGCGATTTCCATAATTCTCTGCAATCTCTTGTTATAACATCTATATGCCTTGCTTTCATTAGAATAACCAATAAATATGCCTTCATCACACCTAGGATCAAATTTTCCATTAGCATCATCTCTCCTGATATAAGATTTACTACCAAATATTCTGAAATACTGAACTATAGGTGTATTGCCAAACCATAATTCATAAGGTGTCTTACTAGTTTCTCCTTTGATATGTACTATGTTAAATGTATAAATTGTTGTGCTCATTGCTTCTTTCTAGTAGATATGAGGTAGACTAGCTTCCATCATCATTGTTCTAGCAACATCCAAGATAGTTTTGTTCTTCCTTTCCACAACTCCATTCCGTTGAGGTGTCCAGGGAGCAGAAAAATTGTCTTCTTATACCATACTTCTCACAAAAGTTATTAAACTCACCGTATGTAACTTCTCCACCATGATCTGACCTTAAATATTTAATCTTCAATCCTATGTCAGTTACCACTTTAGCCTTAATGATTTTAAACTTTTCAAATGCCTCAAATTTTTCTTTTAGAAAAGTAAACATCATTCTAGAATAAAAATCAATGATTAGCATGAAATATCTATCACCTTGAAAACTTTTAACTCTAGTAGGGCTACACATATTAGTATGAATAAGATCAAGAACATCATTAGATTTATCTTGTATACTCCTAAAAGAGGTTCTGGCCTATTTGCCCATTTGACATTCTTTACATACTGGATTATAGGGCTCTATAATCTTAGGTATATCCCTAACTGCCTTAGTTGAACTGATCTTCATAATGAAATCAAAATTCACATGACATAGCCTTTTATGTCATAGCCAACTCTCATTAATTTGTGTAATCAAACATGTCTTCTCACTGGAATTTAAATGAAATATGTTACCTTTTGTCTATATATCGGTTGCAATCTCCAATCCAGATTTGTTAATGATTTTGCATTTTCCATCCTCAAAGTGTAATTGAAATTCCTTATCCACTAATTGTCCTACACTCAAAAGATTATACCTTAAACTTTCAACATAATAGATATTGCCATTATTTTTTCTTACCATCCAGTGATATAGTTCTTTTTCCTTTGATCATACATGCTTTGTCATTTCCAAATCTAACTAGAGCGCCATCAAATTCTTGCAAAGATAGAAACTTCCCTTTATCTCTTGTCATGTGATGTGAACAACCATTATCAATTACCCATTCATCCTTGTCCTCAATTTTAGCAACAAGTGCCTTCTCTTCAGGTACATTCTCTTCCAGAGCCGGATCATCTTCCTTGATAGACAAGAACACCCATTCCTTCCCATTTTCGGAACCACTAGTAGAGTCTTCTATTGATTCATTATCAGAATCAGTATTGCCTTCCTCATCCGCTACATAGCATTATTTGTCTATCTTTTTCTTGTACTTATGCTTGTTTTGATATCCAGGGTTAGGCTTAAAATATCTTCTAACTCTTTCTTCAAACCTTGAATTCCTTTAAGGACATCTAGATGCAAAATGACCAATCTTATTACATGCAAAACATTTAAAAGGTGCTTTTCCTTCATACTTACTTCCTACCAATCCTTTAGGTACTCTTCTAGCAAATATTGCTTCAATTTTCTCAAACTCATCATCTTCTCTCTTCATATCTTCCAATTAATTTGTATATAAATCTTTCCAATCTTGCTTACAAGTTGTAGATGTAGATGTATGAAAAGAAGGTTCCGTCTTCATAGCTCCAAAAGGTCCAAATTCTTCAAGCTCAAAAGCAGATAATTTCCCAACCAAGGTATCTCTATTGACAAATGTATTACCCATTATTCTCAACCCATTAATAGTAGTAGTCTTCATTTTGTAAGCTAGTGGTAGGGCTCTCAAAACTTTAGAAATAATTTCATCTTCGCTCAAAGTTCCACCACAACATTGAATTTCTATAACAATATCATTTACCCTTCACATGAATGCAGTAATCCTTTCATCTTCTTCCATATTGAGGTTTTCATATCTCACCCAAGAACCATCAAGTTTAACAATATTCACTGTAGGGTCACCTTTATTAAGAGTCTCCAACTTATCCCATATAGCCTTTCCTGATGATTTGTCACTTAAACCCATCATTTATTTATTAGAAAGTGCACACAAGAACACTTCTATTGCTCTACAATCATTCTCAAGATCCTTATCCAGGTTTTCTAGAGGAGGATTCCCAAATGTCGAATTATAAGGTGTGACACCATTCTATGTGATCTCACAAATCTCCTTGTCGAGACATCTCAGATGAGTCTCCATTTGAATCTTCCATACTGCATAATTTGTTCCATCAATCCTAGGAATATCTCTTTGAAAGATAGCTCTAGATGAACTAGATGAACTTGAACTGTTAGCCGCCATAGGATATTCCTCAAGTGGTTAAGCTTTCAGCAGTGAGGACCAAAGTTCTGATACCAATTTTTAGACAATTAAAATAATCGAAAGACAACTGAGAGGGGGGTGAATCAGTTGTCAGAGATTACCTAAACCATTAGCAATTAAAACTTTAATACTCGAACCCAAAACATTAATACCAAAATAGAAGTTAAACCAATTAATCATAAACAATAATAAGAGAATAAATACCATCCACATGACATGAATATTTATACGTGGAAACCCGATAAAGGGAAAAACCATGATGGGAAGCCTATCCACAGTTAGATAATACTTCTACAATAAGTATGTGAATTACAATTGAGGGGCTTGCACTTGTAGGAAGGCCAACAACCTAGAGCACACTACTCATCACAAAAGGAGCCTCATTGACTACATAGAAATCCAGACTACAATCCATAGAAGTGTTGAACTGAAAAAGATAGCATCTCCTATGCCTGAGGATAGTTCTAGTTAAGCTCAATACAAGAGGACTAAATCCTCTTACATAAACCCAATTCGATCTCTAATGATCCACCAATGATCGATCAAATCCTTTGCCTGAATTATATTACATTATTCAAACATTACATTCCTTTCACATTCCTATATCATGATCTACAATGAGATCTTCAATCTATATATACAAACCCCCGACCATAAACAATCAGGTTGGCCACCAGAAAATAAACCAATTACGTAATTAGAAACCATGTCGACCTTAGACCAAACAAATAGCCAACACATAAGACACCCTTGAAATACATCGAGAGGTCCAAACCACACATTACATTAAAGTCAGTCCATAACATAGACCAACCTGGAAATAGTATAGGTCCACACACTAAGACAATGATCTCCATCTACGAAGTCTCGATCATGATCACCAACATCATCTTGAAACTCCACCAGAAGTTGCACCAACACCACGATGGTATGATGAAAGAATAAGTATCTGATAGAATACTGAGATGGGGGGGGGGGTGAATCAGTATATTGAAAAAATTATACAAAGTTCCAAAACTCAAACTTAGTCAAACAAAGTAAACATATCTCAGTCAAGATCAATATTCATAGGAATACTTGACATTAACCGGTTTAACTGTTATGACAACTTTAACAGTAAACACCTTCAATCTTCTAAACATCAATAATGCTTAATCATAACTCAATATATTCATCTCTCAATGCTTATACTTAACATGCCTTATCAGAAGTTAATCAAATAAACAAATAAGATCACAACCACTAAAGCATTCACCACTTGACACAAATGTTTGTACGTGGAAAACCCAAATAGGTAAAAACCATGGTGAGATGGGACTCACAAGGATAGCTATCTGAACTCTTTCGAATTTCACCCTATTAGGAGCCAAAGCCTATTAAAGCTTTACAATAAGTCTTGTTAAGAACTAATTCTGGTCAGGAATCACCCGGTTAAGGGATTTACAAATATGCCTTCTTAGAAACACAATACCCTATTAGGAGTAACCTCGCTGGAGGATTTAAGAATCCAAACTAATGGACCACCTTGTTAGAGAATTTAATGAGTAACCCAGTTTGTTAGAGCTTACTGGGTTAAGGGATTTTACTTCTGTTGTAATTGTTAGAAAACAACAGGTTTTCTTGATCTGTCTGAGTAGCACTATCTTGCTTGATTAGATCCTTCTGAGCTTCAATTTGCCTTCACTCAAAGTGCAGATCCATTCAATGGCTGGGCAGCCACACACTCAATAGGTTTTCTATCAGCCTTGCCAGCAACCTTTACAAACAACTTCATCGACCTTAAATACAAATCAATTAGGTCGGTAACATAATAAAAAGCTAATTCTCATCATTGAGATTACAAACAAGTCGGTTCAATCTTGACCATTAAAAATCATAACAATCTCTTCACATTCTTCAAGATAATTCAAACTGCTACATGATCACCACTCCATTGGATTTTGTAACTCATCACACATTGTGTATTAAATGCAATCCACTTTGCTCCTTCCCTAGACAATAAGAAAACACACCAAACCAATTTGAATTTATCTTCATACAGTGATCATGCGTGTCTCCATCATTACCGCTCATCAGATAATAAACCAACAAACTTGATTGGTTAGGGTTTAACAGATGATAGGTTTACCAGTTACATTCCATAGAAAGGTTTAACCCTTCACACCGGTTCATCTGTTCAACTCACAAACTTTACATACACTGGTTACAACATCTTGTACAACTCTCTTCTCACCAGTTACAAACCAATATCAGAAACAACAATATCAACAATAACATTAATACCTTTTACCAGTTCAATTGACATCAATGACAACATATCATTAATGCAATCTCTATGCAAAATGCCAAACAAACTCAAAATGCCAACAATCTCCTCCTTTGGCATTGATGGAAATACAAATATCAATGCCTCTGATTGCTGCTGAGATTAGTGAATAGGAATTCTAGTTTACATTATCAAGTATTCATCTTGCTCTATGTGTCTTCAGCCTACCGCTAGTGAATATGAATCCCAATTTACATTACCAAGTATTCACCTTGTCAGACACATAATTATTCTCCTCAATCACATAATTTTTCTCCCCCTTTGATAGCAATGCCAAAGTGAAAGTAAAACATGTAAATCTGCTCTCACTATGTATTAGCATCATTCTGCAACTTGATGCTCCCCCTGTGGAATACATCCACTTCTTCATGAATCCATATAAGATTCTACAAGTAATTCAGGGACTGATGCAATCAACATCATGTTCAATTGACTTCATGAAGAGGGACAACCCCCAATTGCCTTCTAAGATACTCAAAAGTGGTCCTAGGCAGAAGTTTGGTAAAGATATCTGTAAGCTGCTCCTTGGTAGAAACATACTCCAAGATAACATCTTTACTTTGAAATTCATCCCTCAAGAAGTGATATTTCAATTCAATGTGCTTAGTCCTTGTGTGCAAAACAAGATTTTTAGAAATGTTTATTGCACTTGTATTATCACACAACATCTTTATAGGTTCTGAGATTTTCATCTTCAAACCTTCCAAAATGTGCCTCATCCACATAGTTTGTGTGCAATTCATATAAGCTTCTACATATTTAGCTTCAACAGTAGATTGTGAAGTGCAACTCTGCTTTTTACTACTCCATGAGACTAGCCTTCCTCCTAGAAAGAATGCTCCACTGATATTACTCTTTTGGTCATCAATATTTCCTACCCAATCAGCATCTGTGTATGTCTCCAAGTCAAAATCTCCACCATATGGATACCGTAATCCCTAATCAATAGTACCTTTTAGATATCTAAAGATTCTCTTAGTTGCCATCAGATGTGCCTCCTTTGGATTTTTCTGAAATCTAGCCCCAATACCAACTACATGGGAAATATATGGTCGACTATGAACACCATAGTGTAGTTTTCCAATCATTGACCTAAATTCCTTTTCATCTATAGACTTAGATGCATCTTCCTTAGACAATTTACAACTTGTAACCATTGGGGTTCCAACAATTTTATAGTCACTCATACTGAAAGTCTTCAAAACCTCCTTCACATACATGGATTGAGTAATGAAAATACCATTCTTCATCTACTGTATCTGTAAGCCTATGAAATTTTTAATTTCCCCTACTAATGATATCTCAAATTCATTCTTCATTTCATCTACAAAACAATTATTCATGTCATCATTTCCTCCAAATATAATGTCATATACAAATACTTCACTGACCAATATATCATCTCCTTCAGACTTCAGATAAATGTTGTTGTCATCACTAGTTCTAGCAAAGCTTATCTTCATCAGATGAGTATGAAGTCATTCATACCATGCTTTGGGTTCCTTCTTTAGTCCATACAAAGCTTTATGCATTTTGCATACCATGTCTTCCTTATCTGTCAATGCATAGCCATCAGGCCGCTCTATATAAACCTCTTCTTCTAGTATCCCATTCAAGAATGCAGACTTGAAATCCATCTAGTATAATTTGAATTTCTTATGAGCTGCAAATGCAAGTACTGTTATGATCCCTTCCACTCATTCTACTGGTGCAAAAGTTTCTCCATAGTCTTCTCCTTCTTCTTGTGCATTACCTTTTCAAACTAATATTGCCTTATTGCGAACTACAACACCATCTTCATTTAACTTGTTTTTGAATACCCATTTAGTACCTATAACATTCTTGTTTACCGATCAGGGTACCAAGGTCCTAGTGTTGTTCTTCTCAATTGGTTCCAACTCCTCCTCTATAGCTTTCACCCAATGATCATCACCAAATGCCTCTTTAGCATTTATGAGTTCAAAGGTGGATATCATGCAAGAGTTCTCTCTTATTCTCCTTCTAGTTAGTACCCCAGCATCCTTATCCCCAATTATCTATTTAGGACTGTGATTCAGTCTCACATACCTTAGAATAACATGATCATTCTCTTCAGGTTCAACTTCTTCATTGTCATCTTCCTCTGAATTTATTTGTTCCAGTTGAACAAGTACATTAGGATTTACTTTACCGGTTTCGGATTTAATAGTTTTTGGTTCTAAAAGCAAAATGCAAGGATCTTCATCCTTATTCTCAAAACTAGTTCCTTCTGATATTTCAGGACATTCATCTACATGAACATCAGGGCTCTCAACAATTTTGTGTGTCTAGTTGTTGAAGCATTTATAGGCCTTACTCTTAATGGAATAGCCAAGAAATATATCTTCATCACTCTTAGCTTTAAACTTTCTTATGTAGTCATCTCTTTTAATAAATAATTTTCTACCAAATATTTTAAAATAGCTAACATCAGGTGATCTCCCATACCAGTACTCATATGGGGTTTTGTCCTTACCTCTTTTTACCAGAACTCGGTTCATTGTGTAGACAGTTGTACTTACAACTTATTTCCAAAAGGTTTTTGATACACCTCCTTGTATCAACATATTTCTAGAAGCTTCAACCACTGACCAATTGTTTCTCTCTACCATACCATTCGATTGTGGTGTCCTTGGTATAGAAAGCTGCCACTTGATACCATTATCATCACAATATTTAGTGAGCTCTGCAGAAGTGAATTCACTGCCTTGATCTGTTCTTGGACATTTTATCTTTTCGCCACTCTCTTTTGCAGCTAAGGCTCTGAATGCCTTGAATTTTCCAAAAGCTTCATTCTCGAATGTGACCCACATCATCCTTGAGCAATCATCAGTGAAGATCATGAATTATCTATCACCTTGAATGCTTCTTGTTCTTATTGGTCCACATAGGTCTGTATGAACCAAATCTAACAAGTGCTTTGCTGAGAAGGAATTGCTCTTGAAAGTTGAAGAAGTCATCTTTTCTAGTTGACATTCTTTACAAAGAACATTAACTAGTTTGTCTAGCTGAGGTAGACCTCTTACTATCTTAGACTTGGTTACTTTAATAATATTGTCAAAATTTATATGACAAAATCTCCCATGCCAAAGCCAACTATCATCTACTTTTGCAATCAAACAATTGCTTACTTTAGGATTGAGATGAAATAGATTACCTATAGTCTGTTTGCCAGTTGCAATCAATTGACCTTTATTGTCAAATATTTTGCATATACCACTTCTAAACTCTAGTAGGTAAGCTTTGTCATTAAATTGTGCCACACTTAACAAATTGTGCTTTAGGCCTTCAACCCAATAGACATCATCAACACTGTTCTTCCCATTAAGAGAAATAACTCCCTTACCTTTTACCATATAGGGTGCATCATTGCTAAATCTGACAACACCGCCATCAAATTCCTTCAGGGAAAGAAATTTGCTCCAATCACCAGTCATGTGATGTGAACAACCACTATCAATGATCAAATCATCAGAGTTATCCATTTTGGTTCTTTCTGATCTGATACTTCTTCCTTAATTGATACAAACACAATATCTTCACTAGCATCATCATCAGATTCATAATCAGTAATACCATTTTCAATAGCTACAAGACAATCCCTCTTGCCTTTACCCTTCTACTTCTTAAATTTGTCTATCTTGTAATCATTTTCACCATTAGGGCAGTTTGCTGCTATATGACCAATCTTGTTGCATGGAAAACATTTTAAAGGTAGCTTACCTCTATATTTACCAGTGCCTCTAGGCAGACGTTTTACCAATAATGCTTCAAGTTCCACTAATTTGTCTTCATCATCAGCATCTCTGCTAGATCTAGATTCATAACTATGGCCAGTATCTCTACTTCTTCTCACAGATGAGTTAGAGAAAGAATCTCTAATTGTAGATTCTGATTTTTGTACACTACCATCATAGCCATTTAGTTCAAAAGCAGTAACTTTGCCAATAATAGAGTCAAGAGTTACCTTTGTCTTGTCAATGGATTTCAGCTCCTAAATAGCTACAACTCGGATAGCATAGACTGGTAGTAGGGTTCTCAGTACCTTACTAATTACTGTGGCATCTTCCAGTTTCCCTCTTGCACTCTTTATCTCTCCAAGTATCTCTTTGATCCTTTGACCATACTACTAGATGTTCTCACCTTCAGACATTCTCATGTTGTCAAACTTTCCTCTTAAACTCTCTTCTTTAGCAATCTTGACATGCTCATCACCGCTATAGATATCTTCAAGTTTCTTACATACTTCATATGCAGTTTCAAGACCATGAACATCTACATATTCAACATCAGATAGGGAATTGATAATAGCTTCTAATGCTTGGTGATTTTTTTGTTGTTCTTTCTTCTGATCATCAGTCAGGGGTCCAGTAGGTATAGTATACTTATGTTCTATATGATCCCAATACTGACTACCAAGAATCATAATGTAAATCTTCATTCTATCACTCCATATTCTATAGTTATCTTTGTTAAAATTTGGACCTTCTTTCTTCATCATGATCTACAAGATCTTTTCCTCAAGTTGTTAGGTTTTTAGATTAAGAGGACCTACGATGCTCTGATACCAATTTATGGTATGATGAAAGAATAAGTATCCAACAAAATACTAACAGGCAGGGGGGGGGGGTGAATCAGTATATTGAAAAAATGATACAAAGTTCCGAAACTCAAACTTAGTCAAACAAAGTAAACATATCTCAGTCAAGATCAATATTCATAGGAATACTTGACATTAATCAGTTTAACTGTTATGACAACTTTAATAGTAAACACCTACAATCTTGTAAACATCAACAATGCTTAATCATAACCCAACATATTCATCTCTCAATGCTTATACTTAACATGCCTTATCAGAAGTTAATCAAATAAAACAAATAAGATCATAGGCACAAAAGCGTTCACCACTTGACACAAATGTTTATACGTGGAAAACCCAAATAGGTAAAAACCACGATGAGATGGGACTCACAAGGATAGCTATCTGATCTCTTTCAAAGTTCACCCTATTAAGAGCCAAAGCCTGTTAGAGCTTTACAATAAGTCCTGTTAAGAACTAATTTCAGTTAGGAATCACCCGGTTAAGGGATTTACAAATATGCCTTGTTAGAAGAACAATACCCTATTTGTAGTAACCTCGCTGGAGGATTTAAGAATCCAAACTAATGGACCACCTTGTTAGAGGATTTAATGAGTAACCAATCTTTCTAGAGCTTACCTGGTTAAGGGATTCTACTTCTGCTATAATTTTTAGAAAACAACAGGTTTTCTTGATCTGTCTGAGTAGAACTATCTTTACTTGACCAGATCCTTCTAAGCTTCAATCCACCTTCACTCAAAGTGCAAATCCATTCACTGGATGGACAACCACACACTCAACAGGTTTTCTATCAACCTTGCTAACAACCTTTACAAACAACTTCATCGCCCTTAAATACAAATCAATTAGGTCGGTAACACAACAAAAACCTAATTCTCATCATTGAGATTACAAACAAGGCGGTTCAATCTTAACCATTAGAAATCATAACAATCTCATCACATTCCTCAAGACAATTCCAATAGCTACATGATCACCGCTCCATTGGATTTTGTAACTCATCACATGATGTGCATTAAATGCAATCCACTTTGCTCCTTCCCTAGACAATAAGCAAATGCGCCAAACCAATTTGAATTTATCCTCATATAGTGATCACACGTGTCTCCATCATTGCCACTCATTAGATAATAAACCAGTAAACTTGATCGGTTAGGGTTTAATAGCTGATAGGGTTTACCGATTACATTACATAGAAAGGTTTAACCCTTCACATCGGTTCACTGGTTACAACATCTTGTACAACTCTCTTCTTACCAGTTACAAGCCAATATCAAAAACAACAATATCAGCAATAACATGAATACCTTTTACCGGTTCAACTGACATCAATGAAAACATATCATTAATGGAATCTCTATGCAAAATGCCAAACAAACTCAAAATGCCAACACACCACTTATGCCATTCATTAAGGATCTTCATCAAAATCTCTATCGGTGAAACCCTCATTGGAACTAGAAGCCAAGCTTTTAAGTAAACCGGATAGCATCCCATCACTAGACCAAAACCAACTTACTGAATATGAGCATGAGTATCATGAACAATCCAATTCCATAAGAAAACTATACCGGAGCCTACCAGATCATTCCAGATCTAAATCAAGCAAAAACCACTCAACCTATTGAGACTAGAAGGGTGTCAGTAAAGCATCCAAATAGCTAGTGTTGGCATCAATGACAAAACATTAATGCAATAGATAATCAATTCCTCCAAATGGCCAACAACTGACTAAATAAATATTGGACTACAATCCGGAAAGAAGAGTGAATTGCAAATATATCATCTCCTATGCCTGAGTACAGTTCCAGTTAAGCTCAATACTAGAGGCCTTAAACATCTCTTACAAACCCAATTTGATCACCTATGTTCGACCAAACTTTCTGCATATGATTACAACATTATTCAAACATAGATCATCCCATAACCTTGATCTATCAACCTATGATCTACAAAGAGATCTTACATCATATTTATACCAACCCGGGACCTAAACAATTAGGTCAGCCACCTAAAAGATAATACAATAAATTTATAACATAAACCCATAATCCGATGATCAACCAAGTTGGCTTAGGTTGAAAACAATGTAAACCAATCATTAAATCTCATCAATAATGCATCAGGAACATCCTCCAACATGTTACAGAAACCAATCCATAACCCAGATAACACCAGACCCAAAATAGGTCACCATAAACCAAATCCAACACCACAGATGAACTAGAACACAAATAAGATAACCAACAACATCTTGAAATCCATCTAGAAGTCGCACCAACACCATTTATCATGTGCATCAAAAGATCTTCAACAAAGCTCTGCTGGTAAAACCCTTACCAGTGACTAAAAGGCTTACTACAACAAATGATAGCTCCCGAGTCATCAAATCCTAAACCAATGGATCATGATACACATCTCAATAGCATGAATGACATATCCAAACCAATCCCACAAACCAAAGCATACTAGATCCTACCAGATCAAAATCATAATCAGCCACTCTACCAGAACCAATCGAAAACCGGTAAACAACCAAAACAACTGGTGTTGCCATCAGTGACAAAACATAAATGCAACACATAATCAATTCAAAATTGCCAACATGTACCAATGAACATACAAAATTGTAGTTGGGCATGTCATGTTTAGGAATAGGGGATTCACCCGAGCTTTTAGAGAATAAGTTAGTCAACTCAGGTTCAATATTCTTATTATTTAAATTTTGGAAAGTCATAAGTATATAATTTCTTATCAAGATATTGAATTTGAGACAAAGGGTAATGAAACTCATATACAATGAGGGAAAAGATAATTAAATGGATTTGTATTCACAATGCTTCTTATATAATTTACAATTGATAATTAAAATTATTATAACAATTAAACAATGCAATTTACCAATAGAATGTTCAAGTAACTACTTAATTAAGAAAAATTCACTATAGAAATGATAGATTTAAACAATTAATGCCTCTAAATCTGAAAATGAGATGCAATAAAAATCAAATCTGAGCATACAAATCATAAATTGTGTAATGCACAAATTGGATTCACCAAAATGTAATGGTGTGAGAATGAAATTCAATAGTTTAATAAATGCAAACTAAGAATCGAACCCATTTACAAAAATATCACACTGGAGAAACAACCAATAGGCCCAACTTTAGACCTATTCGAAAGAGCTAGGAATAATGATTGATTGCTTCCTTTTTGTTGAATTGTTGCAATTGGATAGGGTAGAATAGTTACATTCACTAATTAGGGCTAATGATGCAAAATAGAGAGTAATTAGCATAAATGTAAACTATAGATTGAATATGTAGACTTTGAGTATAGATCAAGAAATTTGAATTAGAAAGGAACTTGTCTCTGTAATTTAAGATTGAAATTTTTGAACTATGAGACTAGGTGACCTAGCCTTGAAGGTGTTAAATGTGGGTATTGATAATAGATTCGAGATGCTGATGTTGCTTACAATATTTTCCTAAGTCTAGTAAAAAAAGTGTTAGACATTATTCAATAATTGTCATTGTCAGGATTTTCTTTGCTTCTTCAAAATCTTTTTTTGTTTGTCTTGATCTATACTTTTTGGATTTGTATTCCTTCTCTTTTGAACCTATAACCTACACACTCAATAGAGAAAAAATCATGTTTGGTTGATGGGGTTTTCCTATGTCAAATGTTACCGTGTTTGGAATTAACCCTTTAATGATTAATGAAATTAAAAAGAGAACTTACCATTATAGGGAAGAGGTTGGATCTAGAAATAAATACTGAATTTAAATGTAATACCTTCCTTTATGAATCTCCTATGCCTTGAAGTCTTCCTGAAAAGGTTAATATTGTCATGTAGAAATCATGCATGTATTCACATAAAATTGATCATGAATATCATCTTAAATGCTTGAACATTTGAATACTTGGCATCTCCTTCACTATTGTAATGATTCTCAATTGCTTTCTCAATTGAATTTGAACTGGAAACTTGTTGAGAGATGTTTTAAATGAGGGGATAAGACTTTCTTTTATACCTAATCTCATGAAATTTGTACAAAATTACATAGAAGGCTAGCATCAAAAGTCATTTTCTCCTCAAGTTTTTTTTATTATTGGAGGATTTAAGTTTGCACCCTTTTGACATAGACTATGTCTCCATAGTCTAGTCTTTTTGGAATGAACCTATATTAAGACATCACAAGAGAAGAGATCACATATTTGGCACTGGTTTGTATAGAATCAGGGATAATTGAGACATAGAAGGAACAAAAACTAAAGTGAGACTCAAGTGAGCATGAAATTGTATAAAGATACAATTTACAACACTAAATAATATAGTAGAAAAATGGAGTTATTTTACTAACAATATTTCCCTCTTATATCATTAAGCCCTTCTGTTTTGGGAATTAAATACTTCTCTCCTTTGTATTGTAAGATGAAAGAATTAGATATATAGCTAGAAATAAATTTGTGTACCTCATATTGGATGTGATATTTGAGACCACCCAAAAATAAGAAATTTGTGTTCTCTTATGTAATCGTATCTACCCTCAATGATATATGTTTGAATTTCTAAATGTGATGCCTAACTAATCATGTTTATTATATTTATCTAGTTAGTTGATTTAATTGTTAGCCACACTACTACTAGACTATGATTTTATCTCTCAATGGAAAATGACCATGAGACAATGATACCATATTCATTCTATTGATTATATAGCTCCACTAATACCAAAGTGAATTTGTGTTGTTTTAGATATAAGGAAGATATCTTCAACTACCATCACCTTGATATTTAATGCACAAAAAATCTCTATTTTATATATTTGCCTTTGATATAGATTTTGTATATCCAATAAGATCATTATATTTAGATCTAGATTAGTTGAGATGTATGATCCACCTTATTTTCTTGAGATATATATTTGTGATCCAGATTAAATATTTTTAAATAATCATTTAACATGTTTCTCAGTCATAATCTATCACCTTTTAGGAAATGTATATATCATATGAAGTGATATATCATCCACAATCTCATTCAATAATTAAAGTTCTTTCTTAATCTTCTTATTCTCATTATTAATACTAATAACCTCAATTACTATATCATCCATATCTAGAGATTTTCTAGGTTTGAAATCATTTATTTTGAATCTTGTTCCAAGCCATATCATGATATAATATATTTTTACAACAAATAGCAGAAATAAAAAATAAATAATTTTAAATTATTATTATAAATTGATAGGTCATAGATCTCACTTTCAAAGAAAATTTTCTAATAAGTTAGTGGATTTATAACCTTTATATAATATTTGGGGGAAGCATTGCATCCACAATAAATAGATCTTAATATTTCTCCACAATATTTAAAATTTGGACATTAGTAACTTCAAGATAAACACCTTGGGTTCATCATGCAATGATCATGGTCTTATAACACTTGTGTAATGGAGTAACATGCAAAAAATAGGAATGTGATATAATATATTCTGTGTCGACTAAAATTTCATCTTTAGAATACTACCTGCAACATATTAGTGTCACAAAATACAAAGGAAATGTTATAGGAAATCCAAACTCAACCAATGAAACTACATGAAATGAATATTAAAAAATAAAAACTATATTATTACCTCCATGATTTAAGTCTCATTGTGTCCTAACTCCACTATTCTTAGTTGCAGATGATTTGCTCTCAGACAAGCATTGGTAGCTTCCAAGATGGCATATTAAGAATGGATTGATAATTGATAGTTAACTGATACTATATATGCAATACAAATTATTTAAAGCTAAATGATTATGCTAAATGATAATTTCTAAATTTCTAAATTGCTTCAAGATAAAACTCATGGATGCATATGTTTTATTCAAATTGTTAACTTGAAGACTAACTCTTTCTCAACTCAAAATCCTACTTTTATAGACTTTTGAGAGGATAAGATGATGTGTCTAAGATCAACGGTCATGATCAAATCTGAAAATTTGGATGGTTGTGAAAAAAGGTGAAGGTTGAGAGAAAGGGGGAAGGAGAAGACAAGTGTGACTCATCTCACCTTGACTGGGTTGTAGACTAAGGGAATCTAGGGATGGTTGGAGAAGATTTAGGCATGAGAGTGTTAGGAACCAAGAAGGACAACTGAGAGGGGGGGGTGGGTGAATTAGTTGTGAACCAGTTGTGAATAAATTATAACCCAAATGCAAATTATTCCAACTTAAACTTAGTGCCGGTAAAACAAACTTAAATGTCGGTAAAATAGATTAACAGTTATAGAAGTACCGGTATAACCTAATGCATGAAATAGAAAGAGAAACAACATCCACAATACATGAAACAAAGATTTTGATGTGGAAATCCGGTAAGGGGAAAAACCACGGTGGGAAACCTTACCCGCAATCAGATGATACTACTACAGATAGTAAGTGTATACAAATGGGGTCCGCACATAAAGAAAGGCCAACTGCCTAGAACTCACTACTGAATCACAAAACAGGAGTCACAATGACTACAATTGGATGGTTAAATCCAATAACATTGTCCTGCTTTAGAATAGTATCTGCAATGCTGGATTCAGTATTGGTTTAAGCTCTGAACATGAGTGTAAAACACCTTCAACCTTTAGATAATGTCTGCGTGATTCGTACAAGGATCTACTTATTTTCTCTCTTCAATATTCGCACACACTCATACCATATCTGATCTTCAATAAGATCTTACAATCATTTATACAAAACCTAAGACCTATACATGAGGTCGGCTCACTAACGATATTACAATAAAAATCAAATATAAATAAGTCTTGATGCGATATAATATGTCAACTCAATACATTTACCACATTATCCAATCAATAAACCATCTCCATAATGTGTTGTGCTGATCTGGAATAGATATCATGTACCAGTCCATAACCTAGACCTATGTGTGGGTAAAGGCAAATTTGTCAACCCAATTAGACCAATAAGAAAAACACCAAATCCAAACATCCAATCCATGTCTTCGACATAACCAAATGATCTCCAAGTTATCATCGCTTCCGTTGAACCATATATCCTGCTGGTGAACATATACCGGTGACTGTGCATAAGCCACTAACCATGCTGGTGAGCACAATATGTTGGTTCAACAATAAACCAATATAACCATAGTACCAAATCAACAATGTAGACCTCCAAGAATATAAGTGTTGACATCAATGAGAAAACCAATACAACACATGATGAATTCATCCATAATACCAACAGAGAGTACAAGTGGACTCAAGTCCTTCCTAAGATATAGTGATTTTAGAGAGAATATAGAAGAAGGTTAGGAAATATGTGTATGTACACAATATTTCATTTATTTTGGAAGTTAGAGATAAGTGGCTAGTAAATATTTTATTTATTTAATTTTGTTGAATTAATTTAGCCACATGATGGATGAGTTGGCAAAGGAAAGATGAAGTGGAGATCGAAGGTGAGTTGGAAAAGGGATTAAATAATTAAGAAATTATTTAATATTTGAGACTATAGGATAGAAGAATAACCATTAAGTATTATATATTTAATTGATTGATTAGAAGAATAATTAAATATTAGATATTTAGTTAATTGATTAGGAGAAAAGGATAAATGAATTAATTAATAAAATATTTCAATTAAATTAATTAATAAAATAATATGGTATGAATTAATTAAATTAACCTTTTCAAATTACCACTTTGCGGAGGCCAGCACTGCCCACTTTGGGTTACACATGGCTAAAAGGGAATTTTTTAGAAAGGTTTGGCTGGAGTCTGATTCACTAAACATTGTTAATTGCTTGAATGGGCGTACGGATGCTAGCTAGACTATTGCCAACCTGATCAAGGATTGTCAGGATAGGATAAAAGAGTTAGATAAATTCAAAATTTTGTACATCTTTTAGGAAGGAAATAAGGCGGCATATTTACTGGCCAATATGGCGGTGGGCTACGTGGCAGCTAAATGGTGGAGCAATGGGGACTCTTTCCCAAAAAACTTGTGCAATCTGGCTTGTGATGATTCCTTCCACTTGCGGTAATTAATGAATTTTAATCATGATCTGATAAGTTATTGGGGAAACAACTTCTTTTTTATTTCCTTTTTCAAAGATCTAGAGACTACCCTTGTGCCTAGATTTTTTGTCTTATTGTGTGGCCCATCTCTTGCTACTATTCTGAGACTGTGTAGCCGATTTCCTGCTACTGCTCAGAGACTTCTCTGATGTGGCCCATTCCCTACTTTTGTTTGGTGATGCGGATCATTACGGGTGGGGACAAGAATAGGCAAGAGCTGCCCTTGTTTGAGAAATGGAAGAAAAATAAGGAGGTGTGGTAGGAAATCATTGATGGGGGAATTGTCCCCTTCTTGGAAAGAATCCATGGACCTTCTCCTCTACTCATGAAAACGTTTGTTAATGGGTGGAAAAAAGGGGTTGTGAGGGATTATGGTGCTGAATTCCAGCTAGATGAAACCTTGGTGGCTACAGTTATGGGTCTGGTGATGAATGGCAGAAGGTTCTATAGAGATAGGAAAATAGGGGATGAAGACATGGAAAATTTTTTCAATAATGATAAGGAGCGTTCAAGAGTTAATAAAATTGCTAATGGGGGCTACAACAGGAAAGATCTTATGGCTCCGTAGGCGGATATGGCTGAATTCATCATGAGGTACATTATGCTTGATGGTAGATATGCCAGTATCTTTTCTTACCATTTTACCATTTCGAATCACTTTAGGCATGGCAAAGTCATTTCTATTCCTTTCTATCTGGCCTCTTCTTTGGAGAATACTCTTGAAAAACATGTTGAGAATCTAAATAATCTGGCCCTCCATGAAGGGCTTATTGTGCTCATTATGGAGTATGCTAAGACCCATGCAGTTGTGCCCTCTCTCTTTGAGAAAGACCAAATCCCACATACTAATATTCAGGAAGTCGTTGATTTGGATATGGAAATGGAGGATAGTGGGAGTGCCAAACCTTTTGATGACCCTGATTATAAGCTGATTGAAGAAGGTGAATTGTTGGTCACCCCTGGAACTAGTAAGAATCCCCCCAGATGGGCGGCCAACAAATATAAATCAACCAGCAAGCTGATTTTTGAGCCTTCTTCTAAAAAGAAGAAGCTTGCGGTTAAGGACTATGGTCCCAAGACCCTGGACCAGGGAAATAAACTGGACATTCCTCTTAATGTCCTACAGGAAAAATAGGGGACTCTGCCTAAAGAAGTGGACAATGGGTTATAGAAGAATAGTACTCTGATGAACCTAGTGATGGAAGCAACTAGAAGCCAGAAGAGCTGCTGGAAGTGGGTGGAGAAGGAAATTGATACCCTCAAAGAGGGTATTAAGGAAATAATAGATATCTTCACTACTACACCTGAGCCTAACAAATCTGAGAAGCTCATGATCATGACCTAGAAGCTCTCTCAAGATGTTGAGGTTATGAAATGCAACCATGAACAAAGAATTGGAAAGGTTGAGCAGTCTATGGTGGAGATAAAAGAAAACCCTCAAGAACCTGGTCGACATAAGCAAGGAGGCCATGAATAATAGTATGGAGGGGCTCGAAAAGATCAATGTCATGGTTGTGGGGTACAGATCCATTCATGGTGATCCTGAGAAAGATCTTGGAGGTGAAGACATTGTTGTTGGTGGCAACAAAACCATAGGTCCTAGCTCCAGGACCATAAGAAGGAGCAACAATAAGGGCACTCTCTTAATTGGTTGTTTCTATTTTTTTGTCTGTGTTTCTTTTTGCTTTTGTGTATGTTCTGGGGTGCTCCCCTATTTTGCTGTTGGTTTCTGTTTAGGTGCCTGATGGCTAGTTTCTGTAAAACTTTTGGTTTCGGGTCCATGTAAAACATGTTTATCTTTATCAAAAACTATTTAATAGAAGAATAATTATGAAATAAATATAAAATATTTATTTAATTGCTCATAGCCATTTTTATGTGTATGCATATTCTATAAATACTTGACTTTAAATAAGAAACAAAATGACACTTAAAGAGCTAAAATAACTGAATTGCTTTAGTGATAACACAATTTGCAATTTGATGATCAAATAAGACTCTTTGCCTGTTATATATACCCACTTATGCATATGATACCACCCAGGCCAACCTAGATAACAACATATAAATAAAATTCTACCCTAATCAACTAAATAAGAATATAATAATTCTAATATGTTATGATTAAAATTTAAGGTATCCATAGCACACTTGAAAATTAATTCTTTCAATAAAGTCCCTTGAGATTCCTAAGAGAATTACTTTATCAATCTATAGGTGAGTAGTTCTTAGATTATGTGGGACCCATGAATATTCTCTCTGGACCTATACATGTCTATTGTTTCCATATATAATAAAATATCTCATTTTAGGTTAAACATGAACATTTTATTATGTGTTTAATGAAAGCATTCTTTAGAATGCATTATTTATGAATAGTCTAAATGTTCCAAAGGGATTTTTTTATTTTGAACATCATTGGGCTTGAATAATTCTACCAATATGTTAGGGTGGGTGGATGAATTATATGAGAGGCCCAATTATATTTATTAGGTGTACTAATCCACATACGTTTCATGCTTCTAAAAAAGTTTCTTAATTGATCTAACATGAAAAAATAACAAACCAAGACAAAATTAATGATAAGACATTTTTAGAATCCATAATATAGATAATGTTATTAATAGATTAAATTGTGTTCAAGGTTTTGTAATCAACATTCTAGATCACCCTCCATGTTCCATCATCAGGATGATAGAGATCTATAGGAATCAAAATAGATGTAAAGTTGTAAATCAAGACTATATAAAGAAGATGGGGGAAGGAGTGAGAGAAAGGAAGCACGTGGTTTGAGAGACAAAGGTGAAAAAATATTCATAATTTAAAGACTCAATAACTCTAATCAAAAGAAATAAATTTATGAATTATGAAAGAAAAAGAAAGAAATAAAAAGAATAAGAAAATATGCATGGAATTAAGATATTAATTATTTGAAAGTTATTATCAAAAAAGGAGAGAGCTATAGGTGAAAATTATAATATCGAACAGAATTAAGACTGTGGAAATATGAATGAAATTAAATGAATAAAAGAAAATAAAAAATTTGATTTTTTAATGAAAATAATAGATGATAACTAAATGAGGAGAAATCAAGAAGAAAAATGAACTAAAATAAAAAATAAGAGTAAAAAAGAAGGTAACCTATAATTGTTCAAAGAGAAAATTGTTCTTGCACGTCGTAGGGCCTATGAATGTTCTATCTAATCCTATATCTACATATGGGGCTCCTTTATAATGGCCTCTCTCAATTTTATCAAATACTAATACTTTAAGTGTGTCAACAATGAATAAATTATTTTAGCATATGTCATTTGATAGTACTAAATGTGCTAGTACGATTATTCTATCTTTTGTACTTCAAGGAGGTAAACCAATAAAGATAAAATAATAAGGGTGATCTATAGTAAATGCTTTGGGAGGCCTCAGTTGCTTAGGTGTCATAATCTATCCAAGCACATGTTTTTGACAAATTCAATTAAGAAACTTAAGAGAAATAAATCTAGGTTATATCATTCATCCTACACTTTTTTGAAAAAAAATAGGTTTGATAAACCACTAAGAATTCCCATGTCCAACATGAATTGATTGAATCACATATATCGTATTAAAAAAAATCTACATTAAAATATTAAATATTGATGTTTAAAGAATGCATGGGTGGAGTTAACTTGTAACACATGCCAAGGTTTATTTGTTTGACATTAAATTTTGTAACTTTAATATATTTTAGGAATGAAAAAGGAACACTCATTGAGATCTATAGCTCAATATTTATACTCATTCTTTTAATTTTACAATTTCAATCCTCATTAAGTTTATATTCATATAATTAATATTATTTTGGGTTATCTTGACTCATCTTTAATTAATAGGGGACTTAAACAATATGTGCACCTAAAATAGTATAAAATTGAGTATATTAGACCAAAGGTTTATCTTCAAACTAGTTGGTGTGGTTCACTTGGTATTATAGTTGATAATTTAAGGAGGATGTATTGAGATTAAATTGGATAGATTGGTGGATAAGGGAGATGTTACTTGAATGTAGTGAGGGATGAAGTCTAGATGTATTCCATTGTGGAACTTATCTTTCTAAGATAAGGTATCCATGTTAGTCACCATGCTACTATCTAATTAAAGGATCATAAGAATGTCCTAGAGGCTAAAAATGATTTAAAGATTTTATTGTTGCAAGAATGTACAAATCATCCAACATTGAAGAAAACTCACAAATCTTAAAATAAAACATGGCAATAGTTTTATGGTGTTTTGTTGTAATTTCTAAGATTCCTTCATATCTTATTGGATTCAAGATGTTACCTTTTCATGGTAGTATGCATTTTCATTGCAAAGATAAAAAATATGATTTGAACTAATATAACCAATTGGAATTTTGGAGAGCACTTCATGAAAAGTAAGGGGACTATCCATTGTGTACAAAATAACCTGACATTGATTGATAAAAATACATATCTACCTATGTCTTCAAGTCCATTATATGCAAAAAATTACACAAGCCATCCTTTTAGTGTCAAAATTATTGGATCAAGGAAAAGAATGAAATAAAGCCTCAAATAAATTGAATATATTCCTTTCTTAAAAGGAGAATTTACATTATTCCCAATATTTTAGGACTATCATGTCCTTTATTTCAAAGAATCACATATTTGTAGGTGAGATGTTATAACAAGAGGCTACTTGAAATTGTAGAATTCCCCAAGAAACTTCGGTCAAATAGGAACAACACAAAGGAAAAAATTGAAAGAGAAAAGTGAATATTTATTAATGTGATGGATGATTAATCCATTAGGATGGAAGTGTATATAAAGGGAATGATAGAATTCAAATTCCCATTTTTGGAAAGAAAAGTAAGACAAAGGTAGGTAAATGTACCAACCTTATTGACTAACTCTATTTTGCCACATAAGCTAGCCAACTAAGCATGATTATACACCATCACTTACCTTAATAATAGCATAGGTGAGAAGAAAAATTGGATCCTAATATAAAATCCTAGTAAGTTATACAATGCACTAGTATAATGGAGCTCGTAAAGAAGAGGAGAAAACATAATGGAAAAAAAACTCTCATCTTAGATGAGCATAATAAGGATGCTCCCTAGAAGATGAGAGACATAAAACACCATGTAGGAAAAAATCTCCTCCCCAATTTGAAAGAAATAAGAAGAAATGAGACAATGTAGCCCCCCACACTTCAATGTTGAATCCCTTGTATTGATGGTAGATTCTTGATAATGAATACTAAAGATGATCTAATCTTGGGGAACAACATTCCTCCACTTAGAAAGAAATATAACCACAAAAGTATGGTATTTATATTCTTATCCCTTAAAGTGTATTAGGAATGAAAAATAAAGATGAATGATACGTCCTTTTAAGATATCTCCTCCAAATGCTTCTCAAGGATCTCTAGTCCAATGCTAAAATGTGACAAATATCAATATGAATTTAGGTACAATATCCATGAACATATCATGCTCACATTAGAGAGACAACAAAACTAATAAGAATATAGTAGTGTCACGATAGAAGGAAATTTATGTAAAGAAATAAAAAGAGGATTTGAATATGCCATCAAATCATCTAAAGAATAAGTATCAAATTCATAAAATCTATCATGAAAGAGGATATGAATGTCCTCAATAGTGTTGTAATGCCTTGCCAGGAACCCCGAAGGAAAACCCACAACAAGGGTGAAACAATATTTTTTTTTTATAAATAAGTGCATTTACACAACATGCACGATAACACAAGTGGAAGACTTACACTAGAATTCCTTAAGGGTTACCAACAAAGAATTAACTTCAAGAATAAATTCCACAAAATCATAAATCCCCATATGCATCATTAACTCAATGATCACAAGAAGCCATAAGCAAATAAAGATTCATCATAGAAAGATTGAAAGGATACAACATGATTTCCACTTCAATAAGCATTTACTAACATCATCAAGGAAACTCATAAAAACATCCAAACATAGGATTACATTTCTCTTCCAATACATAGCTTCTCAATAAACATAAGGGATAGATCTCATCCAATTAAAAGGTTACATAAGATCAATATTACAATGATACAATGATCACATAGGTCTACAAATACCAATAATCTTCAAAACATGAGATGAAGCATGAGCCACGAACCATAGGAACACTTGCGAAGCCAATCCTCACATGAAGATACAAATTCGAATATCCAATGGGAAGGGGCACTACCACTTGACCATGTAATTCCCAAATGGAATCACCCCACCATGCTAGGAGATAGTTGAGGACCCTCAAAAAAGCATAAGCATGACATGGTAGACAAAACAATATGACTCCATGACAACACAAAAGACTCCACAAGAATCTAGGTGACTCAACTTCACAAACACAAGTGAACCAAATGAGAGAGTGTCATCGCATAGCTTAAGATGGATACCATGGTACAGCCTCCATAGTTCCTAGCTCACTGTCTTGGTAACCTTTCCTGACCTCCAGCTCCAACTAAGTCTTATGCGGACCCTACCAGCCTTTCATGAAGATAAGGTGGTTGGTTTGCCATTCCAAGCCTTCTCGCCACATTATGAGCCCTGTACTAGCACTCACCTATGCACTAGGTACAATTATCTTTATTAATGTTATGATATGACCCACCTAATCAATTCATTAGATTACCAATTATTATTTGACTTTTGTTGGGCTGTAATACCTACCACTTTGGGTGAAACCCCCAAGCAAAAGCCACTCTCTCAAAGGACACTACACAAGCATGGTCACTCCCCAAGGACCCTATGGTGAAGCAGACAATCATAACACCACTATCAGAAACAAGTGGTCAAACAAGGACATACTAACTCTTGACTAATCATAAGGCAAATACACTACATGGTTAAGACAACAAATCCAACATATATCTCTTCGTCAAAGGTACCAATTACACCACCACAGGATGACTGAACCACAGATGAAAATATGACAATAAACACTTGCAAGGGTAGCTAAATACATCAAATCCGCACTCAGACAATCTTTGAGAATATCAGCATCATAAGCACTTGCAACATCATTTATTAAAAAAAAATGAAATAAAACACTCTTGTAGTAGTCATATTATTCAATTCCCAAATCAATGTTCCATCATAAATGAAATCCACATTATACATTCAACCAGTTATAACATGAATTCCAACAAGCATTTAAATCATTTTCAAAATATATCCAGAACTACCAATTTGAATCTCTAATTCATGCCTTAATTTTCATTGATAAATTTATTAACCACATAATAAAAATCACATGAAAATCACATTACCTCACGCAATACCACTTTAAATATTCCATTTATAAAATTTAAGATCTTAGCACTAACTCGTTTGGAGACCGGTGAGGGCTCAAAGCTAAGCGGGGGTCAAACCAACCCGCGGTTGTGCTACTACCGAGGGCAACAGACACTACCTACCGGTAGTGCTTCTACCACTAGTAATAGCCCTACAGACCAGTGGCTGCCGCTACCAACTGGTAGCATTGCCGCTATCAACCGGTAGCGGTACTACCAATCGGTAGTGCCCACTACCAATCGGTAGCGGTACTGCCGACTGGTAGTGCCCACTACCAACTAGTAGCGATACTGGTGATCGGTAGTTCTACTACTTGTGGGTAGCAGACACTACCGACCCACATGATGAGGCAAGCCCATCACCAGAGTGGTAAAGTCCACAAGAGAGGCACAAGAAACATGCCTCCAAGCATTCTAAAACCAAAAAGACACAAAATCAATAACCATAAGGGACATTCCATTTCCAGAATTATTTCATGCACACACACATATAGTGCCAATTTCCAAAATTTAAAGGAGTTTACTAGCAAGGTAGATGGTGAAATAAACACACTAGAAAGAATAGCTAGCCAATTTTTGATAGTATAAAAAGAAGGATGCACCCAGCAAACCCAAACTAAAATTCTTTCTTTCAAAAGAAGAGGTAAATCAAGAAGTTGTTTTCTATGAACAAATAACATACAACAAGAAGAAATGAACAATTCCTTTCTTGAATGCAACCATATGCTAATAGCATCACAAAATCAACTATATCAAGCAATCTTTCTCCCATTTCAACATTCTAGGAATAATCTACAGGCAGATTGCATAAATTTCCACACACAGGAAGCAAATTGAAAATTTCAAAAGACAAATTCAAAACAAGAAGGACACCTCCAACCTTGAAGTAATTGACAAGCAAAGAGATGAAGCAAATCCAGTCTTGCAACCAAGTCGAATCTCGAGCTCCTCCAGAAAGTTTTCCAGAATTTTCTCTCCAAAATCCTCTTCTTCTCTTGCCGTCAATCCCCTGAATGGATGCCCAAAACTATCTTTTAACCCAAGCTTCTAGGTTAAAGTTCTCATCCAATCAAATTTAAATATTTTAAAACTAAAAGGCAATCAGATTTATTTCCAATGATTAAATTAAAAGGCCAAATGGAAAAATAAAAAGGGAAGCTTTTATTTATTTCTTTTTCCATAAATACTTCCTTCAACATTAGTATTTAACCTTTTTAAATGGCTAGGCAATTTATTTATTTCACAAAAATATCAATGCAACTTTACACAATAAATTAATCCATTTAACTATTTAATCTAGCAATTCATCAATTTAATAAACCAATAATCACAGAGCATAATAATTAAATGATTATGCCAACACAAGATAGCATCATCCATTTAAATTAAAAAACCATTTAAATAAATAGAAACATGCAAAACCAAGACAGATCAAATGATGACTCTCAAATGACCAAACCAAGGCACCATGACATGCATAACAACCAGATGGGGAAACACAACTGACTGACAACACTCACACGAATGCAACTATGGTCAAGCTAGGGTATAACAACTATCTCCTCCACTCCCATCAGATATATATATATATATATATATATATATATATATATATATATATATATATATATATATATATATATATATATATATATATATATATATATATATATATATATATATATATATAAGGCATGCTCAGACCTATGAAACCAGGTGGAGTCGATACCCCATACCTACCCGGTACATATACCTACAATGTCTTGCACCAAAGAACCACACGTGCATACAGACAATATACATACTGACATGGTAAACACACCGATGAAGGAGAATCGTGGCGTTCCCTGCCTCACCGAAGAGAGTGAAGGACAATCATCCCCTCACATCACAATACACTTGCAAACACGCAACATATAAATAACGCAAGACAATATAAGGGGAAAGTGTCAGTCCATGATAATGATCCATAAAAAATAACATTACTCATAAGCATTGAAATACTGCATAAAATCATACACCATAAATCTAGATAAAGCATGAAATAACATCGCATAATATCCAAATCAAAATACAATAATGTTCCACAGAACAGTCACTCAAGTAACTCAAAACATACAAAAGAGGCTGATCAAGGAGGGCTACTACAAGTGTCCTCCAAGTCTATAGTGTGGGACTCTTCAAATAAAGATGCAATGTCTAATAGAAATGTGTCCATACACTAGCTATCTCTAGAAGACTTATATGAACTTGGTGCACGTAATAGGAGATGAAGCAGAATCCTCAACTATATATGCATTAGCATGTGGAGGAGTGCCAAAAATATTTTGGAAAGCTAATGCCATGGGAAATACCAAGATATCTCAATGGATGAAGTTCATAAATATGTTAAAAATCATCAAGTTATCTTTACTAACATTCATCTATGGTATGTCTTTACTTTCCAAAATATTCACATTTATTTTTCAATCGATTAGGAGACATGATTACAACCAACAAAACAATAGCACTAAGAGACCCCCTTTGATTTTGTAGGAACTCCACCCATGTTTTCTGTTAGGATTCCCAAAGATACTGAGAGGGGGGGTGAATCAATATCTAACCAGTTTATAAATTTACCTGACTTAAAACATGAAAAGCATATTAAAACGGTGTGCCGGTAAACAAGAAATAATGCAGTAAATAAGAATAACAACAACCACATGAGAAGCACACCATAACACAGTACTTTAACGAGGAAACTCGGTGTAGGAAAAACCTCGGTGGGATTTATGACCCACAATATTCACTTACTGGCCAATAAGGGAATATTACTCCTACAATAGGGGCCTACACTTACAGGAAGGCCAAGTGCCTAGAGCTCACTGCTCAATTACAAAACAAGTCACACTGACTTACAAAAATGGATTATATTAATCCAATGTCTCGTACTGCTTCAGATTAGCATCTGCTATGCCAGATCCAGTACCGGTTTAAGCTCTGCTACATACATAAACCCTTAACCTATAATTCGCATATTAGGTCTGCTTATCTCGCATCCTATCACACCTCTTTTCTATTACAAAATGATCTCATACATATATGAGTCATATTACAACTTGCCATGTCAGCTTACAATGATTTTACAATTAATTACAAAATATATTTCAAACAAAATTCTTGTCGGCCAGGGTGTCAGTATCCTTCCTTTCACTGTCGGTGTTCTGAGTGTTGGTGTAGAGTTTGTCGTTGTCAGTGGCGGTATCCTATCTTGCCGGTATCATATGATTGCAAGGTTGCCATCAATGAAAAAACCTTCAATCACCTACAATTTCTCATTGGAGTGTGCATTTGCCAACAATCTCCCCCTTTGGTATTGATGGCAACACTCATGAGAAAAAAGTGTCCAAAATGATATCCAAAAATAGTTTGCCAAAATTGTCTTACCAAAACTATGTGCTCCCCTTGAGCAGATGAAGTCCCTTCCTTCTAACCATTTTTCTCATCCCACTACTCCCCCTTTGACATCAATGACAAAGGTTGTCATTCAGTGTCAGTAGAGTCTTGCCTGGATTCTTGTAACTAGTGGGTTACAATCTGAAAGATATCTGTTAGAACTAAATTTATGCCATTGCTGAATGTTTTGCAATCTTTTATTGCCTCTTGTGTTCTCTGCACTGTACCGGTGAGTATGTACATTTTCTCTTCTGGTGTCTTCAGTCTGGGAACCGGAGCCTCAGATATTTCTTTTCTTAAGGAAATAAGATACTCTAGTCTACATTTTAAGTCCTTTGCCTTGTCCTTTATTCCTTGTTTGTCTTTCTCCAATTTCTTGATTTTCTCTTCATTCTCTGCAATTTTCTTTTCTAATTCCAAAAATTAATCTAATGTTCCAATCAAATTGTCAGCAATATTATTTAACTTCTCTTGAGCTTTGTTGATCTCCTTGTCAAGATCCTCTGTTAAGACATTTGTTTTGCAAGTATCCCTGTACAGTTTCTTGAAGTTAAGAATTATTTCTCCAAGTTCTTGTAATAGAGTATCCATTTTCTCCTTGTTCTTATTTACAATATCCTCAAAGAATTTCTCTTTTTCTTTTATCATTCTCTCCTTAAATGTATCCCCATTTATTTGATCAACAGTTATTAGGCTGTCAGTGATAAACTTAGACAATGTGTCTAGTTGACCTAAAGAATCTTTATTCTCAACATTGCACTTTGGTGCTATCAATTTAAGAATTGATATAGTATCATCAATAGCCTTATAGGCTTGTGCATTGCATTCCGTGATCTTCTTTATTGAATCTAATAAGACCTCTGTTATATTAGTAGGTCTTAATTCTGTCATAGCTGTACCAGATGTTTGTCCAACAGTTTTTACAATAGCCATGCTACCGGTTGTAGTTATTTCCTTCCTTTGTTCAACCTTTGGTAGGTCTATCTGAGTTTGCATTTCCACAAACAAAGGTTTAAGATTTTCAGATTGGCTAGGTGGCATTGTCTCTGTCTGTACGTGTGCTTCAACCTGTACCAGTTTGTGTTTCTCCAAATGTGTCTCAGACAGTTTCTCTGAGCTTTTAGTTGTCGGTTCCTCAGTTTGTGCCTCTGAACTTTTCTTAGCCAGTTCTTTAGATGGTTTGTCTATTATATCTACCGGTTTCTTTGTGGTATCCTCTACTAGTTGCTCTATCTGTGTAGGTTTTCCTATGTTTAACTCAACCTCTGCAACTAGTGACTCTATGGTCACATATTTCTCCTTATCCTTAGTGGTCTCTCTGTCAACCACAACATTAACTTCATGAGTATCTACATTTATAGTATACAAAATTTTTGATTCAGGGTTTGTATCTTTTACCAGAGTCTCCATACTCTTAGTGGCTAGTTGATTTGCAGTAGTGTCTACCAGTGGAGTATCTGAAGGAGGTGGGGGCATATTGTTAGTTATTTTAAAACTTGGTAGTCCACATACCTTGCCTTTACCCTTGTCTCTATTTTTTTGATATAATCTGATAGTTTTATTTTTGAGTAATTCTTCCTCTTTTTCTTTCTCCACAAAGAAAATATCCCATCCATCAGTTGTTTCCTCAGATACTTCAGCTACTCTACCAGCCATTAATGCTACATGTCGGTGAACAGTAGAGAATATTGTTTGGTTAGCCTAACTGATTAATTTGTCTATTTCATCAGGTGAGTTAACTGGATGCACTGCCAGTAACTTTTCAATTTTAATCTTCTAGCTTCTAATCTCCTATACAAGTCATTTGGAATTGCATCAACAATTTGCATCAAAAATTTCTTGTATATATCTAAGTGTAGAATTACACTTTTCTCTATACTTTCCTTATCATCAGCTGATAGTGTATTGTACATTTTATTGATGTTCTTCAGCTTACCATCATTTGTAATTTCACTAAGAAGTTTGTCAATGGGGGCAATAGTTCATTTCACCTTCTTCTTAGGAGTTATCTTCTTTGTCGGAGGCCTTGCTTCATGTTGCTTCTATCTTGTTCTTTTTGGTGTAGGAGAAGGTGCTAGTGAAGGTTTTCTTTTCCTCTCAACTCTCTTGAATACAATAGGGATGTCACTTTCTGAAGAAGATCCAATCAGTGAAAGATGAGTTTCTAGTTGAAGTGCTTCCAACTCACTTTCAGATGTACCTATTTGTTTTAGTACATCTTCCTTGATTTCCTTTGCTTGTTGGGTTCCTTTTCTAACAGTTTCTTCTACCTTCTTAACTCTTTTCCTTGATTGTATAGTGCTCTCAATTGTTTTTGTACTACCAAATACTTTCTCTTCTGGTTCCTTAGGAACTTCAAGGAGGGCTTTTGCATAAGTTTCTATGATGTTGTCATCTATCTCATAGCCCATTTCAGTTACCCAGATGGTTCTAGGGATAACTGCCTCCATCCAAATTTCATCTTTCTTGATCACAAAACAGATTTCCTTTTGAGACTTATCCACAATAGCTTGTGATAGTCTTACTCCGTTCTTCATTCAAGCCTTAAATGCTTGATAATGCTCATTTATGTTTTTCTCCCTGTTCTCTCCCATATTGTTTAATAGTTCTGATAGTTGTTTTCCTACCAGTATATCAAATCCAAAATCTCTAGCACCAATACTAGGTACTTGTTTGGTTATGTATAGCATCAAACAAACAAGTAAGTTTCCAAATTTGAATGTCCCTTTCTTGTCTCTTTTGATCTTACCCAAATTGTCTATCAACTCATCTTTGAGCCTTTCACATATGTCTATTCTTGCATTATCATTTATCATATCATAGGCACTCTTAATACATAGGCTAGAAATTGAGTTTAACCTATTTGCATGTGTAGCCTTATAACCTAAGATCATACTGATAAATCTAATATTTGTATCCTTCACATCATTTACCCTTAGAGATCTCTTATCAAATGTTGCACCGGTTAGGTTTGTCACTAAGTCATTTGAGACCTTCTTAGTTTTGTCTGGTCAGTTGCCGGTGGAGGGTAACCTTGCTATAGCTTTTACTGCTTCTTTTGTGATTTTATGAATAGAGTCTAACTAGAAGAATTCACCATCTACTCTGCTTAACATAATCCTTATGATATCCTTGGGGAAATCCAGGATACTAAGTATTTCAATGAAACCTAGGGTTTCTATTATCTTATGTTCAGGTTTGATATTTCTAGATTCATCACAAATTACACTCTCATACATATTTTTAATTTCATCATCACCTAGTTCATCAATATGATAATGTATATACATTCTAGGGTCTGCAGCATATACTACTCCTTTAGGGATTTGAGAGAATGCACCTATCCTATCATCTTTCTTAGCAATTTCGGGAACTAGCTGAAAAATGGGTCTAGGTTGCTTAACAACTTCAACAACAGTAGGGTTCGCAATAAATTCAGGAGTGGATGAAGATGACATAGCTATAAATACCTCAATCTTCCTTAAGGATGAATGCTTTGATGGATTTCTTTACTTCTTTGCTTGGAGTACCTTTGCTCGAGAATTTTCATGCTCTCGAAGATTTGAATGCTCAGTGAATGAAAAAAGAGCCAAAACACTTGCTTTATAATTTTATTTTCGCCAACTACCACATTTAATGCTTGTCGGTTAAGTCACAACTTAATTCATCTGCCGATATAGAAGTAATTTCAACTTCTCACCATCAACCAAGGGAATAATAGCATGTTTTTCATTTTGTTGCTAAACCCCCAACAGAATTTTCTTCAGTTAGATGAAGAGTCTCTTGTTGGTGGAGTTTTACTCTATTCTATCGGTGGAGGAGTAATCACATAAACATTTTGATCTTTCTTTCTGATCCATTATTTTGAGAATTCTTGCTTTACCTCTTCAACTTTTTCTTTACCTTTCAAACTAGGACCTTTGTTATTTGCTAGTGATGCCTTACTTCTACAAAATTTAGCAATATGTCCAATCTTGTTATAGGCATAACAAGTCACATTGTTCTTCTGAATAGCTTTCCCATATCCTATGCTGGTATGTGTTCTACATTGATTAGATAAGTGCCCAAATCTTCCACAAACATAACATCTCACATTCATTCTGCAATTTTCTAAATTATGACCAACTTTGTTGCATTTAGAACATTGACCGGTGGGTGTATTAGTGTTCTGCTAATTTATAGATCTACACTGATTTTCTCTATGACCATACTTGTTACAGTTAAAGCATTTTCCATTAAACTTGTAAGAAGTAGGTTGTTTGCAATACTGGAGCTTTCACCAACTTCAAAGCCAAGGCCATTTGTATCGCCATTAGGTTTCTCATTCTTCAGCATGTCCCCAAGTTCTTCTAAACTTTTCTTGAATTTCTCCTTGTGATGATTTGCAGCAGTTAGTTCACTTTCCAAGATTCCTTTTTGTCTTATGAGTTCAGTTTTGTCATTTTGTGTGTACATTAGATATGTCTTTAACATATCATTTTCATGACTAAGTCTTGTGTTTTCATTTCTAGCATCATTTAGTCTTCTAACCAAGTCTTCTTCATTCTTCTTTCTACCTTTAATTTCTTTACAAAATCTCATAGTCATATTCTGTATCTCATTTTGTGTTGTACTGATCTTTTGTCTTAGCTTGTTTATCAGATCATTAAGAGTTTCTTTTTCATCATTCTCATTCTGGATCTTTTCACAAAGTTCTCTTCTCTTATTTCTTGCAATGGTAAGATTTTCTTGAAGTGCTTGAATGATATCTTGAGTAGCCTTTAGATCATCTTCAAGTTTGATATTCTGCATCATAGTATGAAAGAGTTGTTTTCAATTGTTCTCTCAAGTTTTCCATCTCTACTGGTGACAAGATCTGCCTCAAGCTGTTAGGCTTCTAAAAATAGACGACCAGGCTATGATACCAATTGTTAAGATTCCAAAATATACTCAGAGGGGGGGGTGAATCAGTATCTAACCGGTTTATGAATTTACCTAACTTAAAATATGAAAAGCATATTAAAACTGTGTGTCGGTAAACAAGAAATAATGCAGTAAATAAGAATAACAACCACCACATGAGAAACACACCATAACACAGTATTTTAATGAGGAAACCTTGGTGGGATTTGTGACCCACAATATTCGCTTACTGGCCAATAAGGGAATGTTACTCTTACAATAGGGGCGTGCACATGCAGGAAGGCCAAGTGCCTAGAGCTCACTGCTCAATTACAAAAGAATTCACACTGACTTACAAAAATGGATTATATTAATCTAATGTCTTGTACTGCTTCAGATTAGCATCTTCTATGCCAGATCTAGTACCGATTTAAGCTCTTCTACATACATACACCCTTAACCTATAATTCACATATTAGGTCTGCTTATCTCACATACTATCACACCTCTTTTCTATTACAAAATGATCTCATACATATATGATTCATATTACAACTCGCCATGTCAGCTTACAATGATTTTACAATTAATTACAAAATATATTTCAAACAAAATTCTTGTCGGCTAGGGTGTCAGTATCCTTCCTTTCACTACCGGTGTTCTGAGTGCCGGTGTAGAGTTTGTCATTGCCAGTGTTAGTATCCTGTCTTGCTGGTATCATATGATTGCAAGGTTGCCATCAATGACAAAACCTTCAATCACCTACAATTTCTCATTGGAGTCTGCATTTGCCAACATTTTCTTCATTATCACAAATTTTTTAGAACTATTGGCCAACAAATCTTCACCTTAAGGAAAGTGCACGTGACCACATAAAAAATTTAATTTAAAGCAAATTTCTTCCCATGCAAATCATTTGCAAAGGAAACTGCATGTGACCAACCACCAAATGCCAAGGAAAATAGGCACAACCTACTACCAAATTTTTGTTCAGACTATTCAAATGTCGACAAATATGCAAAAACTAAAAGCCTTTTTTTCTATATTTTATCAAAACTTTCAAATATTTCTAAATATTATCATAGAACGGAACATTTTAATAATATTTCAATATTTTTTTGATACTTGCCAGAATATTACAATTTTTTCATAATATTTCAATAATATTTGTGTATTTTTATCAAAATATAGGAAAAAAATAGTGAAGATTGATAAAATTTCACCACAATACTACAGATTAATGGTGATTTTGCACCAATGATGTCAAATTTACATGAAGATGATAAATATTGTTGACTAAAGGAAAATGGCTACAAAATTAGCAAACTGTTAGCTTGAATTTGTATCTCTCACCTCAAATCTTCATGTTAAACTTGCTTGCAAAAAGATTTCCACTTCTATTTGCACTAGTCTATCTCTAATATTATGTAGAATTTTCCAAGAAAACTATGCAAAATAGAAAGTACATAGGTGAGAAGATTGTAAGAGAAAAAATAAAATTAATTAATGAGATGGATGATAAGCGCATTAGGAGTGAGATATATATGAAGGGAAAGAGAGAATTCAAATTGCTAGTTTTGCAAGGAAATGTAGGTGAAAAGTTGGTAGACTTACCATTCTCACTACTTACCAATAGATATTTAACTATAGTTAGGTGTAGAGTTTGTGAATTTTAATTGGAGTGATTAACATATCTAATCCTATGCTAACTAACTTAAAGAAAGAAGAAAATATCAATGGTAGAGATGGAGATATAAGAAATAGGAGACATAAGAGGAGAAGATGTCTATTATATTCCCCAATGGAATCATTCCATACAATCATAAAAATTGCCACTTATATTTTGGTATCAATTTTAACTCAAAACATACGATAACTTATGAAAGATTATATTGTAAAACATAAATTTCAAATTTTCACAATTATATTTGTGAATAAACATAGTGAAGGTGTAGCATCCTAAAATTACACCCTCTACAATTTTGACCACATTTTGGGCCCTCACCTTACCAATCTTATCCCCATGCTTGATTGGGACCTATTTATGCCTCTTCTATGCAAGGAAACCTCATATTTGCATCTAACAACTTGCACAACCCTTTGATCCTAGTGAAAATGTGGGTATGACTAGGGTGCCATGCCCTGGTCCTCCCTAATTGGGACCTATCTTGGCCCCTAGGCCCTATCTCAATTTTGAGCGGGAAATGAATCCCTTATGTCGGCTCTGTCAAAAATTTAAATATTTCATGATAGGCAAGTATATAAGGAGGTCTTCCCCTCTCATTTTGACATATCATACATTCATGAAGACAGAATTGGATCTCAAGCATTCAAGTGTTCAAGCGTTGAAGCATTCATCATCAAGAATTCTTCAAGGCTGCATACTCTTCATTCATCCATTGGAGCATCATTACATCATTTATTTTCAAGAATGTGTGTGTGTTAGGGTTTTCTCATGTTCATGTCATTTCACACAACACATGTTATTACATCTAAGAAGGAAAGCATCATCATCATCTACTGCAGATCTGAAGGCATACCTTTCCATCATTTATTTCAAGCATTTTCAATATTTCATTCAAGGTTGATTCCAAACCAGCGTTAGACTTAGGAAAACCCTATTCCCAACCCCTTTCTCCTTCTTTCTATGTGCAGGAAATAGGAGCACAACTCTACTTCTAGAATTAAACTTTATTTGCAGAGACGAAAAAACCCTTTTTCATGCACGGAAAGTTTAAAGGAGCGATAGGAGGGCACCCCTGTCTGGACACACAATCCCTCAAAATTTTGCTAGATTTTGTGGAGCAGCTTCAATCATCTCAAACTTCTTAGATTGAGGTGCACAATTGAATCCCGAATTTGTAGCTCATTGTTTTCTCGTACTTTATCTTCAATTTCAGTACTTTACTTATTCAACTTACAAAAGAGGGTCAAACACACTTAGTATTTAGTCCTTGTGTCATTTAGGATTGGATCTAATAGATTCAACTCCTCTTTTGAATGTAAAGTTTCCCCAAGTGAAAATTGGGCTTAGTGATTTTCCCCTTTCATGTGGCGAATTTGCTAAGCTCCCAATGTTTCACTTTACATTTTGGTGAACCCGACTCCTTTCACCCTTAATTTTGATTTTTGTTTTCAGATTTGAGTGCATGCAATTTAAAACTCAAATTTTCATTTACAAGCGCTTGATTTTCTCGCAAATTTCAAAAAGTTAGAGGTTAATTTCAATAAAACCCTAATTTTTAATTTCAAAATTGAACTTGTCATTGGCTTAATTTGGATAAATTATTTCAGATTGGAATATTCATTCAATTATTATTTCAGATCAGAATATTGATTCAATTATTATTTCAGATCAGAATATTCGTTCAATTTGGAAATTCAAATTTTCATCTACAAGTCAAATTTCACAATTCAAATTTAAAATTAAGTGGTTAATTCCAAAAACCCTAATTTTTAAATTTTTAAAATTAAGCTTGTGGGTTGTTTAAATTTTGAATTTCTCTCTTCAAATTTGATTGATAATTTCAATTTAAATTTAAATTCAAAGTCTTGGATCGAATTTCAATCTCAAATTTAAATTTTAAAATTGAGTGGTTAATTACAAAAAAACCTAATTTTAAATTTAATCCTGGGCATTTTACAATTTCCCAATTCCAATCTTAGATCCATTTTCAAATTTAATTTTAAAATTAAGAGGTTAATTAAAAGAACCCTAATTTTTAAATTTAATTTTTTTCTTTCGATTCCAAATTTCAATATTTTAAAATTAAGAGGTTATCTTTATGAGGCCCTAATTTTAAAACTCTTTTGGATAATTTTAATTTTCAATTAAGAGATTATTTTTACATAATCTAATTTTCAAATTCCAATTGGGATAATAATAATTTTCTAAAAAATTTTAAATCTCAATTTCTAAATTCTCATTATATTTGTCAATCTCATTAATTTAAATTAATTAAGAGGTTTTATTGATAAAATCCTAATTTATTTTGTCATGGCAATCAATAAGTTTGATCTATTTACTATTTCACATATGATTAGATTGATTTTTACATATATTTATTATAATTGTGTCGGATAATGGCTTCTTTCACTTCATGTTACTTCTTTTCATTCATAGAACTTGGACATATTGCATTTTTAGAATTTCTAAGTTGCTTCCTTTTCATAAACTAGATCTAAAAGCATGCAGTTATCATTTATGTTTCTTTATGGTGATGTTTTTAGGAAAGTATATTGTTTTTGTAGATTCCAATCCTATAAATGTTCATAAAACACTTAACACTTGCACCTCTCCAAGGGTATCTAATGAGAATGAAGAACAAGCTAATTCTCCTATCAATGATCTTTCTAATGAAGAGCAAGCATTAAAGAGCAACATAGCCCCATCTTCATCTCACACACATACCCTTGCGCAAGGGGGGCAAAATCAAAATATTGGCATTTTTATCTCCATAGATCCTCCTTATTCTCCTAGAGCCTATCTTAAACATCAAAACATTTGTAGATAAGATGGTGTCATACATTTCATTCATGGTCTTTTTCCCTATATAACATTGAGTAAAGATGAGGCCTCAGATGATAAGTATCTCTCTTCCCAATCTACCAAAAAGGATATGAATGATGAAAAAATGGAAACTCTCCCTCCACAAGATATTACTTCTTCATCTACTAATTCTTTTATTCCTTCTAAACATATTTACACTACAAACTTCAAAAAAAATAATTATAATGTTCCCCCACCTTCTTAATTAAAGGATTCTTATAGGAGTGGCTTTAACACAATATCACAACAAGGACAAGAACTTGGGAAATTTGACCAAGTAATTCAAATCTCTATAAACTCTCCTACACAAGTTACAACAGAAAGCCTAGGAAACAATAATAAATCTCCTTTGGATGATCTGCTTAGGATTCAAGACTTCAAAGATCATCTTGCAAGACAAAGAAGGCACCAAGATGATAAAAGAGATTCTTCCTCAAAGATTCCTTTTTGTTCATTTCATCAAACTCATGATCATGATTCTATTGATTGTCTAGACTTTCAAGAAGGCATACAAAAGCTAGTTGAGGATGGAACTATTAGAATTATTGAAGACAATCCTTCTTCTTTTCATAACAACTTTTGTCTTCAATTTCAAAAGAATAAGTCTATACCCATTAATGATCGAGAAAGCATAGCAACTAGTATCTTTTGGAAATTTAAGTATGATAAGAATGTTGTCTTTCCCTTTGTGAAGTTTATCAATAAACACAAAGAAGGAATTGAATATTTCCTTTATCATCATGGTGGTTCTTATTCTCTTGGAAAGTGTAAAACATTTAAATAATTTGTTGAAGAACAATAAAATCATTCTCATTTATGTCTTTCAATAGATCTTTCTCTCTTTCTAGGTGAAAAGGTAGTGTAATAGCACCCCTTTCACCCTCATGTTTCTCCTCACCCTATGACGCAAGCAGTTAACTTAATTGAGGTCTCTTTGTCATTAGGGGTGGTGTTTCAAATTCAATTATCTTGGGGTAGAAAAATGATTCTCTCTATTCTCTCATCTTGTTATCATTTCCCTTTATGGATTGCATTATTTATAACTTGATGTCCTTTCTTGCATGAAATTATCCTTCATGTGAGCATAGACTTGTTTCTTGGCTTGGACCTACTCCCCGTTTGAGATGGTACACCTTTTATGAATATTCTCTCCTTAGAGAAGATTTGTGATCCCTCTTCTATCTTGCTCTTTCTCTTTGAAGATATTACCTCTTCTTATGTGTTGTATTATTCATAATGTGATCCCCTTTATTGCATAGTATTGTTCTCCATGCGAATACATGTGTGTCCCTTGTGAGGACCTATCCCTTGTTTTAAATGGCATGTCTCTCATGAATAATCACTTTCTAGAAGATGTGTAATTCTTCTTGTTGTCCTCTTGCTTGGGGGACAAGGATAACTTTTTCTACCTCTCTCTTTCTATCTAATGTATCACTATTCCCTTTAGGGGTTGCATTTTTCATGTGTTGATATCCTTTCTTGCAATGGTATGTCTCTTATGATTAATCCCTCCTTAGAGGAATATGTTTGATCTTTATTTCTCTCTCTCTCTCATTCTTTGAAGATTACTTATTTTGAGATGCATTTTACATATACTACTATCTTTTATTGCATTGAATATTCATTCATGTGAGTTTTTGATGCATTTTATTATGCCTAATATCTCCTTAGAATATTGTGTAATTCTTGTCATTATCCTTAAACATGGGGGTAATGATTTCTCCTCCTCTCTTCTCTTTAAGAATCTACTTTACCTTTGTTGAGTGTTGTTTGTTCATGATTTGATATCATTCCTTGTGTAAACATATTGTTTCCTTAAAGGATTCTCTCTTATACAAGAGGTGTAAGTCCTTGGTTACAACCTCTTCTTCACTTGGTAATGTGTATCTATCATAAAATTACCCCTCACATTGGGTCAAATGTATGTCATCCTTCATTGAGAATCTCTTTCACCTAGAAATAGGAGGAAGGCATTGTTGGCAATATTACAAGGATATTGAGAAGGTTGTTGATGATTATGGACATAACTGATTAAAGATGTTTTACTATCTTTATATTATTATTTTTTCATTGATGTCAAGAAATTGATTTTCTAATTCAGTATGATGTTGCCATATCTTAAGAAATATGATATGAAGATTATAAAGAAGTCGGTAAAGACACAGGAAAGAATATGATGAATAAGGGGATAAGTTATTCAATGGGCAACTCAATCGAGTCAAACAATGATGAGATCTTGATGTTTTAGATTGTTTTAACATCATACATATGTTGTAAAATGTAAAGGTTAATACTATACTATGTTATCAAGCAAAGAACCTAGCTGGTAAACCCTAAGGAACCTAGTTGGTAAACCCTAAGGTTATCACTGTCGGTTAATGAAGATAGAATGTCTACTAAGTAAAGTTTAGTATTCACCGAGTTGTAACCGAGCTATAACAAAATGCATTAAATGTTTACATGTGATATTTAATGAAAGATGCTGATGAGTTGGAGTGGATCAACGATTGGCAAGCTGTGAAAGAAGTTTGTTAACAAATCTAAGGCAATGGAAAGTCAGCAGGAAGATCTATAGCTCAGATTAAACCGCATTACCCTAACACAAGTTCCAAGGTGAATGTACAAGTTCCGAGGTGGGGTAAAACATTTTCAAATCAAAAAGATACAATGAACCTGGACAAGATTGAAGATTTGATGGCTATGATTGATCATGGGAAATGTGATCAAGGAGATTAAGCGGTTAGAAGTTTGTTTATAAATAAGGAACTGTTGATAAATAATGTATGCGGGCAAGTGTATGCACAGGGGGTGCTACATAGTGATTATCGAGCACAGAAGCTTGAGGGCCTGTTAGAATAACAGAGTATTGATGCCTAGCAGATAGACAAGATTAGTTCTATGTCTAGATTGTATTGAACAAATAAGAATCTGCTTTAGCATTTTAGATGTGAAGTTGCAGATAGATTTTATTACTATTATTTTGTGAAAGTGACAGGAAATGTCTTAACCGAGTGGACTTAACAGTCTTATATGTAAATCCTCTAACAAGGTGACATTCTGATTGAGTGTTTGAAATCCTTTGACAAGGTCACTTCTAACAAAGTGAAGATCCTAATAGATCTGAGGGAAATCCCTTAACCGGGTCACATCTAGCAATGTGTTTTGTAATCTTTAACAGGATTTGCTTTTAACCGAGCATACTCTAGAAGAGTATATTTCTTAGTGGGTCCAAAATCCCACAGTGGTTTTTCCCTATTTGGGTTTCCACATTAAATATGGTGTTATGAGGTTTATATTGTTCATATGCTTTTGAGTTTGCATGTTTGATAGTTTTTTATTATATGACTGATATATGTTACTAAGGTTGAATCTGATGTTTTTATGGGTAATTAAGTTTGTATGATTCACCCCCCCCCTCTCATCTTGTTGGCTATTGGATCTATACTTATATTAAGTATCAGAACTATCAATTGGTATTAGAGCTTTGGACTCCAAAAGGAAAGTTTAAAGGCACTTGAGTTAAAGATCCAAAGATGTATAAGAGGGATGCACCCAAGCCGAATAAGTCAAGTTTTTCTACATGGCAGAAAAGGATGAAGCTACATCTATCAGGAGTTGGAGAATATGCTTTATACTATATGGAGAATGATTTTGTTTCACCGAGCACCTATCCATTGACTATGGAAGAGATAAAGGTGAAGCAAGAACATATTCAAGCAATGATTGAAATAACATCTGCATTGACCAATTCTGAGTTTAATGATCTAGAAGGCTGCAATGATGCAAAGGCAATGCGGACTAAGCTCATAACTGTATATGGAGGAGATGAACATGTTCAAAGAGCAAAAGTTGATAGTCTAAGAGGACAACTTGAATCTATGAGGATGAATGAAGGTGAGAACATAACCCAGTACAGTACAAGACTAAAGGATATTGTAAATCAAATCAAAGGAGCAGGAGGAACTATTGAAGAAATGGATGTGACAAGTAAATTGATAAGAACCCTTCTACCTGCCTATGCAATCCGAGTCTCTGCAATCAATGAATTAAGGTATGTACCTAATATGCCAGTTTCCTTGGATGCTTCTATTGGTAAGCTACATGCATTTGAGTTAAGTAATTTTGATAACAGTGGGTCATCGGTAAATAAAGTTGAGTCTGCATTTAGTTCTTTTCATCTGAATGAATCTAATGATTACAATGAGAGTATAAGTACTTTGAAGGAGATCACAGTGGAGCAAGTGAAAGATTTTGGAAGAACATGGAGGAGGTACATAAACTGTATGAAGAAATCAGAAAGCAAGAAGAGTTTGAAGCACTATTGGCCAAAAGGTTACCGAGAGGCAAAGGTAAGTATAAAGAAAAACTACCTTTGAAATGTTTCAATTGTGATAAGATTGGACATATGGCTTCTAACTATCTTGACAAAGATTTCACTAAAAAGAGAGATTACCAAGATGACAGACAAAAAGATAATCATTACAGAGGACACTGAGACTTCAGAAGAAGAGATAGAAAGACATGCTTAACTGCTGATGAGGAATCTGAAGATGATAAATCAGATGAGACTGATACAAAGGAAGTTGTTTATGTGGCCATCAAGGATGGATCAAATGAAGAAAGGTATGAAGAAAAAGCCCTAATATCTCACATAAACACTAATGATTCTTGGATTATAGATAGTGGATGCTCACATCATATGACAGGAGATAAACACAAGTTTGTTATGTTAGAAGATTATGATGGAGGCTATGTTAGATTTGGTAATGATGCACCATGTCCGGTAAGAGGTAAAGGATCCATAACACTTCTTGATAAAGCAAGATGCAATGATGTTTATTGAGTTGAAGGTTTGAAATATAATTTGTTGAGTGTAGCACATCTAAACAACACAGGTTACCGAATAGAATTTCAGAAAGGAATTGTCAAATTTCATGACAAGAATGGAAAGTTAGCTGCTACCAGGACACAAACAAAAGGTAATACATTTCACCTTGACTCTACTCACAACTAGTGTTTGCATGCAAAGATTGATAACACTTAGTTATGGCATAAAAGGTTTTGTCATGTTAATTTTGATAATCTGATGAAGATAAGTAAGAAGCACAGAGTAAGAGGTCTACCGAGTCTTGAAAAACTTGAGAATGCTATGTGCTGAGGATGCCAGATGGGTAAGATGACAAGATCTAGCTTTACAAGTAAGTCCTACACTTCTAAGGGAATTTTAGATCTTATGCACATTGATCTTTGTGGTCCTATGAAAGTTCAAAGTTATTATGGTGATAAGTATTTCATATTATTTGTGGATGATTATTCAAGGATGATGTCAGTAATGTTTTTAAAAGAAAAATCAGAAGCTTTTCAAATTTTCAAGTGGTATAAGGCTAGAGTTGAAAATGAAACAGAAAGACAACTGAAATGTCTTAGATTAGATAGAGGAGGAGAGTTCACATCTGATGAGTTCAACCTATTTTGTAATGATCATGGTATTAAAAGACAAGTCTCTGCACCAAGAACTCCATAGCAGAATGGAATAGCTGAAAGAAGAAACAGATCTATTGTGGATTGTGCTAGAACATTGATGATTGAGAAGTAGGTTCCACAAACATTTTGGAGAGAAGCAATAAGCACAGCTGTTTACACCTTGAACTAAGATCAATTGAAGAAAGGTACTTTGAAGACACCTTATGAAATCTGGTATGGCAAGAAACCTAATGTAAGTTATTTTAAGATCTTTGGAAGTAAATGCTATGTTCATAAAGATGATAAAAATGGCAAGTTTGATCAGAAAAGTGAAGAAGGAACATTTCTAGGATATTCTTCTAGAAGCAAAGCATTTAAATGTCTGATCAAATCATATAACAAAATAGTAGAAAGTGCAAATGTGAAAATTGATGAAATTGTAGAAAGAACTGATGAAAGGAATTCCAAAGAACCAGAAGACTATGATGAATTTGTTTATGTGCAACTGAGAAGTCCTACCGAGATAACTGTTGAAAGAAATGAGGAAGATATCCAGTTACCGAGTGATGAAGAAGATCATACAGAGCCTACCAAGCCTATATTAGCCAAATATGTCAGAAGGCACCATGCACCAAGTCAAATTATAGGAGATAAGGATGATCCAATGATGACAAGGAACAAACTGAGATAGAACACATGTTTGATATCTGAATTTGAACCAAGAATAGTGAAAGAGGCATTCAACAGTGAATATTGGATAAATGCTATGACTAAAGAGATTGATCAAATCAAGAAGAATGACACATGGACACCGGTCCCAAGACTGAAGGACAAAAATGTAATCGGTACAAAGTGGATCTTCAAAAACAAGCTAAATGAGAAAGGTGAGGTCATTCAGAACAAAGAAAGATTGGTTTGCAAAGGTTATGCCCAAGAAGAAGGAATTGATTATGGTGAGACTTTTGCACCTGTTGCTAAACTTGAAGGAGTTAGAACATTGATGGCATATGTTTCTTTAAAAAATTCAAGATATATCAAATGGATGTCAAATCTGCATTTCTGAATGGAATATTAGAAGAAGAAGTTTTCATTGAACAACCTGAAGGATTTGTTGAAGACAATAATGAAGATCGGGTATGTAAATTGAACAAAGCTTTATATGGTCTGAAACAAGCACCTAGAGCATGGTATGAAAGATTGCACTCTTATTTGATTAAGATTGGTTTTATAAGGACAAGTGAGAAAAACAACATGTACATGAAGAATGATGAAAATGGAATACTAATCTTAGCCATATTTGTTGATGATATTATATTTTGTGGAAATGACTCTTTATGCAAGAACTTTGGAAATGAAATGAGCAAAGAATTTGAGATGTCATTAATTGGTGAGATAAAGTATTTTATAGGCTTACAGATACTGCAAATGAAAAATGAGATTTTCATTAATCAATCCAAATACATAAAGGAAATCTTGAAGAAATTTGGAATGGAGGATTCAAAGCCAGTAAGTACTCCTATGACTACAAACTGCAAACTATCAAAGAATGATGAATCTGCATCTATTGATGAGACACTCTACCGATCAATGATTGGAAAACTACAATATGTTGTTCACAGTAGGCCAGATATAGTATATGTAGTAGGTATTGTTGCAAGATTCTCTATAGATCCTAAGGAAATTCACATGATAGCAATCAAATGAATTTTTTAGATACTTGAAAGGCACTAAAGATTATGGCTTAGTATATCAAAAAGGAAATGATTTTGATTTAAAAGTTTATACTGATGCTAATTGGGCAGGCAACATTGATGACAGAAAAAGCACAAGTGGAGGAGCTTTCTTCTTAGGAGAAAGACCAGTGTGTTGGCTTAGCAAGAAACAAGGATGTGTTTCTCAGTCAACAATCGAAGCTGAATATGTTGCTGCAGCACTAAATTGTACCAACATTGCATAGGTCAAACAATTGTTGGAAGGTATAAATGAGAAAGTTGCCGAGCCAGTAACTATATTCTGTGACAATACTAGTGCCATTAATATTTCAAAGAACCCTGTTATGCACTCTAAGACAAAGCACATATCTATCAAATATCATTATCTTAGAGAAGAAGCTCAAGAGAAGAAAGTGGTGTTGGAATATGTTAACACAAAGGAACAAATAGCTGATATCTTCAGCAAGCCACTACCAAAGGACACTTTTGAATATCTCAGAAGTAAGTTAGGGGTCCTACCCCTATCTTTTACTCACTGACCGAGTTTGGTGAAAGCATCACTTCGATGACTCTATTGAATATCTTTTGGGGAGCTAATGCTAGAGTGATACACTTTAGAATGTTTTTCTAAAAGTGTATTGGAATAATACTAGAATAATACAGAAAATGATACAGGGAATAGGAATTGTAAACAAATGCTCTGACCGAGACTCAGTTGATACACAACAGTAGGAAATAACTTCTTACAGCAAGAAATTATGTTTTAATTCTATTCTTTTTGGCATTGTTGTCAAAGGGGGAGAAGACCAACGAGAAGACCAAGGAGAAGACCATGAAGGAGAAGACCTACCCAGGGGGAGAAAATTGAGAAAAGACTACAAATTGAAATAAAGACTGAAAATAGAAGAGAAGTCTGATGTATGGGGGAGAGCATTTCAGCATTTCAGAATCACAGCAATCCGCATTTTTTTTAAAAGGTCAAATCAAGTGGTTTTGCCATCAATGCCAAAGGGGGAGATTGTTGGCAATATTACAAGGATATTGAGAAGGTTGTTGATGATTATGGACATAACTGATTAAAGATGTTTTACTATCTTGATATTATTATTTTGTCATTGATGTCAAGAAATTGATTTTCTAATTTAGTATGATGTTGCCATATCTTAAGAAATATGATATGAAGATTATAAAGAAGTCGGTAAAGACACAGGAAAGAATATGATGAATAAGGGGATAAGTTATTCAATGGGAAACTCTACCAAGTCAAACAATGATGAGATATTGATGTTTTAGATTGTTTTAACATCATACATATGTTGTAAAATGTAAAGGTTAATACTATACTATGTTATCAAACAAAGAACCTAGTCGGTAAACCCTAAGGAACCTAGTCGGTAAACCCTAAGGTTATCACTGTCAGTTAATGAGGATAGAATGTCTATCGAGTAAAGTTTAGTATTCACCGAGTTGTAACCTAGCTATAACATAATGCATTAAATGTTTACATGTGATATTTAATGAAAGATGCTGATGAGCTAGAGCGGATCAATGATTGGCAAGCCATGAAAGAAGTTTGTTAACAAATCTAAGGCAATGGAAAGTCGGCAAGAAGATCTACAGCTCAGATTAAACCGCATTACCCTAACACAAGTTCCAAGGTGAATGTGCAAGTTCTGAGGCAGGGTAAAACATTTTCAAATAAAAAAGATACAATGAACCTAGACAAGATTGAAGATCTGATGGCTATGATTGATCATGGGAAACGTGATCAAGGAGATTAAGCGGTTAGAAGATTGTTTATAAATAAGGAACTTTCGATAAACAATGTATGCAGGCAAGTGTATGCATAGGGGATGCTACATAGTGATTACCAAGCATAGAAGCTTCAAGACCTTTTAGAATAATAGAGTATTGATGCCCAACAGATAGACAAGATTAGTTCTATGTCTAGATTGTATTGAACGAATAGGAATTTGCTTCAGCATTTTAGATGTGAAGTTGCAGATAGATTTTATTACTGTTATTTTGTGAAAGTGACAGGAAATCTCTTAACCAAGTGGACTTAACAGTCTTATATGCAAATCCTCTAATAAGGTGACATTTTGATTGAGTGTTTGAAATCCTTTGACAAGGTCACTTCTAACAAAGTGAAGATCCTAACAGATCTGAGGGAAATCCCTTAACCGGGTCACATCTAGCAATGTGTTTTGTAATCTTTAACAAGATTTACTTTTAACTGAGCATACTCTAGAAGAGTATATTTCTTAGTGGGTCCAAAATCCCATAGTGGTTTTTCCCTATTTGGGTTTCCACGTTAAATCTGGTGTTATGAGGTTTATATTGTTCATATGCTTTTGAGTTTGCATGTTTGACAATTTTTTATTATATGATTGATATATGTTACCGAGGTTGAATCTGATGTTTTTATGGGTAATTAATTTTGTATGATTCACCCCCCCCCCGTCTCATCTTGTTGGCTATTGGATCTGTACTTATATTAAGTATCAGAACTATCAGGCATGAATTCTTGTTCTTCTTCCCTTCTTTTGCTAGAAGATGTTATGTTTGTTCAAGATAACTTCTCTTGGAGGAAGATGTCTTTTGAGAAAAGATCTCTTCTTCTCCAAGGATCCCCTTTACACTTGTGGAAAGATATCTCTTTTCCAAATATCTTATCCTTGCTCGAAGAGTATTTCCTCTCTAGCTTAGATTTATGACATCGTAGCCTAAAGGATATCTCCTTGGTGTTGAAGGTAAGGTATCCTTGTTTCTAATATTCGTTAAGACATCAACATAAAACATTGTTGACATCTTAAGGGGGGCCACCCACATCGCTTTGTTTGTACCATATTGTACTATGCTCTTGCATATCATTTTTGCATGTCTTAAATGAGGTGTTCATTCTCGGAACCAAAGTTAAAACTCCTAGAGAGAGATGCTTCACACTCAAAACCAGATGAAGCATTTGATATATTCCTTAGATGAGGTTAACACATCATCTAAAATAACAAAGTCTTAAATGGGATAGCCTCGAAACTAGGCATGTCTCTTTGCCACTTGGCATTTACACATTTGCACACACACAATCGCTCGTTGGCATTTTCATTTACATTACATGTCTTAAATAGGTTGAAGCACACTCAAAAACAAATAAAATACTCTTACACGGGGTGTTATACACTTGAAACCAAACACCACTTGCACACACACACGAGGATTGGTGGAACTAGCTAAAAATAGCTAGACTATTCTTACTCTCCTCTCCAGATGGAGCACTTAGATAAAAACATCTAGGGGCGAGTTGTCCATGTCCTTTTCTCCGCATGGATCACCTAGATAAAAACATCTAGGGGTGAGTATTTCATTCTTTCTGACACCATTCTTCTCATGGATCACCTAGATAAACACATCTAGTGTGTGTTCATGCTCTCTCTTCTTCCTCTCATGAACTCGTATTTGTGCTATTGATAGTTCATGGATGATACTTGATTTTCTCTTTTATGTGATCATTTGTGTTTGTGAGATGGCATTTTCAAGAATGATATTAGTTGTTGAGACATTTTGATATCAAGGTCTCTTCAGCTAGTTGACTTGAGGTCTTGTTTTTGGTCTTTAGCTTTTTGGGTCTTGTGTACTTTTGTGTCTTTGCTTTTGTTTGTCAGTTTTTCTTTATTTGTCTTTTTGTCTTTATTTGTCCTTTTGTTTTTGTCTTGTTTTGCATGCCCTTGCATAATTTTGAGTGAGTTTAGATCCTTAGATTGGGAGCTTAGTTCCTCAAAATTAGTAATATCTTATTCTCTTTGTGATTTTGCTTAGCATTCCTCATTTTCTTCTACTTTACTATCAATATTTTTGTAAGCTCATACTCTCGCTAAAGTGGGGGCTAAATGTAGTGTCCTAAAATTGCACCATTTGCAAGTTTGACCATATTTTGGGCCCTCACCTTACAGATCTTAACCCCATGCTTTATTGAGACCTATTTATGCCTCTTCTATGAAAAAAAATATCATATTTGCATCTTACAACTTTCACAACCCTTTGATCTCAGCCCAAAATAGGGTAGGATCAAGGTGCCACACCCCAGTCCTCATCAGGACCATGGCCCAAAATTTTATTTGCAAAATTTCCGTGAAAAAGTTATAGAATGAAGGAATTGTGGTCAAAAAACATTTACCTAATTCTATCCATGTGCTAGCCTAACACTTTATTTGAGAAAAATTCAACAAAAAGTAATATAAACTCTCTGTGTCTCCAACCAAGGGTATTTTAATGAAAATAATGGCAAATATTTTTTTTTGAGATTGAAGTATAGAAAACACACATGTGTGTGCATTAGAGTACATATGCATATATGTTCACACACACACACACACACACACACACACATACATATAATAAAATGTGTCTATTTATATAGAAAAAAATAACCAAAATATATTTAAGTAATTTTAAAAATATCTGGCCGAGTAGAGGAAATAATTCTCCCCAAGATGGTATAATTTTTTCTTCTAATATATAGAAAATCATAAAAATATTAATGTCTTATGATAATTGTGATGTTTTGAAAAATATGAATTTAACAAATTATTAAAAAATGAATATTCATTGAATTTTTTCTCCACACTCAACCTTTTTAAGTTATTTAAGTGCAAAAGGATTCAAACATGAAAACTTAAATTTTAGATAATATTTATAACATCCCAGCTCTAGCTCACTTTTTTCATCTTTTAGCAATTAGACTAATTCTCTTATGTTTGTTAAAAATGATATATCTAAACAATCCTTCAAAAATAAAAAATTTATATTAATAAACAACATAAATTATTAAATTAGTATAATACTTTGATAGGAAGTTTTTTGTTGAAATAATTTCTCCTAAAACTATTGGAATATTAGTTATATTAGTGCACTACAAATAAATTAACAAACTAATATGTGCACTTGATGACATAACTTTTCATCATCAATAAATAAAATATGTGATGTTTTTGTAATCTCATTCATAACCATGCCATGCATAAAGGTATTTTTATACATTCACAAGAAGATAAATAATGACAATGAATCTAAAAGTTCAATCAAGATTAAAGTAGATTTTTTAAATCCAAACGTCGCGAAAATTAAGGAGTAAGATTGATCAAATTTAGGAACAATGAAAAATCTTGGAACTGTTCCACAAGGACTTTTCAAGGTTATGACAACCTATACTAATATTAGATATCAATATTTTTTAAGATTAATTGAAAATGTAAAGACTTTTTAGATTTCAAACATTGAGAAATATTTTTTGTAAAGAAGCAAAGGTCTAGATTAACCAATGAAGCTCATAAATATGATATGAAAATAAGCTATACATGATTTTACTCAAATGAGTTAGTTCAACAATTTAAGATGTCACATTACAAAGAACAAGGTTCTTCAACTACCTCTTAATTTAACCTTCACTATTATTATCAATCAATATACATAGAAGAATATTAAAATATCACCCATCCTCACTAACATATCTTAGATAATAGAGTCTTATGTCCAAATTGAATCCATGCATAGAAATTATGAATAAAAATAAGGTATAATAAAAACTAAATTAGGATATCAATTCCTCAAGTACAAATAGTACAATATATATACATAGTGTCATAATTATACAAAAAATGATAAGGATTCACATTATTAGTTATCATAATATGCTCTAATAATATCAATTTAATTATCATATTATATTACCACATCTTATTAAAAATAATAACATGCATCAACACTTTAAAACCACATAAACATTAATTGAACTTTGAAAAAAATACAGCCATAATTATTAAATTTATCTAACCATGATTAATTATTGACCCATACCCATGATGGTTGGCAATATTTTATATATCATATAATCATATAAATATGTACTTATAATTGAATAAAACAAATGGACACTGAGAGGGGGGTGAATCGAAGTATTTTTTAGTACCCCTGCCCTAATCAGATTTTAATCTTGGTTAGTTATCATGTAATCAAGTTATAGTAAAATGTTTTAATTCTTGTGCATACCTGTTAATGTGATTTTCACATCAATTTGTATGTACGTTTATTATTTTTCCTAAATTGTGCTATTAATCTCGGGCTAACACTTTTTATTTTATATATATATATATATATATATATGCATGTGTGATTCATGGTTGCAGGAGATTGCAGGTATAGTACTACATGGGTGCGAAATTCATCTTCACCTAGATTCACAGGTTTGAGTGCTCCTCATTAACCCTTAGAAAATTGGATTAGGTGATCGGGAGACCCTCATGTGACCCTAGTCATGCTCAAGTGACCATCATCAGTCATTTGTCAATATTCCTTTGGTTGGATATGCAAGCCGTCTATTTGTTTGGCTTTCTTGGATTGTGTGTTTTGTGTGTGTGGTTAAATTGAGTAATTAATCCTTTTTATTTTATTTGATTAAGTTGTTTTATGCATTAAAAATTAAGGGACTAAATTAAATAGGTTCCCTTTATGCGATTAATCATTATTTAGAATTGCTCAATTCAAATTGGTAGCTAGTGCAATTAAATGGTTAATTTTAACGGATTAATTTACTTAGTTATGCTTTTGGAAAGGAAAGATTTAAATTAATTTGAAATAGAATTAATTTAATCTCTTTGCCTTTTTAAAAATAGAAAGGTTGATTTTAATTATTTAAGAAAATCAATTTAATTAGAAAAGTGAGTTTAAAATATGTTGGATATAGTTTTAAAAAAAAATTTAGAAATGGGATTTTATTTTAATTAAAAAAATATACATTACCCTCATATTATTTTGAAATAAAAATGTTAAATTGTGTTAATTGGGAAAAATTAGAAATTACATGAGGGAGAGAAAAGCATTTTTTTATTTTTCTAATTTGAAAAGGAATTTCTTTTTTTTATTAAACATCATAATTATTGGAAAATATTGGGTTGGAAAACCTAAAAAAGATTAGGTTGCATATTTTTCTATTTTTTTTAATGCCTGTGAGTTCACGGGAGGGAGGGGTAGACTGTGGGGAAAAAAAGAAAAACAATTCTTGGATGCATGTTGGGGAAATAAGAATCAGAGGTGCGCTGGAAGGAAGGATGGGTGTGGGAGTCTCGTTGTAGGGCTAAGCTCTTCCACAAGATCTTCCAGGAAAGATTCACAGGTTGGATAGCTTCTGTCTAGTTTCATTTAAAATAATAATAATAATATTAGATCAAATATTTCTTCCTCCCTCTATATTTTCTTGTGTGGTTTTATAAAAAAATATGATATGGCTGTCTCCAATTTCTTGTTCAGTTTTGTTTTCATGTTTGATTTTGTTTATGAGAAAATGATTAGTTTTCAAGTTTAAATCACAGGGGTTATGCTGGCAAAATTTTCCCAGAATCACCCTCATGTGCTTCTAGCCTATGTGTTTCTTCTGGTAGTTACATTTAGGAGGAAAGTAGAATAGAGTTATATTTTTCCTCTTCCCATTCCTTTGTAGCCAAAATTAATCTGATAGTTTCAGCCAATTTGGCCTTATGAATTTTGTTTTAAAAATTCTTACTAGTATTTTGCCCCCTCTGTGTTGTCGCAAAATTCTAGACTGGTTGAATTCCTTTTTACCAGTATTTAATTAGTTTTCATTTTTCTAAATTTGGGGAAAAATGAAATGGATAGGAAAACTTTTCATGATTTTGTTATTTGATTTCCAATTTCTAGTTAACATAGTTTGGATCCATGGTTTATTTCCATTAAATTTAAGCTAGAAGGAATTATTTTGGTTTAAAAATTTGTCCCTGACATGTTGTTATGCTGCCAAATTTTTTTCCAAAATGAAACCCCTGTAGAAGTTTTTATTATGTTGTTTCAGAATGTCAACGATATCTCCAAATTTACAAACTGGGTTTCTACGAAATGCTTTGGGTTTCTTGGTGACTTTGCATTCTAACTTGTGCATAAATTTTGTAAAACTCAAATTCTAGGTTTTTGAGCAATGATAGAAATCGTGTGGTTGTTAAAACAAATTTTTCTTTTTATTAAATTTAATTTTTTTTTTTAAATGTGTTATTATTATTAAATTTTCATTAATATATTTTACTAATTATATATTAATTATTAATTATTAATTATTAGTTAATTTATATTATAAAATATATGTTAATTGCGATAATTTCTATATTAATATATATTATTAATTATATATTAATTGTTGATTGCTAATTAGCATATATTTTCAAATATATAATAATTATTATTCAGTCATTAATTTATTAATTTAGGTATATATATAGAGATATATATACTAATTAATATCTTTAGATCATGTATTTGTTTTAATATATGCAAGGGAAATTATATTTCATTGGGAAATGCTTATCTATTCCTTTTGTTTCTTTATATGTATATTTCCATTTTTGGAAAGTATATGCTGGTTTTGGAGATATGAGAGTGGTTTATTTGTTTCAAAAAAGAATAAGAATGATATTTTATTTTGAACAATAAATATCATATTTAGTTGATTAATGGTTAGTTAATTATATTCATGTGAATTTGGTTTAAAACTCATGATGACGTAATTATGTTATGTTACGATGCATATGATCTTAGAGAGATATAAAAACCATGAACGATTTGTACTTAGACAAGGTAAACAAACTACAATCAACTTAGATCCTTTAGAAAACTGGATCAATTGTTGTGTAAACAATAAAAAATAAGATTGTCTTTTCCAATCTATGCCTATGCATGTTTAATTTTTTTTATTCGCATTTGCTTAATAAATGACAAGTCATTGATTTTGTTTTTTGGACCCTATTGTATGATTGATTTGGGTACCTACTTATGTCCTTGATCTCGATTTTTTACTGGTGTCTTGTTATGGTTTTGTAATCGGTCATGTCATTTATGCGGGTGTTGAATGTTGATTCGTTGGTGACCATAGTTGGTCAGGTCTCTAGTTAGAGTACCATCAATTAGTGCACCTTGTATGAAGTTTAGTTTGACCAAATGGGTGTTCCTACCATATTGAACTTTGTTTGCTTCACCTTGTGTATTTCTGGGTTTTAGGACTTTGCTTGAATATGTTCGCTAGTGTGTTGTGTTGCCTTTGATAGGAGCACGGTTGTGGAGTCGTCCTGATGTTTATTGACCTCATGAGAACCTGATATTCATGTGAGACCATGGGATGCTTGTGATAGGTTGCGAAGATTTAGTTTTGCAGATGCTCCAATTGATCTTTTATTATTGCTTCTTATTATGTTCAGTTGGATCCTTTCCTATTTAGGGATCATTCATGTATTTATTTGACCAATGTGGTCGTATGTATTATTGGTTATGTTCACCTTGATGGCAAGATTGTAAATGATGTCAACCTTATGTATTCTTCCCTATTGATTAATTATCAGAGGGGTCTTGCAATTGAGCAGACCTGGAGATGTAGCCCACTAAGGGTGAACTCCAAGATCATTTCGGTGTTATGTGGTGTTTTTACATTTTTGTGTTTTCTTTTAATTCAGCATGTATGGATGCTTTATGTTAAAATGTATAATGCGGATTAGATGAAGATAATCATAAATGCATGTATGTAGTCATTTTATTCAATATAGTAATTAGGATCATTAGAGAATGTAGATTTGGTTAATGAAATATATTCAGTTATTGATAGTGCAATTAAGTAGGCATGGGAAGTATTCATTAGTTTATTATGAAGCTAAAGCACGATATGAAATTAGATGCATGGCATATGTTTAATGTAAGATTGATCGTAATGAATGGTTAAAATTTATTGGATGAACTTAATCATGTTAACCATAGCTTTAACTCTAATGGATGAACCTCATTATGCCATCTATGTTTTAACCTTAATGGATAAACTCGTCATGTTACCTAATTTTAACTCTAATGGATGAACGCATCCTATTATCTATAAATTTAATTTACTGAACAAATTATATCCATGTTTTAAGTAATAACATGTAATTAAGTTAACCTGCTTAAATGGATCAAATGTCGTGAGTTGAGCTAGATGTTAAATTAAGTAATCACGTTGGGAAACTCCTTAGGTATTTTTTAGTCTTCTGTTGTGTTATCTGAGCTTTTGATAACTCATTGTATCATTATGTTGTGTCTTATTTAAAAAATATATATTTCCACTCCATTACTGTGTTTTAGCTTTATCCCTTCGGGGTTTCTTGGCAGGGCATTAGATTTGGTATCAAAGCGCAAGTTGCAAACACTGGAATCTCTGGTTTCATTTGTGCCTTTGTTGGTGTGAGGTGTATAGACCTTATGTTGTATGCTTGTCTTCTTTTTGTATGCATGTGATTGAGGCATAGGATCTTGAAGATCTTAAGGACTAGTGTTCTGTTCTTTTGTGTATTCTTTTGAGCAAACCTAATTGTCTGTAACATCTATGTTCACACCTGGCTTTCACCTTCTTTATGTTGGTGCTTTTGAATGATTAATTGTGCCTTGTTGCTTACTAGGTATCTTGTTCTACGATTACTCTTATTCTAAAAGAGATTTGTGTGTACCTTCCTTATTGATTGTTGTGCTCTTTAGACTAATCCATTGGGTTGGTCAGTGCTTGTCTTGAATCTAAAAGTATGAAATGTGCTTGTTTTAAGATTATGATCTAGTTTAGTGTTGTTCCCTTGAAGGACTTGTATGGTGGATGTTGAATGCTTATTTTGTAGCAAATTGAATGATTACCACCCTTCCTCTTCTTTCTCTCTAGAAATTAAAATGTTTGTGATATGTGTAATTATCTCTTATGTGAGTTTTCTTATTGCGAGATAAAGGTTGTGACTTCTTGAACCCTTGTGTGAGGCTTATGACACCTCTGTGTTTTTAGATAATAAAAGGGCTATGGGCTTGAAAGTTCATATTGGTTATTGAGAGAAAATTTTATGTTTACATTAAAAATTCTCCATGTGTATTGTAGGAGTAACATAATTAAATTCTATCTTAAGTAATGTGCATTAATATGCAAATAGTTGTTATGTGAAACTGCTTTGTTTGTAAAAGATGATAAAGAAGGGAACATGTTATAGTAGCTTCAAGAGTGTATTAATGTGTTCCACGAAAGATTGTTTTATGTGTTTCATTAAACTAGTTTGATTGAGGACCTATTTTACAATGCTACATTGAACTTGCTTTTGGACATATATATAATTGACTTATTATGATTAGAAAGTGCAAATGAAAAGCTTGTTTGATGTGCATGCATTAATTATGTATTATTTAGTTGATAGCTCCTCTTTTGCCTTCTTATCGTACCTTAGATTTTCAAAGAAAGGTTGCAGATTATGATATGTTTGGTATTGAATTAAAGTAGTGAGTGTTCACAAGAGGTCTTGTATTATCAAAAGGATTGTCTAACTTGATTTCTGGTTTGGAAAACTAGAACATTCTATTGCAACCATAATTATTGGAAATGTCGTGTTAGGACTATTGGAATTCTTCTAAAACAGTAGTGAAACAAAAACCGTTCAATTAAGATGATAGCCTTATAGTGAGAAAGTTTTAGCATGTGGTGTGATCTTGTTGATCTTGTGTCTATGATGAAATATTTTGTCTATCAAACTCCCTTTCCCTTCTCCTTGCCTAGATTATAAGATTTTTAGAAATGCTACTAATGAATGCATCGATTTAATAGAATGTTTATAAAACATGTGAAATTGTATTTTTACATTTTGGATTCAGATTGGAAGATGGAAGTCTTACGCTTTGGAAAGAAATTTCCATAGTTAGTAATGTGGTTATGAATGCTTAGTGGAATTAGAGAAAGATATAGGAATGACGTTATTACCTTATGTAATTTTGAATTGTAAAGAATTTCAGTACTTGTATGTAGAATAAACTTTATTCCCTTATTCATGTGGAAAGCATAATTAAAACCTTCCTTGAGTAGATGATAGTGTACTGAAAAGTACTCCCTGCAAATGTGACTAAACCAGTACTGGTGCTTTCTTTGTGTAATGTAAGAAACCTATGATTGCTATATGTGCCCATGGGATGATGAAGTAATCAACCATGGAGGATATGTTTGCTTATGGGTATGGGAAACCATACTATTTATGTGATGTTGCTTATTTGTTTCCCTATTGAATACCAAACCTCGGGTTGTTGGTAATTCAATACGTTAAGGGGTAGTATTGGAAGTCACCATTCCTTGAATAGTATGGATCGTCGTACGAGTAATGTCGGTGCAAAGTGACTTTAGCTTCTTTAGTTCGAGGAAAATATAGTTATACAATGAAAATCTATTAAAGGTGTACTCAATACTTTCCCTTTTGATGAATCTATTTATAAGGTTTATGTGTGCCAGCCTATTCCTCTCTATTATTTGAGCATATTGTTGGCAGTTCTTGAGCATAGTAATGTTGTATCTTGGAAGATCCTTTGCCTTGTCTTCATGAAAGGTAGGTTTATCCACATGAGCTGCCAATTAGTAGGTGTTGGTAGACTTGTGGGTGGACCTTAGCCATGTATACCTTTGGCTTACGGTGAGTATCCTCTGAGGTATGTCACTATGTGGGATGTGACCTGGGTGTGTTTTTTTTTTGTGAGGTACACTACCATGTGGGATACGTCCATTGCATGTCTTCTCCACTTGGAGTATTGCCATGCCGCGTGACGACATGATGCGGAGTGATGTCGAGGTGCACACTACCATGCCATGCAGATGTGTGACTAGGCCACACCACATGATGAGCTACTGCGATAGCTAGATGATTGTTCCTTCCTTCCTCATTGGTGGCTAGATGCTAGTCACATAGTGATGTTATGTGCAATTATGATATTCTTATTTATTTCCTTCTGGACCAACAATTTACTTTATTTTGACTTTGAAGGTTTAGCCATGATCTTGCGATCTTTTGCTTACTTGATTTGGTGTTGCAATTACGGATTATTTTTTTTGCCTTACTGTTGGAATTGAGGATTATTAACTTTATTCTTCTATACTTTGGTGGCTAATCTGGTTTATCCCTATTGTTTTCGTATGCTAGTTTGGTGTTGAAATGTGAATTCCTCTCCAAGAACGTAGGAGATGGTCTTGGTTGAGTGTATACGAGGAAGTAGACATAGGGAACCTTTGAGGATGGGGGTATGTGAGGCTATGATGTAGCTAGGACCCACTACCTACCTATGTGTGGTGACTATCTCTTGGAGGCTAACCACCTTACTCAACAAGGGATGTTCACAAAGGTCTTGTATGGAAGGTAGCACCGCTATGGTGTGCTCTAGCAACATCAAGCCCTTGAGTGAGATGTTGGATATTTATGATCATGTTATTTTGTTCCGAGATCAGACATAGAGATGTTGATTGTGCATACTATCTATGACCGAGCATTAGACATGCTTACATGTGGCCTTTTGAGTTGTGCATTCCAGTTATGTGGATGGTTATTATGTGTAATCATGGTGTAAAATTGTGTTATCTTGTTACTATGTTATGGAACATAGTCATTGGAAAGGTTCTTATATGCCTGACAAGTGTAAACAATTGTGTACTATATGTTGCTCTTATTTATTAGAAGCTAACTTGGTTGTAGAATTTAAAATTTAAAGCTAGTTCTATGCAATAAAATTTTATGATGAGGATGGATTGGTAAAAGAAATTTATCTGATGGCATGGTAATTGTTGCTTACCTCTTTGTAATGCGTTAATTTGGTGTAATGAAAGGAAGAAAATTCTTGTTTCTCTGCTATGATTGTAGATAGTTTCTCGAATATTTTAAGAAATATATGGATCCAAATGTATCTTGCCAATGGATTATGGAATTCATAGAAGATTTAGCAATAATGTTTCATTTATTTGTGGAAAGATTCCTATGTGCAATTTCATATTTGTTGAATGCGTTTCAGGGCTAATGCATGCGACATGCTCTCCACCTAGCCTTACGACTTCCAAGAGTAAGTCAGAATCTAGGGAGGAGAATGTAGTACCCCTGCCCTAATCAGATTTTAATCTTGGTTAGTTATCATGTAATCAAGTTATAGTCAGATGTTTTAATTCTTGTGCGTACCTGTTAATGTGATTTTCACATCAATTCATTTGTAAGTTTATTATTTCTCCTGAATTGTGCTATTAATCTTAGGCTAACACTTTTTATTATATATATATATATATATATATATATATGCATGTGATTCATGGTTGCAGGAGATTGTAGGTACAGTACTGCATGGGTGCAAGGTTTGTCTTCTCCTATATTCACAAGTTTGAGTACTCCTCATTAACCCTTAGAAAATTGGATTAGGTGATCGGGAGACCCTCATGTGACCCTAGTCGTGCTCAAGTGAGCATCATCAGTCATCTGTTTGTTTGGCTTTCTTGGATTACGTTTTTTGTGTGTGTGGTTAAATTGAGTAATTAATCCTTTTTATTTTATTTGATTAAGTTGTGTTATGTATTAAAAATTAAGGGACTAAATTAAATAGGTTCTCTTTATGCAATTAATCGTTATTTAGAATTGCTCAATTCAAATTGGTAGCTAGTGCAATAAAATGGTTAATTTTAATAGATTAATCTACTTAGTTATGCTTTTGGAAAGAAAAGATTTAAATTAATTTGAAATAGAATTAAATTAATCTCTTTGCCTTTTAAAAAATAGAAAGGTTGATTTTAATTATTTAAGAAAATCAATTTAATTAGAAAAGCGACTTTAAAATATGTTGGATATAGTTTTTAAAAAAAAATGAATTTGGGATTTTATTTTAATTAAAAATATATATATATATATTACCCTCATATTATTTTGAAATAAAAATGTTAAGTTGTGTTAATTGGGAAAAATTAGAAATTACACGAGGGAGAGAAAAACATTTTTTGATTTTTCTAATTTGAAAAAGAATTTTTTTTCTTTTATTAAATATCATAATTATTGGAAAATATTGGGTTGGAAAACCTAAAAAAGATTAGGTTGCATATTTTTCTATTTTTTTTAATGCCTGTGAGTTCACGGGAGGGAGGGGTAGACTGTGGGGAAAAAAAAAAAAAAAAAATTTCTTGAATGCATGTTGGGGAAATAAGAATCAGAGGTGGGATAGAAGGAAGGATGGGCATGGGAGCCTGGTTGCAAGGCTGAGCTCTTCCACAAGATCTTCCAGGAAAGCTTCATAGGTTGGATAGCTTCTGCCTAGTTTCATTTAAAAAAAAAAAATATTAGATCAAATATTTCTTCCTCCCTTTGTATTTTCTTGTGTGCTTTTATAAAAAAATAAAAAGAAAAAGAAATATGATATGCCTGTGTCTCCAATTTCTTGTTGGGTTTTATTTTCATGTTTGATTTTGTTTATGAGAAAATGACTAGTTTTCAAGTTTAAATCATAGGGGTTATGCTGGCAAAATTTTCCCAGAATCACCCTCATGTGCTTCCAGCCTATGTGTTTCTTCTAGTAGTTTCATTTAGGAGGAATGCAGAATAGAGTTATATTTTTCCTCTTCCCATTCCTTTGTAACCAATATTTAATTAGTTTCCATTTTTCTAAATTTCGGGAAAAATGAAATGGACACAAAAACTTTTCATGATTTTGTTATTTGATTTCCAATTTTTGGTTGAATATAGTTTGGATTCATGTTTTATTTCCATTAAATTTAAACTGGAAGGAATTATTTTGGTTTAAAAATTCTTCCTAGGTGATAAGTCGATGTATTGAGATGATTTTTTATTAGGACTCCTAGGTTTTTGGTATCTTTTGGGTTGCATTGTGATACTAAGGTATTGTGAATTGACTATATGTAATCCATGTTTTAAAACTAAACTTAAGAAATCATGTTTGAACTTTGTCGGTTAATTCCTGCAGCCATCCCAATTTATTCCTACAACCAAATGATTTGTCCCTGTAATATGCAGATAATTTAGGATGATGTCATATGTGAGTTAATGAATGTATTAATTAAGTAAGATACATATGCATGTCCTTGTATGTTGTTTCTATTTTAGTGCAGATAATAATTGATGCTGCGGTGGATGATTTTCTTTCATGCCTAAGGACTGGAGAATCACGTTCAGATAGCTAGAGGTCAAACTGAAGGAGATTCAAGCGAGCGCAATGTATGGCATAATCGGAGTAGTTGTAATTCACCATGGGAGTTAAACTCTGGTGTATATTCAATTCACAAAATATCGCTTTGGCATGCAAAGACTGTGGTTCGGTTTCAGATCCATGGTTCCTACAGCCAAGCTCTCAGTTATCCCCTTCATCTGATAATTATCCGCCTCTTCTTCTGGGCATAACTTGAGTTGTCCATTGTAGTTGATCTTTTCTTTATAATAAGCTCTTCATTCTTTTCTGAGAGTTGGACAGAATGGAAAGGAATTGATCAGAGTTTTGTCAAGCATTCTTAATTTTCTCTTTTAGAATATGTAATCATTTTTCAGGAAGAAATGAATAAGAATATGTTGTTCTAATCTATTAATAGTTCTTTGCTGAGAGTTTGATATCACTCATCCAAGGGGGCCCACTTGGTGAGTGATCCTGTGTTTATGATCATTGAAGTTAGTTTTTACTTAGTTGCAGTAGAAGTTCATGACTGGATTGTTCCTGCAGCCACTGGAAATAGATCCGTTGACTGTTCCTGCAGCCAAGACAGAATGTTGTGATTTTTGTTATTTTCATTAGATCATTTCAGCAATGTTTTGTGAAGCTTTCATGTAGCCTTTTATGATTTCCATTCCTGCCTTTCCTTTCTGCATAATGTTAGTCACTGCAGTAATGCAGAATAATCATTTAAGGAGCTTAGTGCATATATATTGCAAACCCATTTCAAGTTTTATGTTCCTGGAATGACAACTAAATGAACACTAGCCATGAAAATAGTAAACTCTACCATATGAATGTCCAAAATTCGGAGTGAGATTTCAATTAGAGGTATTATTATTGTCATTAAAGTTGGGGTAGACATTTTTGTTGCCCCCCAACTTTAAGGGTTTGTTGCTCCTGCAGCAAAAGGAAAATTTCTGATTTTTGATGAAACTCTGAAATCACCAACAGTGTCCTGGCCAGTTCCCTTGGAAGGAAAATTCTAATAAAATCCTTTCATTTTCACCAACCTGGACCATCTAGTTGTTTCTTCCATAACTGCATCATAATTCTATTATGTTGGTTGGCATGCCAAAAGTGGCCACATAAGGATCGAAGGCTGAAAGATTAATGGCAACTAGTTATTGGATTTCTCCCTACCTAGCTGTATGTACCTGGAGGCTCTTTGTATAGCTGCATGAAAATTCTATAATGAGTAAGGTTCTCCTAGTTTTAAATGATTTGGTAGATGATTCCAGCGTTGAGTTAGCCCCTCTAGTGTGGTTGTCCTGTGGGTCTAAACCAATTGCTCATACGCTCGATAGACTTCCTCTCTCATTGGAAGTACTATCTTACTAACATCATCCCTTATTAGCAACTTTTGCCAATCATAATACAGAACCCTGGGTGCTTCTGATTCCCTCCTCAATGGCAATGGATAGTCAAGTTCCAATTTTTCAAACTCCCTGGCTTGTGGTCCTATAATCATCTCATTTTGAATCCAAGACATTAGAGCTCTAAGATGGATATCCCCAATGTACAAAAAAGGATTCCATTCTTTATCTTGGGGTACAACATAGTTATGTAAATATAATTCACATAACAAATTCCTTATAGCATGTGGGGAGGTTTGATAAGCATGATAGAATTCCTCAGGTGTTTCCAAGGATGGATTAAGGTCCCTAACAATGTAGTTTACTCTGAAATTTAGATACCGTTCTTTCAAATGCACTACATAAATTCTTGGGGGTGCCCTACATTGCATTATCTCAGGAACCATACCATAAATCTCTTCTACCTTAGCTTCCAATTCCTTAATTCTATTATCTTTCTTTTCAATATCTTTCTGCTACTTATTAATTATCCCTTGCAACCTATCCTTCTCTATTTCCCATTGCCTAAAAAATGTTAAAGCAATTGATAAACTAGTTAGGGATGAAGGAGTTCTAATAGGTCCTACCTTAGACCATGGGATTTCTTCAATAAACTCCTCATTTTGGATTGACATATCTCCCACATTTTCTTCCGGTTGTTGTAGAACATCATCAACAATCTCCTCACATTGCAATGCCACTGAAGCAAGATTTGCTAGCTTATCCGTTACAACTTCTTCTTGAATTTCTTCTTGGATTTCATCCTCCACAGGGTTTTCTTGCATTTCCTTCTCTACAGCATCTTCTTCTTCCGAATTTTCTACTACAATAACATCTACTGGATTACTCACAGGTTGAGTCTTCTGCGTCCTCCTTCTTGTTCTCCTTACATACACTTTTGAAACAGATGTGGGAGTTTTTGTTTTTGTTCGATGCCTCTTGGCTGCAGGAGGAATATGCGCTTCCTACGGCCAGATAACAAATTCTCCATCTAATTCATCTTTTTCCAATTCTTTTCCTTCCCTTTGCAGAACAGGTGAATCTCTTTGAAGAGAGGTAGAGGGTTGTCCTTCGATTGACTCTGCTTCAATATTTCCTTCTATAATAATTGCGGCTCCTTCAGCAACCAACAAACCCTCGTCTTCACCAGAAAGATCTTCTGCAACAATCTCTTCTTCTATTATGCATACAGATTCATGAAATTTCAACAATTAACTAAAAACTAAAATAATCATAAAAGGTTCTTAGCTTGACACCATCCCCGGCAACAGCACCAAAAATGTCTACCCAAACTTTAATGACAATAATAATACCTCTAATTGAAATCTCAATCCGAAGTTTGAACATTCATATGGTAGATTTTACTATTTTCATGGCTGATGATCAATTATTTGTCAATCTAGGAACGTAAAACTTGAAATGGGTCTGCAATATATATGCACTAAGCTCCTTAAATGATTATTCTACATTACTGCAGTGACTAACATTATGAAGAAAGTAAAGGCAGGAATGAAAATCATAAAAGGCTACATGAAAGCTTCACAAAACACTGCTGAAATGATCTAATGAAAATAACAGAAATCACACCATTCTATCTTGGCTGCAAGAATAGTCAACAGATCTATTTCCAGTGGCTACAGGAACAATCCAGTCATGAACTTCTAATGCAACTAAGTAAAAACTAACTTCAATGATCATAAACACAAGATCACTCACCAAGTGGGCTCCCTTAGATGAGTGATATCAAACTCTCAGCAAAGAACTATTAATAGATCAGAACAACATATTCTTATTCATTTCTTCCTGAAAGATGATTACATATTCTAAAAGAGAAAATTCAGAATGCTTGACAAAACTCTATTCAATTCCTTTCCATTCTATCCAACTCTTAAAAAAGAAGGAAGAGCTTATTATAAATAAAAGATCAAGTACAATGGACAACTCAAGTTATGCCCAGAAGAAAAGGAGGATAATTATTAGATGAAGGGGATAACTAAGAGCTTGGCTGCAGGAACAGTGGATCTGAAACCGAACCACAGTCTTTGCAGGCCAAAGCGATATTTTGTGAATTCAATATACACCAAAGTTAAACTCCCATGGTGAAGTACAACTTCTCTGATTATGCCATACATTGCACTCACTTGAATCTTTTTCAGTTTGACCTCTAGCTATCTGAACGTGATTCTCCAGTCCTTAGGCACGAAAGAAAATCATCCACTGCAGCATCAATTATTATCTGCACTAAAACAGAAACAACATACAAGGACATGCATATGTATCTTACTTAATTAATAGATTCATTAACTCACATATGACATCATCCTAAATAATCTGCATATTACAGGGACAAATCATTTGGCTATAGGAATAAATTGGCATGGCTGCAGGAATTAACTGATAAAGTTCAAACATGATTTCTTAAATTCAGTTTTAAAACATAGATTGCATATAGTCAATTCACAATACCTTACTATCACAATGCAACCCAAAAGATTAAAAAAACCTAAGAGTCCTGATAAAAAATCATGTCAATACCTCGACTTATCACCTGGCATGTTGTTATGCTGCTAAATTTTGTTCCAAAATGAAACTCATGTAGAAGTTTTTATTATGCTGTTTCAGAATGTCAATGATAACGCCAAATTTAAAAACTGGGTTTCTACGAAGTTTTTTGGGTTTATTTATGACTTCGCATTCTAACTTTTGTATAAATTTCGTAAAACTCAAGTTCTGGGTTTTTGAGAAATGATAGAAACCGTGTGGCTATTAAAACATTTAATTTTTCTATTAAATTTAAATTTTGTTTTTTTAAAATGTTTTATTATTATCAAATTTTAATTAATATATTTTATTAATTATATATTAATTATTAATTATTAGTTAATGTATATTATTAAATATATGTTAATTGCAATAATTTCTATATTAATATATTATTAATTATATATTAATTATCGATTGTTAATTAGCGTATATTTTCAAATATAAAATAATTCTTGTTCAGTCATTAATTTATTAATTTAGGTATATATAGAGAGATATATATACTAATTAATAACTTTAGATCATGTATTTGTTTTAATATATGCAAGGAAAATTATATTTCATTGGGAAATGCTTATCTATTTCTTTTGTTTCTTTATATGTATATTTCCATTCTTGGAAAGTATATGCTGGTTTTGGAGATATGAAAGTGGTTTGTTTATTTAAAAAAAGAATAAGAATGATATTTTATTTTGAACAATAAATATCATATTTAGTTGATTAATGGTTAGTTAATTATATTCATTCGAATTTGGTTTAAAACTTATGATAAAGTAATTATGTTATGTTATGATGCATATGATCTTAGAGAGATATAAAAACCATGAACGACCTGTACTTAGACAAGGTAAACAAACTGCAATCAACTTAGATCCTTTAGAAAACTAGATCAATTGTTGTGTGTAAACAATAAGAAATAAGATTGTCTTTTTCAATCTATGTCTATGCATGTTTAATTTTTTTTATTTGCATTTGCTTAAAAAGTGACAAGTCTCTGATTTTCTTTGTTAGACCATGTCGTATGACTGATTTGGGTACCTGCTTATGTCCTTGATTTTGATTTTGGACTGTTGTTTTGTGATGGTGTTGTAACCGGTCATGTTCTTTATGCAGGTGTCGAATGTTGATTCGTGGTTGACCATAGCTGGTCAGGTCTCTAGTTAGAGTACCATCATTCAGTGCACCTCGTATGAAGTTTAGTTTGACCAAATGGGTGTTCCTACCATATCTAACTCCATTTTCTTGACCTTGTGTATTTCTGGGTTTTAGGAGTTCGCTTGAATATGTTCGCTAGTGTGTTGTTGTGTTGCCTTTGATAGGAGCACGGTTGTGGAGTCATTCTGATGTTTATTGCCCTCATGAGAACCTGATATTCATGTGAGACCATGGGATGCTTATGATGGGTTGTGAAGATTTAGTTTGTCGGATGCTCCAATTGATCATTTATTATTGCTTCTTATTATGTTCAGTTGGATCCTTTCCTATTCAGGGATCATTCATGTATTTATTTGACCAATGTGGTCGTATGTATTATTGGTTATGTTCGCCTTGATGGAAGGATTGTAAATAATATGAACCTTATGTATTCTTCACTATTGATTGAGTATCAGAGGGGTCTTGCAGTTGAGCAGACCTAGGGATGTAGCCCACTAAGGATGAATTCTGAGATCATTTCGGTGTTATGTGGTGTTTTTATATATATATATTTTTTTTAATTCGGCATGTATGGATGCTTTATGTTGAAATGTATAATGGGGATTTGATGAAGATAATCATAAATGCATGTATGTAGTCATTTTATTTAATGCATTAATTAGGATCATTAGAGAATGTAGATTTGATTAATGAAATATTTTCAGTTATTGATAGCACAATTAAGTAGGCATGGGAAGTATTCATTAGTTTATTATGAAGCTAAAGTACGATATGAAATCAGATGCATGGCATATGTTTAATGTAAGATTGAATGTAATAAATGGTTAAAATTTATTGGATGAACTTAATCATGTTAACCATAGCTTTAACTCTAATGGATGAACCTCATTATGCTATCTATGTTTTAACCTTAATGGATAAACTCATCATGTTACCCAATTTTAACTCTAATGGATGAACGTGTCCTATTATCTATAAATTTAATTTAATAAACAAATTATATCCATGTTTGAAGTAATAACATGTAATTAAGTTAACCTGCTTAAATGGATCAAATGTCGTGAGTTGAGTTAGATGTCAAATTAAGTAATCACATTGGGAAACTCCTTAGGTATTGTTTAGTCTTCCTCTGTGTTATCTGAGCTTTTGATAACTCATTGTATCATTATGTTGTGTCTTGTTTTTTTTTTTTTAAATCTGCACTGTATTCATGTGTTTTAGCTTTATCCCTTTGGGGTTTCTTGGCGGGGCATTACATATTTTTTAAAAATTTAACTATGTGTGCTAATATTGAGACTATAAATTAATCAAAAATACACACTCACATAAAACAAACCACAACACCAAATTTACGAGGAAAACCCAAAGTAGAAAAACATCAGTGAGAATAGCTATTGGAGTCTACTACTCCAATTGAGTCTCACAGTAAATAACCGATTACAAAGTTTAGGGAACTAACCCAAGGAGCACTAACCCCTGAACTTTAGGGCACCAACCTAAGAAGCACCAACCCCTGATTTTATGAGAACCTACTCAAAGGAGCACCTACCCCTACTTTGAGAGCCCACTTAGAGATTTACAATAATTACCAAAGTTTACAATGTAGTGATGAAACCTTGTTACAAATGAGATTTGTAACACTTACAAATTTCTCATATCTTGAGAATGAGTTTCTCTGCCTGCTGAAGTTCCTTCTTTGTTTCTTCTTCTTCTCCCTTTGTCTCTTCTTCTTGTTGGCAATATGAAGGAATTGATTATGTGTTGCATTGATGTTTTGTCATTGATGTCAACAGTAGTTGTTATGGTTGTTTATTGGCTTCCAGTAGAAGGATAGGATTGAGAAGATTATCAATTGATTGTCACCGTTATGATCTGAATGATGTAATAAGTTTATATGAATGCTTCATATACTTCTGAAGTATGTTTCAGTCAGTTTGTATTGGCTTGATGATCGGATAATATATTATGTTCTAGTAAGCCTACTTTATAGGTCTGATAAGGGTTTCACCAACAGAGCTTTATTGAAGATCTTTGATGTAATGCTAAGTGGTGTTGGTACAGCTTCTAGAAGGGATTTAGGATGTTGATGCTGATGCTGATTGTGTTTGTGCCTCGACTGATTGGTGTCATTTCTTTGGCATGTCTAGATCTAATTGAGGTCTAGTGTTATCTAGGTTATGGACTAGTTTTATGAAACGTGTTGGTGGATCATTTTGATGCACTTCCATGATGTTTTATTGATTGGATGATATTTGTTTGGCCTTAGGCCAACATGTTTTATGTTTTTATTTTAGGATTATGTAATGAATCTATTGAATTATTATTTGGGTGACCGACCTAATTGTTTAGGTCCAGGGCTTGTATAAATATTTGTAAGATCTCATTATAGATCATATGGGCAAGGAGTGAATAATGTAATAATCATTTGTATAGAGGATATGGTCGATCATAGGTGATCGAGTTGGGTTTATGTAAGAGGTTTTAGACCTCCGGTATTGAGCTTAACAAGAACTATAATTAGGCATGTTTGATGCTATAATAGGCAGTTCTTCTTTCTAGATTGTTGTCAAAATACTTTGAGGTTGTTGACCTCTTTTTTAGTTAGTAAGACTCCATTGTGATGAGGAGTGCACTCTAGGCAGTCTTCCTTCCTGCATGTGCAGACCCCTAATGTAATCATATACTTTCTATAGAAGTATCATTTGATTGTGGATAAGGTTTCCCACCATGGTTTTTCCCTTTACCAGTTTTTCCATGTACAAATCATGGTATTATGTATTATGGTTGCATGGTATTGATTCTCTGGTTTTCAATTATGCTTTAATGCTTAATTAGTTATTCCAATAAAAAATTGTATGTGCTTTAATTCATATAATCTATTGACAACTGATTCAACCCCTCTCTCAGGTGTCCACCGATTATTCTAACAATTGGTATCGGAGCTTGGTCCTCTTTTTGCAAAAGCTTAACCGCTTGAGGAATATCTTATGGCAGCTAATAGTTCAGCTATTTTTTACTGGAAGGATAGCCCTAGGCTTGATGGAACAAACTATAGAGTATGGAAAATTTGGATGGAGACTCATTTAAGATGCATTGGAAAAGAAATTTAGGAAATAACTCAGAATGGTTACACTCCTCATGATCTGGCATCTGGCAATCCTGCACCTTTGGACGTGTAAAAGAACATTGAAAATGACTACAGAGATAGAGAATCCTTCTTAAGTGCCTTATCAAATCAGCAGATCAAGGGATTATTAGATAAATCATCAGCAAAAGCTATATGGGACAAGTTGGAGACTCTGAATGAAGGTGATCCCGCTGTTAAAATTGTAAAACTTTAATGTTACCAAGTAAGATATGAAAACTTGAAGATGGAGGAAGATGAAAGAATTTCTACATTCATGGAAAGGCTAAATGAAATTGTATTAGGAATTTAGTACTATGGTGGATCTCAGAGGAAGGAATAGACTGTTTCAAAAGTATTAAGGGTTTTGCCACCAGCATATAAGATGGAGGTAACTATAACTAATGAGCTAGGAACCATGCCTAATTCTTATGTCAATAGAGATACTCTTGTTGGGAAGATATCTACTTTTGAGCTTGAAGAATTTGGTCCTCCAGGAGCTGCAAAGATTGATATTGCCTTTAAGGCATCTATACCATCAACCAGCAAGAAAGATTGGAAAGATTTGTAAAAAAAGAAATTGGAAGAGATTAGGAAAGAAGATGAAGAGCTTGAGGAACTTGAACTCCTATTTTCTAAAAGGATACCTAAAGGTCCAACATGAAGTAAGTATGATAGAAAATGTCCTTTCAAATGTTTTGCATGTAATAAGATAGGTCATTTTGCATCTAGATGTCTTGAAAAGAATTCAAAATTGGAAGAAAGAGCAAGAAGATCTTTTAAGCCTAACCCTGAATATCAGATCAAGCATAAGTACAGGAGAAACAAAAACAAATCATGCTACTATTCTTATGAGGAAGGAGTAACTGATGACTCAAAGGGTAATGCCCACCAAAATACCCTAGAGAAATTAAGCAACTAACATTCTAAAGGGGATATATTTTTTTTTAACATATAGTAACAACTAATGTAACACATAACATCTCCATCTAACCACATTCATTAACCATTTAAACATCATGAACATACAACATTACACATTTCACTATTTAATGCAATCGGAAATAATATTACATCATTAATCTTTCCCTAGGGTGCTTCAACACCATTACTTAATCTAACTACCATAATGAATTCCTACACACATGACAAACATATTCCATCTTGAATTAATGAATCATATTTGATTTCCTAATCATAAGATATGCAACCTACTTAATTATCTATATATTAAGATATGCATAACATTCTATCATTATACTAGCATGTTACATTTCTTCCTTTTAAAAATTCAAGACAACTCCTAATCCTACATTCATTTTATGCACCAAAACCAAATGTGTTTTAACCCATCATTTCCTATCTACATGCTCTTTATCCTTTTCCATGAAAATGAAATCCTACTACATGGATATAATCCATCTTTACTAATTTAATTAATCATACATCAATTATATTTTATACTAACATGATTTCATTCCATCTATAATAATTATCTACCTATAATGCATAAGCTATAATTCATTCTTCAATCCACATAATAAACTAATTCCCTTATTTCTTTACTTAAGCATGATCAAGCACAACATTACTCTCATCCTTCAATCATAGAGTTTATTTATTAACTTACAAAATATAACAATATAAACCCATTACTTTCAATACAAGTACTTGTCATACATCATATACAAGTCATTTACTATCTATCCAGAATGATATACATTCCATTACTATGCAATCATTTTCCTAACACGATCATTTCATTTGACAATGACCCCAATGCATAACACAAGACTCCTAATATTTTCTTCTTAATAATCCCTTTACATGATGTACATATTTCCCAATTTCCAATGTGTATACATAAAGACATCATGATCTAAACCTTATCCATATTATCTATCATCCTTAATACTTGCATTTAAGATTATTCCATTTCTTAAGGTTCTTTCACATATTAAATCACAACCTAAAGAGTAACCATAAAATTCCTTTCTAACAAATACAAGAAGATCATATTATAAATCACCTCTGTTTCAATTACAACTCCATTACCAAATTTAGGTACATGAAATCGTTCCCTTAATTTAACAAGAACATATCCCTACATCTATTTACCACATTTACAAATAATGACATATCCTAACTACCATTTATGAACTACTTACAAATACATTTACATAACAATAGATCATGAACATAGCTCTTTCTTTTACATGATTCCTTCTACCTCATACAAGATACTACATACATACATTCCATCATATTCATTACATAAATTTGCTACAAGATACATCCATAATCATCATGAAGAAGAATCCACATACATGCATGAAGAATTGAAGCAGTCATCAGTGAGGAGGAACCTCAAGGAGATCAGTCCAAACTAGTCAGTAGTAGTAAACACAATAGAAAGACACATATATGATGGAGGCAATGCATAACATATAGTTTTTTTTATTGCATTAAAGTTAATTACATCCAACCGGTAACAACCGGGTTACAACATACCGGCATGTAGGCCTGGTAGAATAGGTCGCACCGAGACCTTAAAGCAAAAGAGATATCCTCTAGGCACAATCCATCTATCTGATACTCTTGATTTCTAAATCCCCCTATTCTAAAGCATGATTACAAATATATATCAATCCAAGGGATCATATCAGCCTAAAAGGATAAAAAAACTAAGGAACAAGACATAACATGCAAAATGAATAAGGTCAGCCTCCACCAAGAGATTCCTCATAAAAATCCAAAGGATGAAATGTAGAAGGTCGACCACATGCCAAGAAACATCAAGATCAATGCCCAAGGCTCTGCAAGCTTCGGAATGGGTTCCAGAAGATCACCAAAGTAGGTCTCAAGCAACCAGAAACAACAAAACCAATCAAGGAAACTGGTAGTGATATCTTGTCGGAGAGTGCTCCAAAAGTGATATGGTTAGAAAGCAAGCAAGATGATCAAGTCTTCAAGTAGAATCCAACTTCACAGGAATCAGTGAGCCAAAACTAGGACACACAGAAAGGAAAACTGAAACTACAAATAAAACAGAAAAGAAAATATTTTTTGGTTGATGCAAGATTGTTGTGAACTGGGGATGCTCCTACATCAAACATCTAGGATTAATGAAAAAGTGATCCTCTCACTTTACTAGGGTCAGAGGGAAACCAAGGTAGTCTACCTCCACCTGAGAAATCCGAGATGAATCTTTTGTTAGACACAATGCACCACTAAGAGGGGGGGTGAATCGGTGGTTCTCAAACTTTTCCCTTTAACCATCCTATGTGTGCATACTGGTTATTAGATCTAACTAGGAAAAAACTTACCACTTAGTGAGGAGACCAATTCAAATGCAAATACACACAAGGGGCATCATATATCACTTACAATGTACAAGAAAAACCCAAGATGCGAAAAACCTCAGTGAGCAATGTTGCTGGAGTCTACTGCTCCAATCCAGCCTCACAATGAAAACTTTGTTACAATGTTTGGGCACCAACCCAAGGAGCACCAACCCCTAACTAGTTTATGGGTTACAACCCAAAGGAGCTACAACTCAGTGATCACAATGAAAACATCATTTAAAAAACTAGTTGTCTTGTTACAAGTGAATCTTGCAACCATTTCATATACCTTACTCTGTCTGTAAGATACCTTCTCTACAATCAGTTGAACAAATCAACCTGGTTTACCCTCACACTCAGTCTCTCTCAAATACTCGTCAAGCACTTCATTTATTTTCTCTCATCTACAAAAGCAACACTTCATCACCTTGCAACAACACTTGCTTCTTCTATGTAGCAATAACTTAACTATGTCTTTGGCCTGTATATTTAAAGATTGGTTTTCCTTCCAAAACCCAAATCAAATCCTTAGGCAGTTAGGGTTTCCTCATCACCCTTGAGGCAAACCAAATCCAATCAGATCTTTCCCAATCTGATCACCCAGATAGCCAACTATACAACTCCACCATTAACATGACTTCCAATACACATTTTCCAAATATAGCAAACACGGTCATGTATCTCGACCTCCCTCTGTCAAAATGTGATTAATGATTTTTTTGTTTCCTTCTCGAGGTCTTCTCACAATCTTATCTTCTTTCTTTGATCCAGGCACCAACAACTCTCTGATTCTTCTCTGTCATTCATTCTTCCTCGAGCCAAACTCCTCTGATCTGATCCACAAATCACGGGATCCATATTCAAAGCTCACCTGTAGAAATACCTATCTCTACATGACACTTCACCAACCTATGCAAGCTTGTCACCTTGACTCCATGTTGCATCCATGTCAACCAAATGCTATCTTGGCACTTCATGTCGATCCAGATTGAATCATTGACAAAACACTCTACCGGTTCCTCTTTTCTGTCAGTCTACTTGTAGACACCTAAAAATGTCTCTTTATTATTCAAATTTAAAGGATTAAATTACAATTAATTAAATAATAAATATTTAATTAATATTTAGAAGAGAGTTGAACAATTAGATGATTGGAGATAGAAATTGAATAATTAGTATTCAATCTATTGAGTTTCACTCCTACAATCAACAGTTCAACAATCAATTTTCATGCGAGCTCACTTGAGTTCCACGTCTTGATCAATTTGTTCCACCTTTCAATCAATCTTGTCCAATTTTCTATAAATTGAGCATCCAATCTCCATTTTCAAAAATCATGAACTTCAAATCTTTGTGTTACTTGCAGGTTACCAGCGCAATATCTAAGAGCCATCATACCATGGAGAAGAGAAGAGCAATGGAAGCAATATGCAATCTTGGGATAGGGAGTTTTGATTTGATTTGATTATTTTAATTCCTATTTGCTTGATTGTGTTATTCCATTGTCTTATTTGTTAAATTCTTTGGTTAGATAGGGATTCATGATTTCCCTCTTGCTTCTAATTGATTACTTATCTTCAAAGATGAATTTTACACATACACATTTTGGTGAACCTGACGTGAACTAACAACAATTTAACCTTCTTTATTTTTTCTGTGTGATTTTTGTAGATTGTGTGGATTTTTCATTTTTTTGCAGGTTGCATGAATTTTGAGAAAATATTTTTCCATCACACAATCAAGCATTCATCATCACGCAATCACATAGATAGGATCATGCATTCAACCCTTTGGGGTCACGCATTCGTTCAAATAGGGTCACACAATCACCCTGTCCAGATCACGCAATTGCCTTTTCTGCATCATGCATTCGCAGGAAGCTTTGTTTAATTTTTTCTTCTGTCTGTTATTTGTTCTGTTTAATTCTACCTCAAATTTGGTTAATCCAGGATCAACTTTCTTTTATTTTATGATTTGATTAATACACTTTATGGCAAGAAAAGTACAGTTCAGGATTTCAGGTGCAAGAAGGACGAAACAACAAAGCAGAGAAGCTAAATGCTAACAAAAGGTTCTCCAAGCAAAAAAATTGATACAGGATTCGGAAGAGCAACTGGCCTTAGATAGATATAATAGTATAGTTCTTTCTTATACAGTTAAATATGATCTAATCAATATTGAATGGATGATGAGGGATTTGGCTAGGGCTTCACAATTGGCTTTGCAGGTTCCTGATCGGGTATAGTTCTCTTATTTTTTTTAGTTTTTAATTATTGTTGTTGTCTGCCTTCTGTCATGCAATCAACCTGTTAGTGCTACGCAATCAACCAGATATCATCACGCATTCGGTCTATCAGGTTTACGCATTCGGTCTATCAGATTTATGCATTCAGTCTATAAGTATCACGCAATCACACAGGTAAAATCATGCAATCAGCTTTGTCAAGTTTTGAGTTTTTGTCTTTTGTTAGTTAGTTTTTTACTACTAATCTTCTATTTATACCCTGTGGTGGATTCGCAGAGAGGATTAGATTAGTATTTTTGCATGCACACTTCACACTTCATTTTTAGTGCTTAAAATGAACAAGGCTAAAATTGACATGCATGGATAATCTCACACTTCATTTTTGGTGCTTAAAATGAACAAGGCTAAAATTGACATGCATGGATAATCTCACACTTCGTTGTTGGTGCTTAAAATGAACAAGGCTAAAATTGACATGCATTTATCTTACACTTGGTTTTTGGTGCTTAAAATTGACATGTATGCCTTCATACTTGGATTTGGTGTTTAAAATAGACATGCACATGCATATCTAACACCTAAATTTGGGCTATTAAACGAACGTGAATCAGGCTGCATTAGATTAAATCATTTTTCTTTTTCTTAAGGTATGGAACTTTTTATTGTGTCTGGGGTGGACCTACTGTTGCACTAACTAGCTTTCTACCCGTCATCGAGCTCTTGGGAGAAAGAAGGAAGGTGACAACGACATCCAAATTTTCTTTTATTCTACGTAGTGAGGGGTATCTTTGACTAGGGATTTCATCACCCCACAGAGGTACTTCGAACTGGGATGTGTTGGGGATATCATCTCTCCCAGCATACTCTCGAGCAGGTTTTTCGAGCCGCTATATAAATATATTGGTCAGGCAGCTAGAGTGTTGATTGAATTCGACGTATGTGGGGCCTTCCGTACACCAATAAGCTCAACTAAAGCCTTAAGTGGCTTGCTCTGAGAATCCATGATTGGATCGGGACCCCTCGAAACCTAGTACTAAGAACCAATTTAGTTGCCAAAAATCCTACATTTAGTAGTTTTGGGAGTACGAATCGTACCCCATAGATACCCCTTATGTACCTTAAATTATGAGATAGAAATCCCTCGGTGATAAGATCTTCAGATCCTTGGGGTAAGAGAGACTAGCATGCCCAAGAAGTGTGTTCCATGGAGTGGAGCCAGTGCTGCCAGACTCTCTATCTGTCCATCTTGTTTCGGTATTTTACTGCAAGGGGCTCATTGAATGGTGTCCACTATCCATCCTAAGATTGTATTCTATGCTTTTTTATGTATTGATGTGCTAGACTAGTATTGATTCAGTCCCTTAGGCTATTTCAGGCCCTATCCCACATATCTCTGAATTTTCTAAGATTGTATGAAAATTGAGTTAGTCAGCTATACATACCTACCAGCAATTGTTCTCAGATTTGGAAAACTACAAAACATTGTCCTACACACAAATTTACAAAAAACAAAGTCCATTTTGAAACAGATTCCCAAAAAGTCCTTACATACTTGTGACCCTAGCTAGTCTATTGCATAGTCCTACTTACGTCCTCATTATCATCCTACATCTTTTGCATAAGTCCCACTTATGTCCTCATTATCATCCTATGTCTTTTGCATAAGTCCCACTTATGTCCTTATTTTCATCCTACGTCTATTGCATAGTCCCAATCACGTCCTCATCATCATCCTAAGTCTTTTGCATTATCATCCATGTTAGTTACATAGTCCTACATTATCATATATGTCTTCACCTAGATCTCATATATGTCTAAGTCCATTGTCAGTTATACATTCATAGCATGTGCCTTCATGGGTCTCCCAGGTCATGGTTTTCTCCCCTTCGAGCAACCTAGTCTAGTTCCAAATAATGGTCAACGAATCATTGATGGTCTAGCTAACTTAGCTTGGGATTTAAGAAGAAGCGCACCTCAATATATAGGAGTCATACATGAAATAAACATTGAGTCTAGGATTTATTGTATGATTGATAGAGAGATTGAGGCTGAACAACTTCAACAAATGGAAAGACTTGCATTAGAGAAATCTAGGAATGCTCAAAAGGTCTCACATCAAAATCCTCAATAGAGAGTCTAGTATAGTCTTGCATACCTTGCATTTACATCTACAGTCTAGGGTTAAGTCATCAACTTGTATAGAAACACCCTCATATAAGCAATTTTAGATGCCCGTCACAAGGTCACAGAAAGCGAAAGGAATAATGGACCCGAACAACACACAGTCTGTAAACCCTACTTGGAATTTAGACATGTCAACATATCAACACTTAGGTACACAGACAATTTCCACCATAAATGAATTACAACAACATTTGACAAAGGAAGAAATTGAGTCCGCTCAGCAAGACCCACATGTCCTCATGATCCTAGATGCACTTATACATAGCGATAGGGACAAGTATCTTTCCTTGTTAATACAAAATGCGGAAAAACTACCTGAGGATTTTGATGTTACAAAGATTTTACCACCAGGAAAAACTTTAGGTCAAGATAACAGTCAAACACCACCCTTGACACAAATACAAGCAACGACTTCTAGTTTTCCTCAAAATTTACCTATCCAAACAACTGTCAACACAAATGCAATCTTTCAAACAAGTGTGTCATCTTCAGCAATTAATTCTAGTATACCATCACAGAGCATACTGATATTATCAAGTGTCTCCACACCTATTCAAACACAAGACACAAGTGCAACCCATCCTCCAGTTTCATATTCTATAGGATCCACATATAGTCAACAAAGTGCAAATCTAGGTATTTCCAATACAACAAGTACAACTCAAGCAAACATGGGTTCACATATCAGCTATTTCACAATACCTAGTGGAATGCACAACACACATGGTTATAATCTCGGTACCTTCCAACAACCTCCTAGTTATGCAACCACGAATCCTTTTGTGGGACTTACACAAACACAAGGTATACCTTTAACACAAACAAATATTTTGACCCAACAAATACATAATTTATAACAACAAATGATGACAATGCAAACTGGTAAGGATAAAAAGAGCTACACAATGCAGGACTTACATCCTTATCCATTCGATCACACATTATACATGTCTCCTTTCCCACAATATTTTGAAACACCCAAATTTGATAGATATCGAGGGAAGGGTGATCCTAGAGATCATATCAAAGAATTTTTTATGGTATGTATAGAGGTTGCCTCAGAAGATGCTTATCTAATGAGATTATTTCCTAAAAGTCTGGGAGGTCTAGCTTTAGAGTGGTTTTCACATTTACCACCAACCATCACATCATGGGGAGAATTAGCTAAACAATTTATTGAAAACTTCTCACATAACATTGACACCCTGGTTACTTTGATGGATTTGTGTGGCACTAAACAATATGAGAATGAAACATTTACATCCTTCATACAACGATGGAGGGCTCTCTATAGGAGGTGCAAGACAGTTATCCCAGAAACAGAGCAAGTGAATATGTTCACAGATAATTTGATTTCTAAGATTAAATATCCATTACAAATGCAATGTTTAACCACATTCAAACAAATCATAGAAAAATCTCTCAAATGTGAGAAGGGACTAGTAGAACAAGGTCTTATTAAGTATGGCAATACCAACAAATATGACAAATATAAGTTTTGGTTGAAAAACAAAAATGTGACCAATGATGGGATTGTAGATGCCAGAATGATAAATAGAACTCAACCCATTTTATCTTTGGGAATGAATATGTCATCTAATCCACAGACAGGGAATAACACAACCTCAACAAATGTAAATTCTACACAAAACATGAACACAAGATACCCCAGGGTAAATGCTCCAAGAAGAAATTACACACCTCTAAGAAAACCTATTGAGTCAGTGCTCAAAAATTTAATATAGACAAACATGATCACTTTGCCTGAGGTAAGAGTGTATGAACCAGGTCCTTTCAAACCCACATGGTGGAATGATAATGATTTCTGCAATTATCATAGGACTAAAGGTCACAAAATGACAAGTTGCTACAAATTGAGAAACTTGGTCCCAGATATGATAGACCAAGGGGACATCACAATTGATACCGAAAAAAACTCAGCAAATAGAAATCATACTATTTTTAAGGATCCTTTTGTTAAGCATGACAAGGGGAAAGCTACCACATCAGATACCCAAGACAACACAACTAACTACAAAAAGGTCTCATATGACTACACTATTCATTCCATTAGCTTAGGAGATATAGCAAAAAATGATTCACAAGAAACACTTGACCAAGATGACCAACATCAAGACACTCACACAGATGATAACCAAACTTGCATGAGATCAGAAGCACCAAAGTATGATGATGATAGAAATATTTGTCTCAGAGACTAGGGGCATGATCAACCATCTCACTCAAGTTGGTTTGAAGATAAACTCATAGAACGTATCATGGATGTCAAACATACCCATAAAGACTATGAAGAGGGATTTAACATAAATCTTGATAAAACAGCATATGATACAAATGATACAATCACTATGATTACCATAACTCCCAGAGACAGAGACTGTGCAATAGTTACTCGTAGATCAAAGGTGAGTTTACAAGGAATACCACAAAATCAACCACCAGTAGTAGGAATTTACAATGTTGTTGACCAACTTAAGAAAACTCCGACACAGATATCATTATTTGAACTATTGCGAATTTCACCCAATCATAGAGCTATACTAGACAAAGCACTTCAAGATTCGATAGTGAACAGAGATATAGATGAAAATGCTTTCCAATCTATGGTGGTAAATCTGACACAAGGCACACATATTGTATTCATAGAACAAGATATTCCTAGTGATAGACTGCTTCATAAGGACCCTCTACATCTGGAAGCTTACATTCATAAGAGAAGAATTAGAATAGTACTCATAGATGCGGGAGCCAGTCTCAACATTTGTACTTTAAAGCTGGTCAAAGCATTGGGATATTCTGAACTTCATATTGATTCTTTCAAGAGGATAAATATCAAGGCTTACAATGATGAAGAACGTCCATCTAAAGGCATTGTAACATTACCTGTAAAAATAGGACCAATAACAATAGAGGTCAATTTTGAAGTCTTGGACAAAGAGCTAGGATATATAACATGTTATTGGGCTACCCATGGATCCACACCATGCAAGCAGTACCATTCACGTTCCATCAATGAGTCAAATTCCCATACAATGGTATTGAAATCACCATAAAAGGTGATCCAAATCCATTTCAGCATTGCAATTATCTGAAAGATAGTGTGGATAATCAGATACCTATCAATCAGGCCACACCTCTCACTACACAGCTGGAAACATTAAAGATCACAGAAACAAAAAAGGAAATGCCTACAACATCCTCCTGACAAATCAAAGATATGGGATGTGGAGAGTATTCTATTGAAAATACTTTAAGTGGGAAATAGCTATCTCTTTCTCCTAAGTCCTTTGGGAAAAATCACACTACAATACACAAACAGGACAAAGGAAAAGAATTTGTTAGATACACAGACTCATGCTCTTTCATTAGATGGGGTGACTTACAAGAAGAATCCCGGAATGAAGATGTTAACCATTGGATATATAAAGAATAATATCATATGACAATACCCATAATACACACAAATCAGTATGGCAATGGATTCAAAATATGCCAAAGACATAGATATGATGGTACCATGGGCCTTGGGTTACAGAAACAAGGAAGACTAGAACCTGTTGTTCCTAATGATAATCCAGGGAATCAAGGATTGGGATACAAGCATATCCCACATATCACCGAAGCAAGACAACATACTCTTGGTATTCTAAATCGACCAAGAAAACCATCAGATTACATATCAAAAAGGAATTTGTCAACATAGGCGCTTCCATATTCATCTCAAACAAGTAATCAGGTACCTACATCACCTAGTGCAGAATCAGATGGAGAAGACATGAGACAACTCTTGCAAGAACCTACCACTAAGTTACAAAATGATGCAGTTATTGACACATCAATACAGGATAATGTGGCAACATATGCAGGTTTACCACCACCACCCGAATCCCACCTGTGGTTATTGTCACTAATTTTAACACGAGAAGCCACTCAGGCTCAACCTGATGAAACAGATGAAGAAATATTGCAAAGGCTTATACTAGGCTTAAGAAGGGTAACCAATGTCCAAAGAAGATGAGGCAATCTACAACAGAAGGACAGGAATAAGAAGAAATAAGTGATGATAGCTCATATGATGAAACATATATTGAAAGTGAGACAGACTCTCATGACTACAAATTCTTATCACTCCATGATTCTAGCCCACCATAAAGTGTAATATTAAGGAATCAAATAAGGTTTATACAGGATGAAGATACACAAAGTCAGTCAAACAATCAAGTCTTCATGTTATCAGAATCTACTACAGAAGGGATTAATGATTTACCCCTAGTGCATTCACACTTGATTGATTGGGGGCAAGAAGGAAAACCAACGCTGGATTGGTTTGAAAACGACGAAGCAATTTCAGAATTTCTAGGAGTCAAAGAGGGATTTCCACAAGGTGATCATAAAGAAGGGTTTGTTATAGACCTGAATAGAATGACATAATTTGGAGAAGAAAGTACTTCTGCAACAAAAGATAAATATCAAACTACTCATAATGACAAAAGTGACCTGGGTAATCTTCCTATGGAAAGAGAAAGGTCAGCATTACTTATAGAGGAAACATAAGAAGTAAACATAGCAGAAGGGGAGGTTGTACATAACATCCATCTAGAAAAATCACTAAGAAAAGAAGAAAAAGATAGATTCATTCATTTTTTCAAGATACGACCTATCAAATTTGCTTGGTCCTATTCAGACATGCTAGGTTTAGACTCCGAATTAATGTTGCATCACTTACCTTTGATACCAGGAGTCAAACCTTACAAGCAAAAATTGAGAAAAATTTATCTGAGTATCGCATTACTAGTTAAAATAGAACTACAAAAGTTGTTGGATGTAGGTTTTATTAGAACTATTGACTACGTGGAATGGATATCCAACCTGGTACCTATGACTAAACCCATAGGAGGCATAAGAATCTGTACTGATTTTCAGGACCTAAATAAAGCTTGTCCTAAAGGTGACTTCCCGCTACCTAATATCGACATGATAGTTGACCTAACAGCTGGAAATGAGATGCTATCCTTAATGGATGGTTTTTTAGGATACAACCAAATTAAAATTGCACCAGAAGATCAACATAAAACATCCTTTACATGCCCATGGGGAACATACTGCTATAATATGATGCCATTTGGTCTCAAAAATGTCAGAGAAACATACCAAAGAGCCATGACAACATTGTGTAGATAGGAATAATGGAATTCATCAAAGCAAATAGATATTAAACTAGCTCAATCACAAAAACTAGATTGTAATGGTAAGAAAATCCTAAAAACATTCAATAGAGATATGAAGACAAGATAATCAAACTAAATGCAAACCATTACAAACGTGAATATCTTCTCCATAATTCTCCATTGTCCTTCTTTCTCCTTCAAATTAGTGTGTTTGTGGATCTCACCTACAAGTGCACAAGCACAGCATGAAAGCAAGATTGACAAGATGAAATGGCAGCGTAAGGATACTAGAAGCATGATTGATTCTCTGAAAATGTGGTTAGATCCATCGATTGAAGAAAATCATCCAATTTATAGACAAATTGGAGAGATGACAAGATTAGCATGAAGAGATTTGAAAGGAAATTTCAAATCAAGAATGATAAATATGACAAATTATGACAAAATTGACACTTTCTATGTAATATTGATTGATTGACAAATTATGACAAATTGACATGCAAGATTGATTGATTGACAAATTATGAAAAATTGACAAAATTGAAATGCCATTCCCATGAAATTAGGGGAAATATTAGAAAAATAGGAGAAATAGAAAATTAGGTTTAGAAATGAATAATTGGAAATTAGGAAACTAGAAATTGATGGAATTAGAAAATTAGGTGAATTAACTAATGATTTTTCATTCATTAATTATTTCACAAAAGGAGGGGGAATTAATTAGCCAATTAAATAAATATTTAATTGTGACAAGAAGACTTAGGATAAATAAATAAATTATTTAACCTAGAAGGAAAATGACAATCAAGATTAAATGAATAAATCATAAAATCCTAGAAATAAGAGGACAAGGAATTAGGTCAAGACAACAATAAATTAATGTCGATTCAATCATGATTTTGATTGACAAAGGACCAATGCTGACAAACGATTGAGATTGGTTGACAAATTGACCAAGATTGACAAAGAGATCAAATTGATAGGTGCCAATTGACGAGGAACAATGACTAATTGATCCAAATTGACATGATTGAAAAGGACAACGATCGATGACAAATTGATCACAAAATTGATGAGATTGACAAAAGGACAAGGATCTATGAAAAATCAATTGCAAAATAACAAGATTGACAAGAACAAGGATCGATGATGAATCGATCACAAAATGACGAGATTGACAAGGACAAGGATTGATGACAAATCAATCACAAAATGATGAGATTGATGAGGACAAGGATTGATGACGAATCGATTGCAAAATGATGAGATTGACAAGAGGACAAAAACCCTAATTCTATCATCGATTAGGATTGATGATGTCCAAAATGATGATAAATGAGCACACACATTGATGCGATAGGATAAGATCGACCAAAATCATGACTAAAGATTGCTATCGACAAGACCTAATTTGAAAGCAAGAAAAATGAAGAATGCAGAAGAAGGACTCGATGCTCGCAAATGATAAAGACCAAGTGCGCAACATAGAAGAAATGTTAATGCAACGCAAAAACCCTAAAATAAGGCAATGCGCAAATGTTAAAGTATGACTCCACAAGCGTTGACCATTTTTAGATGTCTACACATTGTTTCATGACATCATCCACAACATAATGGAAGATTACATGGATGATATATTGGCTAAATCACAAACAAGAGAAAGATACCTTGTAGTTATTACACAGATATTTGATTGGTTAGAATAGTATAATGTCAGATTAAATCAGAAGTGTGTGTTTGGTGTAACAACAGGTAAACTGTTAGGGTTTATAGTGTCAAACATAGGAATTGAAATAGACCCTGCTAAGGTCAAGGCAATCATTGATATGTGTAGTGTCCTAAAATTGTGACACTTGCAACTTCGACTGCATTTGGGTCTTCACGATGGCGATGCAACACGGAACCTGAATGGAGACCCCGAGACTTGTTCATGACATCATAAACTAAATTTCTTAGCACCCTGGCCTGATCCTCCTTGCACCCTACTGTCCCGGGAGGTGGGACCATGGCGCCCAGCGCCCTAGTCCCTGGCCCTATTTTGGGCCCGGTTTCTTATGGGGCTTCGGGTCTTTAAGTTTGCAAATTGGAAAATAATGTTTCCTGGTCAGCCTAAGGTTGGGAAAATCAGTCTATCAGCCCTAATTGACAAGTATATAAACTAATTTTTCTCTCCTAGAAAGGGAGAGAAAGAGGAGGACAGATGTAGGAAAAAGGCGGAAGCGATATTCAAACATTCAAGCATTCAAGCATTCAAGTATTCCTTCAAGCAATTGAGCATTCTAAGTCTCCATTCAAGGCTAGGTGTTCCATTCAAGACAAGGATTCAACCATTGAAGAGGAGATCACATACAACAATACAACATACTACATACATTACACCTTTGCATGTAAGAATACAAACATTCTTACAACAAGGTATCAGTACTTGTTTACATTACAAACATTTACACTTACAGCATTCTCATTTCTTGGTTAATTCCAAAACTGGGGTTTGACCTAAAGGCAAACCCCTCATCCCTAACCCCCCAATTGTCGTCTCTTTTTTGTGTGTAGGTTGCAGGTACGCGGCTGTAATTGAAGATCTGGAATCCTTGTGCAGAGACGAACAGATCCCCCTTCGTTTCGCGGATTTTTCGGAGGACCGTGTGCACGGCGGGTGCCATCGTCCCGTCAACTTTTGCTCAAATTTGCAGAACAACACCATCTTGACATTTTACTGCTAATTCCAGGTCCGCAGCTTCATCCCATATCCCTATCTCTGTTTATAAGCGAATCTTTTCTACTTTACATGCATTCCTAGTTCAATCATTCTTTCCACATTTCTTTACAAAAGAGGGTATCCTTGATGTCTTAACCCTTGAAACTCATTTAGAATCCAATCTTGCATTGTGTGGGATTGGATCTTGTGGGTTTCAAACCCTCTTTTGAATGTAAAGTCTCTCCTAAGTGAAAACCATCAACCCTAGTGACTCTCCCTTCTCTCTCCTTGGAGTTGGGGAGGGGAGAACAACTAGGGTTTGATTTTTCCGCTTTACATTTTGGTGAACCCGACATGAACATCCTCATTTTGATTATTCGTGGTGAGATCTGAAAAATTTCTTTCCTTAATTACATTTCCATGTTTGATCTTTTGCAAATTTTAGAGGTTAATTGCATAAAAACCCTAAAATTTTCTTTTTAGTAATTAAACTTGTGGAATGTTTAATTGTTAATGCTTGTTTCAGATCTACCCTTCTATTGCAAATTGTCAATTCATATTTGTGCTTTAATTTTGAAAATTAAGTGTTTAAGTGTCAAAACCCTAATTTTTAAAACCTCTTGATTCAACCTTTGACATATAATTTCACTGATCAAAACTCTTCCAAATCGGCTGTAACTTTGGATTCCGCAATAAAATCACAATATCTCTCATCCCTAAAAATTTGGAAAAAAGTTGCGAGGACCGTGTGCACCCCGAGCGCCATCGTCCCCAACATTTTTTCTAAAATTTCGAGAGCTAGATCTTACTGTATTTTTTTACTAAAATCTAGAATTTCGGCTGATTTTATCAAATTTAACACTTTCAAAATTAAAGTCAAAGTTGGTCTAGCGATTGCTTGGATTGAGGCTTCTAATCATTCAAAAATCATTGAAATTGAAATTTGTATCAAAATTGTGTTTCTTACAGTCCTAAATCTGAAAAGTGTGTTGGCATTCATTCAAAATTTCTATGCTTTATTCAAATTTTTACAATTTGTGACTTTTGAAATTAAGTGTTTAATTGCAACAACTTTGATTTCCGCTTTCAAATTTGAATTTTGCATGAAATTGAGTCAATTTTTAATTTTCAAAGCCTGCATTGCTTTTAGTATTCCCTCTAAAATCATAAAATTTGAAATTTCAGTTTCCCTCTCTTTTTCAAAATTTACATTTTTCAACAATCTTGGTAGGGTTCAATTTTGAGATTGCAACTTTAATTTGGCCTATCTACAGATCGTAAAATCACTCAATTTTTTCATATTAGCTTTAAAATCATCATAACTTTCATCCCTGAAAATTTTGAAAAAAGTTGGGAGGACCGTGTGCACTCCATTCGCCATGGTCCCTGACATTTTTTCTGAAATTTCGGGAGATTGTCCTGATTGTATTTAACAACTTAAATCTAGGAGATTGGCTGATTTTATTGAAATTTGCTACCTCTAAAATTCAAAATCTTCTCTATTTCTTTAGTGCATGAGTTTTACAACAACAAGCCCTACTTACACTATTCCCGTTAGATGAAGCATTAGAATTAAGTCTTTCCAAGGTGTAATTACCGAGGAGATGGAACCTAATTTGAATGGCCTTTTTAACGAGGACATGGGTAATTCCTCTAATCCTCTTAATGATGAAGAAGCTCTCCATGAGGTTTCTATAGAACAACTTTTGAAATTGGATAACCAATTTGATGATTTTCAACAATGGATGTCTCAAGAATACCCCGATAGCGAAGCTCTTTCATTAATTGAGGGTCTAAAACGTATGGTTCAAAGTGATAAGAATGGAATCAATATTTTGCGTGGTATTGCACACATTGTGGATTCGAATGTGATGCCTATGAAAATTTGTGCCGAAACCTTAGGTTATACACAACCTCCTACTCAAGTTAATCATTCTATTCCTTTGACAACTCCTATTGCTAGTATACCTACTTTTACATCAAACATAATGACTACTTCAACACAAGACATTCCTCCTATGATCACTAGTCATGGGGACAATCCATCTTCTTCAATCAACCCTCTTCCTTCATTCAATCCAAATTCTTCATTCATTCCTTCAATAAGTGTTCCTATTATATCACCACAAATGAACATGACGCAAGGGGGCAATTCATTTAATCATTCCATTCCTCCTTTTAGTGTTCCTCCTTTCCAATCATCTCCTATGACTAACTATCATAGTGTCCCTCCACCTTACTCTCTACCTTCTTTCAATAACATAACACCTCCATCACAATCTAACACGTCTAATATGAACTCTTCGACTGAAGCGACCATTAACAATCTTGCACAAACTGTCTCTTCTTTACAGCAACAAATTGCCTCTATGAATCAATCTAAGTTTAGTGTGCCCACATTTGATGTTGCGAGCCCACTTTCTCTTGACATTGTTTGAGCTATCCCCCCTAAACATGTTGAAATTCCACATTTGGAGCTTTATAATGGTAAGGGTGATCCTCTAACACATGTTAAGACCTTTCAAACAATATGTACCAATTTTGCTTATGACCAAAGGTTGCTTGCAAAACTGTTTACTAGAACATTAAGAGATAAAGCCCTACAATGGTATTGCTCATTTCCTTCCTATTCTATTACTCCTTTCAAACAACTTGCAAATGCTTTTATTCAACAATTTCAAAACAATATAAGTCCTAAAGTTACTTTGATTGATTTAATGCATTGTAAACAAGGTGTTAAAGAAAAAGTGACTGATTGCATTGGTAGATATAAGCATTTGTATGCTCAGATTTCTTTTCCAGTACCTGACAATGATATTCAAAGAATCTTTATTTCTAATTTACAAAAAGATATTAGAGAAAAACTCTTGTTTTCTGATTTTACTTCTTTCCAACAGTTGTGCGCAACTCTTCACAATTATCAACTGACTATGAGTCAAATGGAACAAGCAAATCCTATGGCTCTGAGTGATAAGGGTGATAGTAGTCAACAACCATTTGGGAAGTTTAAACCGAACAGAGAGTCCATTAAATTCAATGAAAACATCATCAACAACAATGTGAATGTAACATCAGGTGTGCCTCCTATTTCTAAGTTTTTCAAGAAAGAAAGAAAGTTTACTCCTTTGAATGAATCATTGCATAGTATTATGAATAAGTTATTGGAACAAAATGTGCTTACTCTTCCTCCTATAAGGCAAATAGATCCTGCAAAGATTAATTCACCCTATTTTGATAAAAAATCTTTTTGTCAATTTCATCGTCATCCTAGGCATGATACTTAAAAATGTTTTGCTTTGAAGGGTAAAATTCAAGATTTAATTGATAATAATACTATCTCTATTTCTGGTATGAATGATAAAGGCAACACATCTATAGCTCCTCCTAACCAAAATCTTCAGATTTTTACTGATCCATTGCCTTCTCATACCTCGAATGCGATTGATACTACTGATTCCTCTGTCTCACCTGATGATCTCGTGTCTATGACTCCGAATGTGATTAACTTTGTAGAGCAGCAGAAAATCCGTAAAGAACCTTCCATCACATTTGATTCCAGTGAAACTATCAGGGCACCTAATGGTCCTTTATATATAGTTGCAAAAGTCAAGAATACACCTTGCCGTGGAGTGCTTATTGATCCTTCTTGTATGATTAATGTCATTACTGAAGAATTTCTTTTTACTTTGCAATTGAATCAAGTGATCTATGATGAAACAAATGTGGTTGTGAAATTATTTGATGCATTTTCTTCTCCTACAATTGGTTCTATTACATTACCTATTAAGGTCCATAACAAATCCCTTGATGTGGACTTTGCTATTATTCCATCATCCGAACAATTTCGTGTGAAGCTAGGCTATCCTTGGCTATCTTCCATGAAAGCTATTGCTTCTCCTATTCATAAGTTCTTGAAATTTCCCCATAATGGTGAAGTTGTTACTATCAATCATAGTCTCTTTAAACCAGCTGAAAGAACTTCTAGCGTTCCTATTGATTACTTTTGGCCTAAACAATTCCAATCCCTTCCACCGCGAAGTGATCATCTTTTCAAATCTTATCAAAAGTGGAAAAAAGATATGATCCTATCTCTAAGTGAACCTAGAACACCCAAACTTGATATTCCTATCATTCTTGAGAAGGAAGTTCTTCCTTTGAAAGATAAAACTAATGTCTTTCCTCAAGAAGATTCCCAACCCATCCCTATGGATGTGACTATGACTATATCTAATAAACTTCCTAAAAGTAGACCTATACCTCCTCGTCATGATGGACTTGATCTCCTTCCTAAACCAAATATTCCTCCTTTATATGGAGCAGTTCCTCCTCCTTCTTCTTATGGAGAGAAGAGACCTTCCTCTTCTCCTATTATTCAACCTAAGAGACCACAACCTAAACACCTAAGTGATAAGGATGAGAACATTCCTCCTCCTCAATCTTCTCAACTTCCTACTAAGACTAGACGAAATCGTTCTGCATGTGAATGCCGACGAAAGCGTCGTCTTAGAGCTTAGGCAGCTGCTTCTCAAACTTTGCAATCCCCAAAAACACCTTCAGCCAATATTATTCCATTTTCTCCTCAGCTGAAGATTGAGCTGAAATCTCCTAAACATAAGATGCATGATGGTCTTGATCCTGTGCGAGTTAAAGATCCTATTTTTATAAATCTTGATGATGATATAGATGAAAATGTTATTCATGATGAAAATGTTACTCCTGTTCATTCTGATAATGAATATGAATATATTGATGTTGATAACCATTTATCTAACGAATTTTCTAAAGCGCTTATCCTAGCTCCTAGACAAGAACAACGTGGCTCGAAACATGAACATAGCCCTTGTTTCGATCTTGTGATAGCTCCATCTGCTGTGTTAGATGTTCCTCCTCTAGCGTGTTTCCTACCTTCCCAAAATATTGATCAGCAAGATCCGGGGGTAGATGACATGCTAGACTAGTTCATTAGCATAGCAGACTCTCTCCTCCTCCCTTTTGTTACTTCTTCTATGTGTTATTCTGATTCTTCTATTTGTTGTCCTTAGTGTTGTCTACTTGAGGATGATGCAAAGCATTGAGATCTCTTTTGGTCTCTCTCATGTTGACTCAAAAGACACATGTGTTCCCTTCTTCTAGGTGACCTTCCTTGATTGGGGAATGAAGAACAATTATGCATACATACATATGATATACATGAATTATCATACAGCATACTGACCCCGAGGAAAGCAAAGTCACCTTGTGCTTTGTGTTTTGTGTCTATTATCCTTGGGCTTATCTCACACTTGGGGGCTAAATCCTTGTGATAATGTGCTCCTTTCTCATTTCTTATATGTATCACTACCTTAAAGCAATCACCCCCGGTCAGGCATGTGTGATCGCTTTAACGTAGGGGGGCATACATCCCGTTCATATCTTTTCAAGATACTTGAAAATTTCTTGACAAATTTAGCTTTGCCTTGAAAATTTTTGATATCTTTCTTGCATGACTCATAGTGAGGGAACCTTACTATTGACAGTCATGGTTCTCCCTCGTGATCTTCCCTTTTACTTTGTCAATCGAAGTCGTAAGATCCTTAGTCCACTGGGGGCTTGGTGTATCTTGCCTCATTGACGTGGTGAAAGTTTCTCAATGTTGTTTCCTTGTACTTTACCGGAAGTATGAGCGTACGCTTATACTCCCGCTAAAGTGGGGGCTAAATGTAGCGTCCTAAAATTGTGACACTTGCAATTTTGACTGCATTTGGGTCTTCATGATGGTGATGCAACACAGAACCTGAATGGAGACCCCGAGACTTGTTCATGACATCATAAATTGCATTTCTCAGCACCCTGGCCTGATCCTCCTTGCACCCTGCTGTCCCGGGAGGTGGGACCATGGCACCCAGCGCCCTGGTCCTTCAGGACTAGGGCACCCAGCACCCTGGTCCCCCAGTACCATGGCGCCCAGCGCCCTGGTCCCTTGCCCTATTTTGGGCCCAGTCTCTTATGGGGCTTCGGGTCTTTAAGTTTGCAAATTGGAAAATAATGTTTCCTGGTCGGCCTAAGGTTGGGAAAATCACTCTATCAGCCCTAATTGACAAGTATATAAACTACTTTTCCTCTCCTAGAAAGGGAGAGAAAGAGGAGGACAGATGTAGGAAAAAGGCGGAAGCGATATTCAAACATTCAAGCATTCAAGCATTCAAGCATTCCTTCAAGCAATTGAGCATTCTAAGTCTCCATTCAAGGCTAGGTGTTGCATTCAAGACAAGGATTCAACCATTGAAGAGGAGATCACATACAACAATACAACATACTACATACATTACACCTTTGCATGTAAGAATACAAACATTCTTACAACAAGGTATCAGTACTTGTTTACATTACAAACATTTACACTTACAACATTCTCATTTCTTGGTTAATTCCAAAATTGGGGTTTGACCTAAAGGCAAACCCCTCATCCCTAACCCCCCAATTGTCCTCTCTTTTTTGTGTGTAGGTTGCAAGTACGTGGCTGTAATTGAAGATCTGGAATCCTTGTGCAGAGACTAACAGATCCCCCTTCGTTTCACGGATTTTTCGAAGGACCGTGTGCACGCCAGGCGCCATCGTCTCGTCAACTTTTGCTCAAATTTGCAGAACAGCACCATCTCGACATTTTATTGCTAATTCCAGGTCCGCAGCTTCATCCCATATCCCTATCTCTGTTTATAAGCGAATCTTTTCTACTTTACATGCATTCCTAGTTCAATCATTCTTTCCACATTTCTTTACAAAAGAGGGTATCCTTGATGTCTTAACCCTTGAAACTCATTTAGAATCCAATCTTGCATTGTGTGGAATTGGATCTTGTGGGTTTCAACCCCTCTTTTGAATGTAAAGTCTCTCCTAAGTGAAAACCATCAACCCTAGTGACTCTCCCTTCTCTCTCCTTGGAGTTGGGGAGGGGAGAACAACTAGGGTTCGATTTTTCCACTTTACAATATGTAATCTCCATCAACACTTAAACAACTCAGAGGGTTACAAGGAAGACTGCAATCCATAAGAAGATTCATAGCATAGTTGACAGATAAGTGTCACCCATTCCAGCATTTACTCAAGAAAGGAGTTACTTTTAAATGTGGACAAAACAATGCTAGGAAGCTTTCCAAGCTTTGAAAGACTATCTTTTGAACACACTAGTGTTAATATCCCCTACTCTAGGACAACCTCTATTGTTATACATATCAGAAATGAACCCAGCTCTAGGAGCTCTATTGGCATAGCATGACAAAAATTGAAAAGAAAGAGCAATTTATTATATAAGTAGGACTCTGATCGGCTATGAGCTTAATTATACCCCCATAGAGCAAGCATGCTTAGCAGTAATCTTTGCATCCCAAAAGCTCAGACATTACATGTTGAGTCATAAGGTACAACTCATTGCATGCTTTGACCCACTCAAGTACCTATTGAGCAGAGCAACATTGACTGGCTGATTGGCTAAGTGGGTTATGATCCTGAGTGAGTTTGACATAGAATACATAGACAGAAAAGCCATCAAGGGACAAATTATAGCAAATCAATTAGTAGAGGCTCCTAGACAGGATAGTCACCTGTTATTGATAGACTTTCCAGATGAATCTGTGTTTACATTAACTGCCTCAGTAATGTGGAAGTTATACTTTGATGGGTCATATACAAGTCATGGATCTGGAGATGGGATTCTCTTCATTACTCCTTAGGGGGACGTTATACCTAAGTCATTTAGGATCAATTTCCAATGCACCAACAATATGACTGAATATGAAGCTATCCTCATAGGGCTTCGTATAGCTATATATGTTGGTATTTTTGATGATGTTGATGTGATTGTCATTGATGGACACACACTTGCTTTGAGATCACTCTTTGTATGTATGAGTTATGCTCAACCAGTATCCTGTATTATAGTCTTTAGACTATCAGTGTTTTGTAGAAAGTGTTTAATGATCCCAAGCAGTATGAAGACCTCAAGCGGTTTGAGGATCTCAAGTGGTATGAAGGAACTAAAGTGATAGTTATCATTTTCCCAGTCTTCATTTTTGTCAACCGGTAATCAGTTTAATATTTGAACCGGTATTACTCTATGATGAGTTCTCAACTGGTAATCGGTAAAGTTGCATGAATCGGTAATACTGTGATAAGTTACCAACCAGTATGTTTTTTTTGTGATGAGTTACCATCCACTGACACTTTGACGATGACTCTATATCGTGTTACCAAATGTGTCCAGATGCACTGAACCTAGGAACTTGCAATGTAATCCTATTGGACCGACATGAAATCAAATTCCTTTATAAGGACATCATGTCTAAGGTTTTAGTAGGTTGTTAGGGTTTTGTGTAGTTGATGAAGTTTTTGCATGAGCGATCATAGAAGAAGATTAGGTCTGTGTGAAGAAACAGAGTGTGAAGATTTTGAAGGCTGAAGTAATGTTGAAATGCATTAACAATGAGCTATCAAGGATCTAACCAAGCATACTGTGCTAGCATTTAGATCACTCAGTTGTTGATTACTCACATATTTGACAAGTCTGTAACCCTTAACCGGGTAGGCCTGGCAAAGCCTTTGTAAATCCTCTAAAAAGGTGGTTCACAATTGTAGATCTGAAATCCTCTCACAAGGTAGTCTTTTATTGGACTTATCTCCTAACAGAGATTGAGATTCCTAACAGGATTTGTTTTGGTAAAGAACATTTTATGACCTTAACCAGTCTGGTTACTATTCTACAGATAGTTACTTGTGAGTTTCATCTCACTGTGGTTTTTCTCATTTGGGTTTCCACATCAAAATCTCTTTTGTTATGGTGATTGTGCTTCTGTGGGTGAACGCCTTATTTGTTGTTTGGTTTGCATTTGTGTTAACCAGTTTGTTAGTAAAACTGTTATACCGGTTTACTGCTAAACTGTTTAAGTGTTTAAGTTCAGTATTTTTTGGTATACTAATTCACCCCCCTCCCCCGTCTTAGTATTCATCAATTGGTATCAGAGAAAACCTTTCTATAAGTTTAACCACTTGGAAAGAGATATGGGGGAATACACTATGAGGGAACTTACTCATCGGCTCACTCAGATTGAGAAAGCCTATGATGGACTCAAAGTCAAATATAAGACCTCTCTGGCAAAAAGAAGAGAGCATGCTGAGAAACTGATAGAACTAACTGAAAATAGTTCCTCTGATGAAGTGGACATGGAAGCCCTAGTTCAGGAAGTTGAAAAACTGAATGAATCTAATGCTAACCTAAGAAGGTAACTTGAAGGACTGACTATCAGGATGTGTCAAGAGCTTGAGAATCGGAGAAAAGCTGAAGATCTGGTAAAAGACAAAGATCATGAGATCTCCAAGCTAAAGCAATAAATCAGTGCACTTACCGCTCATCTCCAAGAGAGTAAAGTGGAAAAATAAGAAATGCAAGGTTAACTAAACTTGGCTATTTCTAAGAATGCAACCTTGAAGGAGTCCAATGCTGCTATTACCAAGGAACTCACTGAATCAAAAGAGATACTTTCCAAATTTAATCACAGTGCTGCTAAGTTAGAGAAAAAGCTTGAATCAGCTAAACCGGTAAAGAATACTAATGGACTTGGTTTCTCTGGATATGAGGAAAGTGAGACCTCTGGAGAAAAAGATGTATCATCAAAGAAGCAACCGACATCAAAGGATAAAGGTAAGAAAAAGGTCAAACCTATTTCTTTAATTGTCTCAAGGAAGGACATGCTGCTAGTGTATGTAGAAATAAGGCTTACAATAACTTTCCTTACTTTCTAAACAATAAGCCTAGATCCAATAGATTCAATGGAAATTGTTATGCATGCAACAAGTTTGGGCATAGAGAATTTGAATGTAGGTCTGTCATGCACAACACTGAAAGGTATCCTCAAAGGAGTCAAGGAGTTTTTCCTGAACCCTCTGGGAACCAGAATCCAAATCGGTTTAATACCTATAATCATCAGTCAGGTAGCAGTGGCTATCAAGCAGCAACTGGATGGAGAGAAACATGTTTGATCTATCATGGTAATGGTCACACTGCTACAACATGCAGAAGGAAGAATGGAAACATGAATTATGGACCTTGTAGAGCACCTGGAATGGTTTTCTATCATTGCAACAAACTGGGTCATATAGCAAGATTCTGCAGAATGAGAAAGAATATATTGGATGATATATCGGTCACTCAGGAAGAAAAGATTGATATTGAAATTGTTCAAGTGGATATGAAGAAAACATAGAGAAAGAAGCCAGAAGAAGTGTCTCAAGAAGAACTGGTTTCTGCACCTAGTGTGGAAATCTCTGAACTGGCAAACTAAGCTACAGAAAAGCTTAGGGGGAAACAAATTGGTGAAATGTTTCAAACCGCCGATTTACACCGGTAAAAGACCTTAGCCGGTATGTGATACCCATCAATTGGTAGAAGACCAGAAATGGTAAAAGGAAAATTAGGGTTTACGCCCTAATGGTGGAGCATTTATTATGGTAGGTGAAGAATTCATTTAAAAGGGATTTTCAAGTCATTTTCACTTATCAATTTGCGAGCGAAGAAGTTTTCAAGTGCAGAGCAACAAAAGGCAATTTGTCTTGCGATTCAGAGAGATTTCAAAACTTTGAAGAAGAATCAGAAGATAATATCAATCGGTCAAGTGTAGAACTCAAAGTGGTAATCTAGCAACCGAAGTAGTGTGTGGCAAAGCAGAATTTGCAAGCCCTAAATCTCGACTTGCGAAGGTATTTTTTGAGTTTCTCTATTTATCATGGCTTCTACATCGCACTCTAGTTCTAGTGCACCCATTGATTCAGTAGATTTCATCCAACGGAAGGCAAAATATAATGCCCTATCCCAAATACCCATTGGTGTTATAGTTGAGGAAGGTATTTCAGATTATATTAACTATAAAATTGAAGACCTAGGATCTCAAGTGATCCATTCTCAGTTAAGCTTATTCTACGAGAAGGACAAGAAGATAAAACCGAAATATAGCATCTTAGAAAAGAAGAAGCTTCACAATGCAGTCTATTTCCTTGAAGAATTTTTAGATGATCACATCTGTATCATTCTAAGCAGAGTGCATAGTGATAAAATGTATCTTGAGCACACACATGACATCACAGCGGAAGCTATTCATGTCGTCACCGGTTTCTATAACGTTGGAGATGTGTCAGCCCTAAGGAAAGTCATTAAGACAGAAATCACCAAGCTCACCAGTTCTATGAGCGACCAATGGGGAATGATCGTCAATACCATCAAGGACAATCTAGTCAAATATGTTTGTATGGTGATAGGTTACCAGGCATTCCATGCTAGCAGAATTAACTCTGTCTTTGCTGCAGCAGTAAATGCTGCCTATAGGATGATCATGGAAGATGTCTTGTTTGATTTATGTACCTGTATGCAAAGGCAACTTCTGGTGAACCTGAAGTCAATTAAACAAGACAATGCCTTGAAATTTAAATTTGGACAACTATTGGTTGGATTGTTCTTCTACTTCCAAGGCTATATCCTAGGAGTCGATGATATTTAGTGGTTTGCTGACCAACCGATTACCAAGAAAATCAGAGAAAGTCTTCAAGCAGTTGGAACCGGTTATCTTGAAGTCCTGAACAAATACTTTGATGAGTTCAGATGCAAGACGATCCAAAGGGTGAGAATATCTGGTGATATTGTCAAGAAGTATAAAGAGGACATCTTCTTCACCATCAGAGTAGATGAGTGTATAATGGAGGCAGTTGAGCCTAGAAAAGAAAAGGTGGAACCTATGTGATATGAGGTAATGTATGATATGCTAGATGGGTATGCTTCTACCCTACTTGCCTCACCGCTTGATCCTAAGAAGAAGAGAACTGACACCTATTTGGAAAGGGTTACACCAGTTGAAGAACCTTCAGTAAAGAAGGGAAAGATAGTGCCATTTGTATTGGCACCAGTTACTTCAGCAAGTCCTAAAGTGACCAAGCGGTCACCAGTAAAGAAGAAACCAGAAGTTGCACCTGCCAAGGTATTTGAGAGGAAGCGGAAGACAAAAGGCAACACACTAGACTCAAAGGACACAGAATTTGAAGAACAACCTAAGAAGACTAGGCAAATGAGGAAGAAGACAAAGACAAATAGTAATGAACCAGCATCATCAACATCGATAAATATTGATATTTCCTCTTACAAACCTTTGACACATTTTCAAAGAACTATCAAGAATATTAGGAGAAAAGTGCTGAGTGATTTAGTAGATTATTTTGATGATTTCAATGACAATGAGAAAGAGGAAGTAGAATAGGAAGTCATTCAATATTTATGTATTAATGATCAGTTGCCATCAGAAATTAAATCTGTGACACCAGATTCTTTATACAATTCTTTAGATAACAAATGGTGCATTACCATAGAAAAGGAATAGGAAATAAGAGAGGAAATATTTGCTCAATATTTTCCTGATGTGTCTAATTCAGAACTTTATGAAGTTATGGAAAAATATAAAGGTCTCTTCTTCATGAGAAGAAGGAGACTCTTGTTTCTAGAAGGGAAAGTCCCTAAAGTGGTAAAAGATACCCACTCTCATGCCAAAGCCACTCTAAGGTCGCACCAAGTGTCCGAAGCCAATAAGAAGGATGAACAAGAACCAGAAATTGAAAAACCAGATGAGGTGTATGACAGTGTAGGAGAACCGGTCACTAAAGAAATGGACCCTATTGACGTTGATGCTTTGGATGGTGAAAATGTCACCCCGGATACAACAAAGGACAAAGCTGACAAAGAGAAAGTGAACAAGGAGAAACGGGACAAAGAAAAGGCTGATAGAGAACAAGCAGAGAATGAGAAAAAGAAACAAGAGGAGGAAAAGAGAAAATAGGAAGAGAAGAGGAAACAAATAGAAGAGGAGAAAAAGAGCAAAGTGGAAGAGGAGAAGAGAAAAGAAGAAGAAAAGAAACAAGAAGAGTGTTAGGATTCCCAAAGATACTGAGAGGGGGGGGTGAATTGGTATCTGACCGGTGTACAAAATTTATTATCTTAAAACATGGAGAATATATTATAACAGTGTACTGGTATGCAAGAAATAATGCAATAAACAGAATCAAAAACATCCACATGAAAAGCACACCATGACACAAGGATTTAACGAGGAAACCCGATGTAGGAAAAACCTCGGTGGGATTTGTGACCCACAATATCCACTTACTAGCCAATAAGAGAATATTACTTACAATAGGGTCCTGCACATGCAGGAAGGCCAACTGCCTAGAGCTCACTGCTCAAATGGGAAGTCTCACTGACTTACAATGTGGATTATACAAATCCAGTATCTTGTACTACTTTACAATAGCATCTATAATGCTTGATTCAGTACCGATTGCTGCTCTGCTTCTTACATAAACCCTTTATCCTATATTTCACATAATAGGTCTTCCTTAATATTTTGCATACATCACTTTCTTCACTTCCTTCCTTACATTCAAATTATCTACAATGATCTCTTTTATATATAAGAGTCATTTTACAACATGCCAAGTCGGCTTAGAAAGTTTCTACAATAATAAACAAAATATAATATAACAAAATCCTGTCAGCCTCTGTGCCAATATACTTCCTTTCTCTATGTCGGTGACGATGTCCTGAGTGCCGGTGTAGAGTCTGATTGTTGATGCTGGTGCACTAACTTGTTGATGTAATGCCTTACTGATGCCATACGATTGTAACATTGCCATCAATGACAAAACCTTCAATCACATACAATGTCTCATTGGAGTGTGCATATGCCAACAATCTCCCCCTTTGGTATTGATGGCAACACTCATGAGAAATTTCAAAAGTGTATCCAAAAATGTTACCAGAAATGTGTGTGCTCCCCTTGAGCATATGATTCCTATGATGTTGAATTTTCTCATCCCACTACTCCCCCTTTGGCATGAATGAAAAAGGTTGTCAAGATGTCAGTGGAGTTTGTAGTTTCAACCTTGTAACTGGGTAGTTACAATTTGAAATAGATCCACCAAAATCAAGTTTATACTCTCCATAAACTTTTTACTATCTCTCATTGTTGTCTTTGTTCTCTTAACTATACCGGTGAGATGCTGTAAATGCTCTGCCGGTGTTTTTTGTCCCTATATTAGTGCCTTAGATACTTCCTTTTGTAGTGATGCTAGATAGTCCAATCTTGGACTCAGTTTTAATCTTAGATGTTTTGCCTTATTCACTATTCTCTCTTTTTCTCTTTCCAATTTAAGTAATTCTTCTTCAAAATCTGTTATCTTCTCCTCAAAAACTAATAGTGTATCAGGTGAGTTAACAAAATTATCTGCAAGTTTGTTGATTTCATCCTGTACCTTGCTCATCTTCTTATCAATATCTACAGTCAAAAAGTTTGTCTTATAGGTGTCTTTGTATAGAGTTTTGTACTCTTTCAATAAATTACACAGTTTCAATAGAAGTGTGTCAAAATCTCTATTACAATTCTTTATCTGCTCATCAAAGAATCTCTGCTTTTCAATTTCTACTTTGTCCTTCAATGTCTCTTCCTTTGTTTTCTCAATGTTTTTTTATTATATATTTACACAAGGTATCAAGTTGTCCTAAAGAATCTTTATTGTATATATTATAGTTAGGAGTAATTACCTTCAAAATTGGTATTGTGTCATCTATTGCCTTATAAGCTTGTGAGCTGCAGTCTGTTATCTTTTTAATTGAATCCAATAGTACCTCAGTCACATTAGTTGATTTGTAGCCTAATTATGAACCTACATTCTGAGTACCACCAGTGGAATTAACCAAGCTTGTATTGACCTCTGGTAGGTCTATTTGTGTTTGCATTTCCTTAAGAAATGGTTTTTCTACTTCTCCAGTTGCCGGTGGCACTATTTCCTTATGAACCTGTTCCTATTCTTGTTGTTGTTCCTCTTCAGGAGTCTTTTGCTCTATTTGTTTCTCTGTTTGTTGCATTGTCTGAGTCTGAGTCTGAGTCTCTACCTTTTTCTCTTTGTCATCTGTTAGTTTCTCTTGTGTGTTATTAGTTTGCTCAGCTATCAGAGGCTCACTAGCCATTTCAGTCTTATCAGCTATATCTTTGTCTACCACAATGTTGATCTTTTGAGTATCAACATCCACAGTATATAATATTTTAGGATTAGGATTAACATCCTGTACATCCATACTTTCAACTATCGGTTGATCTTTTGTAGTTGTTGTTTTTACTAGTGGAGTAATCAAAGGAGGTGGGGGTAAGTTGTCTTTAACCTTGATACTTGGTGGTCCACCAACTTTACCTTTACCCTTGTCTCTTTCTTTCTGATATACCTTTATAGGTTTGTGACTCATGTATTCTTCTTGTTTTTCTTTTTCCACTAGGAAAATGTCCCATGCATTTTCTATGTCCTTAGTCACCTCATTAACTCTTCCAACCATCAAAGCAATGTGCCGGTCTGTAGTAGAAAATACTTACCAGTTGGTTTCAGCAATTAAGTCATCAATTTCTTTGGGTGAATTCACTGGATATACAGTATGTAGCTTTTCTATCTTTATTTTCTTGTCAAGTTCTACTATTGCTTGTCTTCTTGCTTCCAGTCTTTTAAATAGTTCATCTGGTACTTCATTTACTACTTCCATCAAAAATTTCTTATACATATCCATATGCAATATAACACTGTTTTCTACTTGTTCTTTTTCATCAACTATCAGAGTGTCATATACTTTCTCTATATTCTTCAATTTTCCTTCCTTTGTAATTTCATTCAATAGTATATCAAGAGGGGCCAAGTCCTTATTTATCCTCTTCTTCTTCTTGGGTGTCAGTTTCTTCTTCTTTGGTGTAGCCTTTCTTATCGGAGATCTCACTGCTTGTTGTTTTTGTCTTGTCCTCCTAGGTGAGGATGTGGTTGTCGGTGAGGGATCTCTTTTTCTTACAACTCTTTTGAAAGTTGCAGGCCTATCATTCTCTGAAGATGTGCCTACCGGTGATAGGTGAGTTTCAGGTTGTGGAGCTACTAACTTATCCTCTATTATATTGGTTTGTTCCATTACTTTATCCTTGATCTCCTTTTCTTGCCTAGAACCTTTCCTTAAAACTGCCTCAACCTTTTTCACTCTTTTCTTTGATTGTATTTGGCTTTCAATAGTTTTTGCACTACCAAATATTTCTTCCTTAGGCTCTTTAGGGGCTTCCAAAAGTGCTTTAGCATATGTTTCAATTATATGATCATCTGTTTCGTAGCCCATCTCTGTTACCGAAATAGTCCTAGGGATGATTGCTTCCATCCAGATCTCATCCTTCTTGATTACAAAGCATATTTCATCCTTATATTTGTCAACAATATTTTGTGATAATCTAATTCTTTTCTTCATTTTGTCCTTTAGTTCTTGAAAGAAATCATGGATATTGTTTTCCTTATCTTTTCCCATATTGTTGAATAGTTTTGTTAGCTATTTACCTACCGGTATATCATATCCAAATTCTTTGTAGCCTATACTGGGAACCTATTTGGTTATATGTAGCATCAGACATACTAATAGATTTCCAAATTTAAAAGTTCCTTTCTTGTCCTTCTTAATCTTGCCTAAGTTGTCAATTAATTCATCCTTCAACTACTCACATACATCAATCTTTGCATTATCCATGACCATATCATAAGCACTCTTAATGCATAAACTTGAAACTGAATTAAGTCTATTTGCATGAGTAGCTTTATATCCTAATATCATGCTAATAAATCTCACATTAATATCTGTTACATCATTTACTCTTAAGGACCTTCTGTCGGATGTGGCACCAGTTAATTGAGTAACTAGGTCATTGGAAACCTTCTTGTTTTTGTCTGGCCTTTTAACAGTGGTTGGTAACCCTATGACAACTTTCACAGCTTCCTTAGTGATTTTGTGAATTGCATCTAACCAGAAAAATTCACCATGCACCCTGCTTAAGACTATCCCAATCACATCCTTGCGAAATTCAGGAATGCTAAGGATCTCTGTAAATCCTAGGGTTTCAATGATCTTGTGTTCATCTTTTACATTGCCAGATTCATCACATATGATAGTTTTAAACATGGTTTTAATCTCTTCATCTCCTAGTTCCTCAATGTTATAGCGAATGTAAATTCTGGGGTCTTCAGCATAAACAACTCCTTTAGGAATTAGAGAAAACGTGCCTAAGGTATCATCTTTCTTTGCTACCTTGGGAACTAATTGAAATACGGGCCTAGATCTTTTTATAACTTTGACAACAGTAGGGTTTTCTATATATTCAATTGAAGAGGTGGATGCCATGATAAAATACCTTTTATTGCCTTTAGGATGGATGATTTCTTGAAGTGTTCTTGCCTCTTGCTCGAAATTCTTTAGCTCAAAATCTTCGCACTCTTCGTAGGTTTGAAATATCAGTGAAATAAACTAGAGCCAAAACCTCAAATTTATAGTGTCTTTTTGCCATCTACCACATTAAATGCATGCCATTAAGTATTTACTTAACATTGTCTGTCAGTAATAAGTAATTTCCAACTTCTCATCTCTAACCGAGGGAATAATAGCGCATGTGTCATTAGATTGCCAAACCCTCAAGGAAACTTTCTTCAATTAGATGAAGAACTTCCTTCCGGTGGAGCACAACTCTGTCCTATCGGTGAAGCATCACTCTATCCTGTTGGTGAAGCATTGACTGGTTCTACCGGTTGAGGAGTATTCCCAATATGTAGATTAACTTTTCTAATCCATTGTTTTGAGAATTCTTGCTTAACCTCTTCAACCTTTTCTTTACCTTTCAAGCTAGAACTTTTGTTGTCTAACGGTGATCCTTTACTTCTACAGAATTTTGCAATATGCCCAATCTTGTTACATGCATAACAAGTTACATTATTCATCTGAATAACTTTCCCATAACCTATGTCAGTTTGTGTTCTGCATTGATTGGATAAATGTCCAAATCTTCGACAAACATAACATTTCACATTCATTCTGCAATTTTCAGAGTTGTGACCAAATTTTTTGCATTTTGAATATTGACCGGTGGGTGTGTTGATATTCTAATAATTTCTATATCTACAGTCATTTTCTCTATGACCATACTTATTATAGTTAAAGCAATTTCCATTGAATTTATAAGCATTAGGTTGTCTTACCAGTTTGCTATGATCTTGAGTATTTGCAGTACCAGAGCTTTCACCAACTTCAAAGCCAATTCTAGAAGTGTCACCTTTATGTTTTTGATTCTTCAGCAAGGTACCAAGTTCCTCTGAGCTTTTCTTGAATTTTTCTTTATGTTGATTTGCAGTTTCTAGTTCTCTTTCTAAGGCTTCTTTCTATCTCATCAGTTCATTTGAGTAATTCTGAGTGTGCATCAGATCTGTCTTCAACATGTCATTTTCATATCTAAGTCTTGTGTTCTCATTTGCTGCATCACTTAGTCTTCTGGTCAATTCTTCTTCATTCTTCTTCCTATCCTCAATCTCTTTACAAAATCTCATAGTCATATCCTGCATCTCATTCTTTGTTGTCATGTTTTCTAGTTTCACCTTGCTTATCTGATCATTAAGTGATTCATTTTCATCATTCTCATTTTGCACCTTTTCACAAAGTTCTCTTCTCTTATTTCTTGCAACAGTAAGATTCTCTTGAAGTTCCTAAATGATATCCTGAGCTGCCCTTAAATCATCTTCTAGTTTGATATTTTTCAATTTCTCTGCACCATAGTCTAAAAGATCTCCTTCAAGTTGCTTCATCAGATTTTCCATCTTTACTAGTGTCAAGATCTTCCTCAAGCTTTTAGGCTTCTAAAAATAGAGAACCAAGCTCTAATACCAATTGTTAGGATTCCCACAGATACTGAGAGGGGAGGGTGAATTAGTATCTGACCGGCGTACAAAATTTCTTATCTTAAAACATGCAGAATATAATATAATAGTGTGCCGCTATGCAAGAAATAATGCAATAAACAGAATCATAAACATCCACATGAAAAGCACACCATGACATAAGGATTTAATGAGGAAACCCGGTGTGGAAAAAACCTTGGTGGGACTTGTGACCCACAATATCCACTTACTGGCCAATAAGAGAATATTACTTACAATATGGGCCTACACATGCAGGAATGCCAACTACCTAGAGCTCACTGCTCAAATGGGAAGTCTCACTGACTTACAATGTGGATTATACAAATCTAGTATCTTGTAGTGCTTTACAATAGCATCTATAATGCCTGATTTAGTACCGGTTTCTGCTCTGCTTCTTACATAAACCCTTTATCCTATATTTCGCATAATAGGTCTTCCTTAATATTTTGCATACATCACTTTCTTAACTTCCTTCCTTACATTCAAAATGTCTACAATGATCTCTTTTATATATAAGAGTCATTTTACAACATGCCAAGTTGGCTTAGAAAGTTTTTACAATAATAAACAAAATATAATATAACAAAATCCTATCGGCCTTTGTGTCGGTATACTTCCTTTCTCTGTGCTGGTGACGGTGTCCTAAGTGTTGGTGTAGAGTCTGATTGTTGATGCCAATGCACTAACTTGCCTTTTTAATGCCTTGCTAGTGCCATAGGATTGTAAGGTTGCCATCAATGACAAAACCTTCAATCACATACAATGTCTCATTGGAGTGTGCATATGCCAACAAAGAGGAGAAGAGAAATGAAAAGGAGAAGAGGAAGCAGGAAGAGGAGAAGAAGAAACAGGAAGAGGAGAAGAAGAAGAAGGAAGAAGAAAAGAAATAGGAAGAGGAGAAGAGAAAAGAAGAGGAGAAGAGGAAGCAGGAAGAGGAGAAGAAGAAGAAGGAAGAGGAGAAGAAAGAAGAAGAGAAGCGGAAAGAAGAAGAAAGGAAGAAGGAAGAAGAGAAAAGAAAGAAAGAAGTAGAGGAGCAAAAGAAGGCAGAAGAAGAAAAGCAAAAAGCCAAGGACAAGGAGGAAGCGGCAAAGAGTGTACAAGTAGAGACCCCAAAGGCAACCGGTAGTTAAGCCAAACAGGCTAATATTACTAGTCCCATTGACCTCCAATCTGCAAATGAAATGGAGCTACTGCAAAGCATTAAGCCTACCCAAGAGTGACTAGAAGCACTAAGGAGGAAGAAGGAGCAAGATGTTCTTCAAACTGTGGTGGAAACTCTTACCAGTTTGATTCCCAGTACCAACCTCCCAAGTACCGATTCCTCTCTAGCTCAACTGAACCTTTTATGCATAGTTGTAGAGGACCAAGTGCAATGCCTGGAAGATGTTGCTGAAGCCAATGCACAAAAGAACCATCAAGAGGCACTGAACACTACCTTAGTGAAGAAATTAAATGAGCTCTAGTCAGTACTTTAGAAAGCATAGAAAGACATAAGAGATGCTATGGATGAGGGGAAATTACTGCTTAGTAAGATAAACCAACCCCATCTATTCTGTGATGATGTGCTTACTCAGAAAGACAAACTACAATCTAATTTGTAGGAATATATAAGCACCTTCAAGACGCCCTATGATTCCTTCACGACATTTGGGCAAACCATTCACCGGTTTCAACTCTAGATTGCAAGAATAGAGTTAGAGATCAGCAACCAGACACGAGACTTGCACGAACTTCAACTAGCTCTACTACCAAGACTGCAAATACTTCAAAAATGTTATCTCAATCTAGATGCCTTAATGGTCACCCAAGAGATGAGTACCTTGGATGCCATGGAGGAATAGGTTTCCCAGATGCAAATGGAAAGTGAGGTTGCTACCTCATTGCTTGAGTCATGGTCTTTATCCATGAAGACATTAATGTAAGAATTTAAATCAATTTTTGACAAGTTTCACTCTTTATTGTCATAAACACTTATTATTTTAATGATAATAGAAACAGGGGTTATTCAGTTGCACTTTGTCATTGTTGGGAAAGCGGGAATAGTATTCTATATTTAAAATTTTGATGCATGTTATGTATACTTTCATGTTTATCTCTGTAAGGGAGTAGTATACATTGTATTTTCTAGAAAACGGATAGTGTATATGCTTAGGGGGAGTAATTTTGATCATGGCATATTTTTGTTGTAAACAATTAGATGTCAAAAATTTTCGTAAGTGTTGCCATCAATACCAAAGGGGGAGATTGTTGGCATTTTTAAGATGTTGATGTGATTGTCATTGATGGAAACACACTTGCTTTGAGATCACTCTTTGTATGTATGAGTTATGCTCAACCTATATTTGTTCCAATCGATATCATGTATTATAGTCTTTAGACTATCGGTGTTTTGCAGAAAGTGTTTACCAATCCCAAGCAGTATGAGACCTCAAGTGGTTCGAGGATCTCAAGTGGAGAAAGGAACTGAAGCGATAGTTATCATTCTCCTAGTTTTCATTTTTGTCAATCGTTAATCGGTTTAATATTTGAACCGATATTACTTTGTGATGAGTTATCAACCAGTAATCGGTAAAGTTGCATGAACCGGTAATACTATGATAAGTTACCAACCGGTATGTTTTTTTGTTGATGAGTTACCATCCACCAACACTTTAACGTTGATTCTATGTCGTGTTACCAAATGTGGCCAAATGCACTGAACGTAGGAACTTGCAATGTAATCCTATTGGACCGACATGAAATCAAATTCCTTGATAAGCACATCATGTCTAGGGTTTTAGGAGGTTGTTAGGGTTTTGTGTGGTTGATGAAGTTTTTGCATGAGCGATCATAGAAGAAGATTAGGTCTGTATGAAGAAACAGAGTGTGAAGATATTGAAAACTAAAGTAATGCTGAAATGCATTAACAATGAGCTATCAAGGATCTAACCAAGCATACTGTGCTAGTATTTAGATCACACAGTTGTTTATTACTCACATCTTCGACAAGTTTGTAACCCTTAACCGGGTAGGCCTGAAAAAGCCTTTGTAAATCCTCTAACAAGGTGGTTCACAACTATGGATCTGAAATCCTCTCACAATGTAGTCTTTAATCGGACTTATCTCCTAACAGATATTGAGATTCCTAACAGGATCTATTCTAGTAAAGAACATTGTATGACCTTAACCGGTCTGGTTACTATTCTGTAGATAGTTACTTGTGAGTTTCATCTCACCATGGTTTTTCCCATTTGGGTTTCCATGTCAAAATCTCTTGTGTTATGGTGATTGTGCTTCTATGGGTGAACGCCTTATTTGTTGTTTGGTTTGCATTTGTGTTAACCAGTTTGTTAGTAAAATTGTTGTACCGGTTTACTACTAAACTGTTAAGTGTTTAAGTTCAGTAACCGGTCTGGTTACTATTCTGCAGATAGTTACTTGTGAGTTTCATCTCACCGTGGTTTTTCCCATTTGGGTTTCCATGTCAAAATCTCTTGTGTTATGGTGATTGTGCTTCTATGGGTGAACGCCTTATTTGTTGTTTGGTTTGCATTTGTGTTAACCAGTTTGTTAGTAAAATTGTTATACCGGTTTACTGCTAAACTATTTAAGTGTTTAAGTTCAGTATTTTTTGGTATACTAATTCACCCCCCCCCTCTTAGTATTCATCAGTACAATGGAAAATACAAGAGTTACAGGTCTATGGTGATTCACAGTTGATTCTAAACTAGGTCAATGATGATTACAACATGAAGGATGACAAACTCATGCCTTATAAGAAGTTGGTCGAAGATTACAAGGAGCACTTCGGCAAAATTACCTTCGAACAAATCCCAAGAATACAAAACAAGGCAGCAGATGCAATGGCAACCATAGGATCTCTTATCAATATTCCTGCTAATGAAACTCATTTCGAGTTCATCATAGAATAGTTGATGCTACCTACATATGAGACTCCCCTATCAGAATATGTATGTGCAGTCGTGGGTTCAGAATCACCTTGGTACAATGAAATATATACATATTTACATACTAAATACATGTCACCAGATCTGTCTAGGAATCAAAAGAAGACATTTATTTGTCAATCATCTAGGTACACCATTATAGTTGATAATTTGTATAGAAAAGGTTTCGATGGAACTCTTCTCTGATGCCTGGATGAGAATGAAGCACACCTTTCATTAAAGAAGTCCATGATGGAATCTGTGGGGCTCATCAAAGTGGTCCACCATTTTCAAAGAAATTATTGAGAACAGGTTATTATTGGCCAACCATGGAGAAGGACGCTTACAAGTATGTATAGAAGTATAAACAATGCCAAATGCATTGAGACCTTATTCATGCACTAGGACAAGATCTTCAACCCATCACATCACCATGGCCATTTTCACAATGGGGATTAGATCTAGTGGGTAAAATCAACCATACTTCTTCCAATGGGCACAAGTTCATCTTGACAGCCATTGAATAATTTACCAAATGGGTTGAGGAAATTCCTCTAACATACATTACTGTAAAGTAGATATCAAAATTCATGCTCAACTACATTATATGTAGATATGGAATTCCAATGTGCTTTGTTATAGATAACAAACATCCATTTAAAAACTAGGAAGTGAAAGAGTTGTGTGACAAATTCCACATACAATAGAGATTTGCCACACCATACTATCCACAAAGTAATGGACAAGCAGAGGCTACAAATAAAACAATACTGAAAATTCTTAAGAAAGTAGTCACTAACATAGGATGGGACTAGCATCTCCAGTTAAATCCCACTCTTTGGGCCTACAAAACAGGAGTACGCACACCTACAAGAGCAACACCATATTCCTTGGTCTATGGTACAAAAGTGATACTCCCCATTAAAATAGAAATATGATCTCTAAGAGTCTCCTTACAGAACATCATATCAGAGGAAGACTACAAGATAGCAAGGTTACAAGAACTCGAAACCCTTGATGAAAAAAGACAAACAACATTTAACCATCTACAAGGATATCAAAATAGACTAAGATGAAGTTATAATAAACGGGTCTGCCCATGAACCTTTCAAGTGGGAGATCTAGTACTTAAAGAGAATCAAAGGAACCTAGCGGAACGAGAAAGGCTAGGAAAATTCAAACCTAACTGGCTAGGTCCTTTCATTGTAACAAGGGTCATAGGCAATGGAGCATATAATTGTTACTATTTATTAGATTGCCATTAGTTTTATATCAAAGTTATACTATATACTCTAGTCGGTTATCTGTTACTGAAATATTCAGTCGGTATGTACAGTCTAGTCGGTTACAGAAGAAAGCAAACACAGAACGCAGTATACACCCAGCTATCTACCGAGTATCTTTACATGTCTACCGAGAAGCAAAGATGACACACCGAGTTGATTTACACCGAGTGAAACATGTTACCAGATTCATTAAACTTGGACATGCATATGAAAACATGTTACAAGATTGAGGTACATCTAACCGTTATCACATTGGAAATTGCACTTAAAGATTGTGTATGATTTTGAGGTTATCTAACCAATGAAATATTTTGCATGGTTATTCATTCAATAAATCATGTTTGTAAGATAGAAGCAATGAATTGGATCACTGTCATAAGAGATCTATTTATACAACATGAGTTAAGAGTAAAAGGTGTGTGCATGAGTGAAAGAAGACTATTACAGAGACATAGAGGTCATCGAGAAGGTTTTCAGAGAACAGTCGAAGAACAGAGTAAACAGAAGGGTTTACCAAGTTACTATTGTATGATAGGAATTTGGAAATCATCAAAGAAAATTGAAATTAAACTAGCTCAATCACAAAACCAGATTGCAATGATAACAATCCTAAAAACATTCAATAGAAAACATGAAGACAAGATATTCAAAATGAAATTAAAGCAAACCAAATGCAGATATCTCCTTCATAATTCTCCATTGTCCTTCTTTTTCCTTCAAATTGCTTTGTTTGTGGATCTCACCTACAAGTGCATAAGCATGAGATGAAATCAAGATTGACAAGACAACATAAGGATACTAGAAGTGTGATTGAATGATAGATCGGGGATTGAAGAAATTCATCCAATTTATAGATAAATTGGAGAAAAGACAAGATTGGCATGAAGAGATTTGAAAGGAAATTCAAATCAAGAAAAGAAAAATTATGAAAAGTGTATGACAAATTGCTATGCAAGGTATTATGACAATTTATGACAATTTATGACAAATTGCTATGCAAGAAGTTATGACAAGAATTTGAAAATATAAATAGATATTAGAAGAAATTAGAAAATTAGGTTAGAAATGATGACTTGGAAATTAGGAAATTAGAAATTGATGAAAATTAGGTAAATTAATTAATAATTTTTCATTCATTAATTAATTTTCAAAAAGAGGAGGAATTAATTAGCCAATTAAATAAATATTTAATTGTGACAAGAAGACTTAGGATAAATAAATTAATTATTTAACCTAGAGGGAAAATGGAGAGAAAATGACAATAAAGATTAAATGAATAAATCATAAAATCCTAGAAGATGAATTAGAAATGCAAGGACGATAATAGATCTTGATGTAGGATCGATTTGATCATGATTCTAGCTTGATAAAAGACCAATGCTGATAAATGATTTGATTGATAAATGCGCCAATTGACGAGGAACAATGACTAATTGATCCAAATTGACATGACTGAGAAGGATGACGATCGATGACAAATCGATCACAAAATGACAAGATTGAAAATGACAACAACCGATGACAAATCGATCACAAAATGACAAGATTGAAAATGACAACGATCGATGAGAAATCAATCGCAAGATGACAAGATTGAAAATGACAACAATCGATGAGAAATCGATCGCAAGATGACAAGACTGAAAAGGACAATGATCGATGAGAAATCGATCGCAAAATGACAAGACTGAAAATGACAATGATCAATGAGAAATCGATCGCAAGATGACAAGATTGAAAAGGACAATGATCGATGAGAAATTGATCACAAAACGACAAGATTGAAAATGATAACGATCGATGAGAAATTGATTGCAAGATGACAAGATTGAAAAGGACAACGATCGATGAGAAATCGATCACAAGATGACAAGATTGAAAAGAGGACAAAAACCCTAATTCTATCATCGATTAGGATTGAGGATGTCCAAAATGAAATCGAATTGACAATGTCAAAATATGACAAATGAGCACACATATTGATGCGACAGAATAAGATCGACCAAAATCATGACTGAAGATTGTTATCGACAAGACCGAATTCGAAAGTGAGATAAATGAAGAATGTAGAAGGACTCGATTCTTGCAAATGATAAAGACCAAGTGCGCAAATTAGGAGAAATGTTAATGCGATGCAAAAACCCTAAAATAAGGCAATGTGCAAAAGGTAAAGTATGACTCCGCAAGCGTTGACCATTTTTAGACGTCTACATTTTGTCCCTCTTTGAGACAATGAGATTCTAAGCGTTGTTTCAAAGAACAATAATGAAAATGCCCCAGACAATAATGAAAATGCCCCAGACAATAATGATGACATATGCATGCCCCCTAGAGGAATTGGCCAGAAACATCCAGAAAAGAGGCCAATTGATCGATAAGAAGGATAGAAAATGATAGGATCAAACGGACTGCCAAGACTGACGAAAGAAATGTTAGTAAGAAGAAATTAGACAGAGTACAGTTAGAGATGAAGAAAAGCTTGCTTTCACCAATGCACAAAAGTAGGTGAGAACCTTTATTTAATGTAGCAAAGTGGATGTAGAGCATCATGGCATTGAAGGCTAGAGCTGAAATGCAACCCTTTTTGTAAAAGACAGACACATCACACACAAGGAATGAGTGAAGCATCCTAGGTTGCAGACATCAAGGGTTGAGGTATGTGCAGCGTTCACAAAGTGAACGTACTTATCACAGACACCCAATGATATAGTTGCCCCAGTTTGTGACAAACATTCCACAAACAACAAACACAACAAAAAAGGAAAGGGACCATGAACCATCCCGGTCACTCTAAATCACTCAGTGACATCATTGAGCAACATAGGTACATTATTAAAGCCAAAGATAAATCAGTAAAAAAAAAATAAGATGCACAAATTCAACCAAGTCAAACAAATAGTCTGATTGTCATTGCCAAAAGTGGAAAACAAGAATGATCATGTTGTTTGGTTTCAGGGAATCCAGTACCCCGTCTAAGATAGGACACAATCTGGTTTCGAGTATACCATACCCTGTATAAGACCCATGATAATAGTGACAAGGACAAATGATATGGATGTTGATTGATTGATATGACAATTGTGATCAGTTTGAATGTCTGGTTTGATTGAAAAGTTCATCTGTTAACATGTGATTTCAGTAAAACGTAGAGTTGTAACATGTTATCTGTTTGTTATCTACACAACTGTTTGGTCAATTGTCATTAGATGTATGCTCAGTGATTTGTCTATGTACAAAGGGATCATTTGATTAACAAAATGCAAAATGCTTGTTTTTGGATTTTAAGGTTTTGAAATTTTTTTGTTCATTTTTTCAAGACATTATTTGATTTGTTTTGGTTTTATTTCAGGACAGTTTGCGATTTTTTTGGATTTTTCAGGACATTATTTCAATTTTTTTTGTGGATTTTTTCAGGACATTATTTGATTTTTTTGATGTTTTTGAATGTTTTCAGGATTTTTTTCAATTTTTTTTTTGGATTTTTTTCAGGACATTTTTCAATTTTTATGATTTTGCCCCCAATGTCTAGCAAGGCAAGGAATATGACAGGTGAATAAATAGGCTTGCTAAAATGTTGGTGGAGAGAGGGAAGACAAAGGCCTTTTATTATGGAGACAACGCGGATGCAATTTTCAAGGGCTATTGTGTGATGGGACAAGAGACTGGATATGACAATGTAAAGCAGTGACATGGCATGAGGGACATGTCAAGAGGTTTTTGAGACTATGTTTAAATTTTGCGTTCTTATGTCAGATCAAGATCAAGGAATGAAAAAGAGTGTATGGATAGTGATAAGATATGGATAGGATAAGCAAGACCAAGAATGGATAAGGGACATGGACTAAAGGTCGGTATAGGATACGGGATAGTGGTAGAAAGTTGCAATAAGATAGGGAATATGGATGAAAGGTTGTAATAATCAAATGGATAAATACCAAAAGCTATGATGGACTAAAAGATACAAACAAGATGCATGATGCTCATGACGATCCTCAACCTTGTTAAGATCAAAGGTGGAAAGGGAAACTGGACATGAGGGACAATAGGATAATGGAGGAGTATGACATGGTATGATAGGATAATGAAGGGCAATAGGATATGAAGGAGGAAACCTGCCCCCAAGTATGATGTGCAAGAAGTTCATAGATTACACATGATGCCTGTTTGCTAGATTTTCATCATGGTACTTGCCCAAGGTGCCTGTTTGCCAAGTTTTCACTAGTGGACAAATTATTTTTCTTTATTTTTTTCTTTTGTCTTTTTTCTTTTCTCACTTTTTTTTTTGGTATTTTGACTTTGTCAATAGAAGATGGATACATGATAGGGGATGGAAGAAGGACTCAAGCATTTTTTATTCTTTTTTGGATAGTAGCCTTAAAAAAAATGGACCATGACCTTTAAAAGTATGCTCAAAGATGTTGGTAGGATAAGGACATGGAAAAAGAG